>NW_027362767.1:292191072-292643084 GCF_046119375.1 Phyllobates terribilis
TGCACCTCAAAAGAGAGGAGTGTAATGGAGGGTGGCAGTGGGATTTGGGTGAAAGCGCAGGTATCTGACAGGAGAAAACCTATGCCTCCGCCATGTTTGCCGTGGGGGCGGGGGGTGTGGGAAAGGTGGAATCGGCCATACGAAAGTGCAGCTGGGGAGGCTGTGTCAGAGGGGGTGAGCCAGGTTTTGGTGATGGCAAGGAAGGAAAGTTGGTTAGTAATAAAAAGGTCGTGGACGTAGGAAAGTTTGTTGCAGACGGAGCGAGCGTTCCATAGAGCTCCTGTTAGTGCAACTGAGGAAGTGGGGATTAGTTGGATGGGTATGAGGTTAGAAGGGTTGCGACAGTTTGTGGAAGGTCGTGGATAGGAGGTAGAAGTAACTGTGGGGATATGGCGAGGAGGACCAGGATTTGGAGAGATATCTCCAGCAGTGAGGAGGAGCAGAGAAAGTGTTAGTAGGTGGGAGCAAGAGAGAGCATGAGGTGGCTGTCTGTGTTTGGAGATCCAAAGAGAGAGCATGAGGTGGCTGTCTGTGTTTGGAGATCCGGGATTGAATGTTGAGGAATAATTCTGAGGAGGAGGTGAGATGAATGGGGAGGATTGAGGGAGAGATGAAGAGTTCCTTACTAGGTGTAGGGATTTGAGGGGTTAGTAGAAAGTGGAGGACTATAGAGGAAAAAGTGAGAGCTAACAGAAACATAGTTAAAAGAGAGTAAGTTGTCAAAGTGTTGGTTACCTGACTCCTGCCCTGACTAACTGCCTCTGAAATAACTGCCACTTATCTCCGAAGCCACTTTGCACAAGAAGACGCGTGCACAACCCAGCACACGTGCACCCCTTAAGGAGCTTCTAAATATATAGGGCACACTAAACCATGAGGGGCATTGTGAGAGCTGCTTATGGCTAAATTAGCAGCTGCTCATCTCACCAGGAGATGGCTGGGTGATCAAAGACAGAGCTAGGACTCTGTAGGCTCTGCAGTTTGGCATCTCTAAACATCAGATAAAATCTACAGTGGGGAAAGGACAAACATATGTGAGTATTGAATGGAATGGGACAGATAAAGCAGAAATATCAAGCGGAGAATTCTACCAGTAAGTTGAATCAGGGGAGCAGAGCATTAGATGGCGACATATACAGCAAGCAGAGGAATATGCAGGAGCAGAGCATGTACCAGTAAGTTGAATCAGGGGAGCAGAGCATTAGATGGCGACATATACAGCAAGCAGAGGAATGTGCAGGAGCAGAGCATGTACCTGTGTGAAAAGAGAAGAAGACGGGTGTTAGTCCATGGCCTCTGAAATAACTGCCACTTATCTCCGAAGCCACTTTGCACAAGAAGACGCGATTTTTCTGTATTTTCATGACTTTGAAAATTGTACATTCACACTGAAGGCATCAAAACTATGAATTAACACATGTGGAATTATATACTTAACAAAAAAGTTTGAAACAACTGAAAATATGTCTTATATTCTAGGTTCTTCAAAGTAGCCACCTTTTGCTTTGATGACGGCTTTGCATACTCTTCGCATTCTCTTGATGAGCTTCAAGAGGTAGTCACTGGAAATGGTCTTCCAACAATCTTGAAGGAGTTCCGAGAGATGCTTAGCACTTGTTGGCCCTTTTGCCTTCACTCTGCGGTCCAGCTTACCCCAAACCATCTCGATTGAGTTCAGGTCTGGTGACTGTGGAGGCCAGGTCATCTGGTGTAGCACCCCATCACTCTCCCTCTCGGGCAAATAGCCCTTACGCAGCCTGGAGGTGTATTTGGGGTCATTGTCCTTTTGAAAAATAAATGATGGTCCAACTAAACGCAAACCGGATGGAATAGCATGCCGCTGCAAGATGCTGTGGTAGCCATGCTGGTTCAGTATGCCTTCAATTTTGAATAAATCCCCAACAGTGTCACCAGCAAAGCACCCCCACACCATCACACCTCCTCCTCCATGCTTCACGGTGGGAACCAGGCATGTAGAGTCCATCCGTTCACCTTTTCTGCATTGCACAAATACACGGTGGTTAGAACCAAAGATCTCAAATTTGGACTCATCAGATCAAAGCACAGATTTCCACTGGTCTAATGTCCATTCCTTGTGTTCTTTAGCCCAAACAAGTCTCTTCTGCTTGTTGCCTGTCCTTAGCAGTGGTTTCCTAGCAGTTATTTTACCATGAAGGCCTGCTACACAAAGTCTCCTCTTAACAGTTGTTGTAGAGATGTGTCTGCTGCTAGAACATTGTGTGGCATTGACATGGTCTCTAATCTGAGCTTCTGTTAACCCCTTAACAACATTAGACGTACTAATACGCGTCTGTGCCCTGGGACTTAAGAGCCAGACCCGTATTAGTACGTCATGGCGATCGCGCGCGCACACAGGCTGTGCGGGCGCGATCGCTGCCAGGTGTCAGCTGATTGTCACAGCTGACACCCGGTACTATGTGCAGGGAGCGGGAATCCTTGTGTGCCCAAACATTGGAGCTCCCCCACAAGTGACCCCATTTTGGAAACTAGACCCCCCAAGGCACCTATCTAGATGCATAGTGAGCACTTGGAACCCCCAGGTGCTTCACAAATTGATTCATAAAAATGAAAAAGTGTTGTTTTTTTTCACTTTTTCATTTTTACAAATCAATTTGTGAAACACCTGGGGGTTCCAAGTGCTCACTATACATCTAGATAAGTGCCTTGGGGGGTCTAGTTTCCAAAATGGGGTCACTTGTGGGGGAGCTCCAATGTTTAGGCACATCAGGGGCTCTCCAAACGCAACATGGCGTCCGCTAATTATTCAAGCAAATTTTACAATCAAAAAGTCAAATGGCGCTCCTTCCCTTCCGAGCCCTGCCGTGCGCCCAAACAGTGTTTTTTCCCCACATATGGGGTATCTGCGTGCCCAGGGGAAATTGCACAACAAATTTTGGGGTCCATTTTTTCTTGTTACCCCTGTGAAAATAAAAAAAATTGGGTCTAAAGTAACATTTTTGTGAAAAAAGTTAAATGTTCATTTTTTTCTTCCACATTCCAAAAATTCCAGTGAAGCACCTGAAGGGTTAATAAATTTCTTGAATGTGGTTTTGAGCTCCTTGAGGGGTGCAGTTTTTAGAATGGTGTCACTTTTGGGTATTTTCTGTCATAAAGACCCCTCAAAGTTACTTCAAATGTGATGTGGTCCCTAAAAAAATGGTTTTGTAAATTTTGTTGGAAAAATGAGAAATCGCTGGTCAACTTTTAACCCTTATAGCTCCATAACAAAAAAAAAATTTGGTTCCAAAATTGTGCTGATGTAAAGTAGACATGTGGGAAATGTTATTTATTAAGTATTTTGTGTGACTTATCTCTCTGATTTAAGGGCATAAAAATTCAAATTTTGAAAATTGCAAAATTTTCAAAATTTTTGCCAAATTTCCGTTTTTTTTCACAAATAAATGCAAGTGATATCGAAGAAATTTTACCAAAATCATGAAGTACAATATGTCACGAAAAAACATTCTCAGAATCAGGGGGATCCGTTGAAGCGTTCCAGAGTAATTAACTCATAAAGTGACAGTGGTCAGAATTGTAAAAATTGGCCTGGTCATTAACATGCAAACCACCCTCGGGGTTAAGGGGTTAACCTGCGATTTCTGAGGCTGGTGACTCGGATAAACTTATCCTCAGAAGCAGAGGTGACTCTTGATCTTCCTTTCCTGGGGCGGTCCTCATATGAGCCAGTTTCTTTGTAGCACTTGATGGTTTTTGCAACTGCACTTGGGGACACATTCAAAGTTTGCCCAATTTTTCGGACTGACTAACCTTCATTTCTTAAAATAATGATGGCCACTCGGTTTTCTTTACTTTGCTGCTTTTTTCTTGCCATAATACAAATTCTAACAGTCTATTCAGTAGGACTATCAGCTGTGTATCCACCTGACATCTGCACAACACAACTGATGGTCCCAACCCCATTTATAAGGCAAGAAATCCCACTTATTAAACCTGACAGGGCACACCTGTGAAGTGAAAACCATTTCCGGTGACTACCTCTTGAAGCTCATCAAGAGAATGCCAAGAGTGTGCAAAGCAGTCATCAAAGCAAAAGGTGGCTACTTTGAAGAACCTAGAATATAAGACATATTTTCAGTTGTTTCACACTTTTCTGTTAAGTATATAATTCCACATGTGTTAATTCATAGTTTTGATGCCTTCAGTGTGAATGTACAATTTTCATAGTCATGAAAATACTGAAAAATCTTTAAATGAGGTGTGTCCAAACTTTTGGTCTGTACTGTATATGCCAGAGATGGATAATGTTCCCAGCATTTATTGGAGACTGTAAAAGCTATAAAAGACTACGCATTTCGTGGACGTCCCGTCCATTTCTTCAGGTACATAGCTGTTACTTGTTACAACATGGAAGGTATATATACAGACATGCTAGCACATGGAGTGAAGAAAAAAACTGCCAAAGCACCCCATACATATGCCATAAGGGTCCACTGGTGCACGGAAATCCTTGGTAGCAAATCCAGGGATGAGAAGCAGTAAGAAGGAGAAGGTGCTGGAGTTTTTCTAATCTACTTCTTACGAAGTCTCTCCAACTTCTTCATCAGGATGGGGTATAACAAATCTGTACATTCATCAACATTTTTATACTCTTCAGGCAGAGCAAAAAAAAATGGGGAGGGTTCAAAGGAAACACATACTAGAGCAAATGTCAGAGTTCAACATTCACAATATAATGCATTCTAAAATCCATGATAAAACACCAGTTACAACACGTCCAATACATTTTATATTGAGACCTTTAATGCGCTTGTTGGAGAGACTTCGAAACGCGTAGAACTCCTTATTGCATCCAGGTTTGGTCTATTGATCTGTGGTTGTGCAGCAGCTGGTACATGCTTTCATATAGTTGCAGGCTGCAACTTATTAATGTGAGCGTAAAATCGCTTTTATTTTGCATTTATTTTAACCAGTTAAAGCCCTATTTTACGCTCAATTGTCTTTCCAGTGTTTCTATTTTCAATCTCACAAGTAGCTCAGCTAATGTTTACAATGTACACCACTAATTTAATTAAACTCTCCTAATACAAACAACCATCTCAGTGACCAAGACAAAATGGTAAAATCACAAAAATAAATTACTTCCAATGGGTGAAAAACGCTGAGAAAACGCTGAAAAAACGCTGAAAGAAGTGACATGCTCTATTTTCCAAAATTCCAACCAAGGCACAAAATGGACAGCAAAAAAAAAACCAAGATGTGTGAACAGTAGTGTTGAGCGAGTATGTTCTGTTCCGAGTATTTACAGCTGCTCGGTGATGTGTTTGAATCGCTCCCGTGTGCATGATTTGCAACTGTTTGACAGTTTTATTACATGTGAGGAATGTGTAAGAAATAGACATTCCTCACATGTAATAAAACTGTCAAACAGTCGCAAATCATGCACACGGGAGCGATTCAAACACATCACCGAGCAGCTGTAAATACTCGGAGCTCGGCCTGAGCATACTCGGCGAAAGGGTTAATAGAACATACTCGCTCAACCCTAATAGGAAGTAATGGGTGATGAAAAAAACGCATCAAAATGCATCAAAAAAACACAGCGTTTTTGATTGCAAAATAGAATGGGGTCCTTTTTTTCACAGAATTTTATGTACATGCATACATAGAGACAGAAGGACAGTGAAAAAAAAACTCTGAAAAAAACGCATCAAAAAATGCAGCAAAACCTGTGTTTTTGATGAAGTTAATTTCCTGCCAGAGATCAGTTTTGCTGCAGATTTGTGATGTAAAAAAACCCAACATGTGTGAACATAACCTTAGCTGGGTAGAAAGACAAAATGAGCAATTGTAAGTACACAGTGCTATATAATATGATGACTGAAATATATTAAGAGGATACAAATTTTGATGGGAGGAGGGCTTCTTTAACAGTTTCATTTTACATTCAATTGAATCAATTAAAAATTGTACTGTGATTTCACAGAATCACATAATATTTCAAATGCTGTCATGAAGGAATATACATACAATGTACTCGCAGTTTATTTTAATGTGTCACTTATGACATCTTTAGCTGAGAAAGGTTACTGTTAGACAATACAGTTAACAAAGTTGTACATCAAAACTGAAAAAAAACAATGATATAACATATTAATCTAATATACAAGAATTCCATGTTCCTGCACAAGCAATGCATCAGTATTCCGAGTCAGAATAATCTGCATGTGTTTCATCTATTGTTTAACAAAGCTAATATGCATACATAAATTATAGTCAGCCTACACAATCTATTTGAATGGCGCACATTTCTTTATATTGTTTCACTGTGTCAGAATCTAAAAAGAAATAAAGTGCAGACATACGAGTGTGATAGCAAAGCTGAATAAATCTATAACAACAGGGCATAGACCTTCCATTACACGATGTGAATATTTCTTGTGCATCTATTTATGTGCAAATTCATGCGGAGCTGACAATGCTCAAGCTTTCTAATGTGGGTTTTTGAAATCTCCACTCCAGAGTTATCAATCTCCTCTTCTATTCTTTTTGGACAGATGAACGAAAAATCATGAATAATCTCAAATTTATATGGACATAAACCGCACCCCATTAGAATACACACCCTTTTTAGGAACCACACCCTATACTACACCCTCAGAACACTGAGAATATATATTGCCCAATAAATGCAAAAAAAAAAGAGGCTGTCTGATAGAAAAAAAATAAAGACGGTTTATAGAAAACCTCATGGAAAAATCTGAAATTCCACAGGACCCAGCTGACTGTAGGTTAGAACTGGAATGTAACAGAGAAGAGTTTTTGCAGCTGCATCACTTGTGCATTGTAGTAGCACCCGCTGGTTATATAATGGATTACGCTTACCTACTGTGCTAGGTAAAACTTCCAGATACAACATTGTTAGCACTATTAGAACTAAGTAACACATTCATTTCTATTGCTGCAGACAAGCTCCATAATCTCAGATCTGAGTTAATCAGATACAGCATAGCAAGTCTTTTAAATTTAGTAGAGCTGAGTTTGCTGCATGCGGTACGGTTTAGAGAGGAGAGGCAGTCACAAGCGATTGAGTATTATTATTATAGCACCATTTATTCCATGACGCTTTACATGTGAAAGAGGGGGTATACATAGCAAAAACAATTAAAACAATCTTGAACAAAAAAAGCGACGGTGACTGGTACAGGAGGAGTGAGGACCCCGCCCGCGAGGGCTAACAATCTACAAGTATAGTATATCAGAATCTGCAAAGCTGATCTCTAAATCCACAAGATTGAAGGATACTGAGTGTGAAGACACGGGGTCTTCCATGGGCATAATACTACTAAGACAACACAGAGTGAGGTTAAACAGTGTGGCAATACTTTATTGTACCACCAAACAGACAATAACACGTAGTCCCATCAAATACCCAAGATGGTGCAAAATGACACAGTCTCACCCTTTCGCTGACCCGCCGGGAATAGAGTAACTGTGACTTTGGGACTTCCTGGGCCAACTACCTCAACCAGTGGCCTCCGCTTTTGGCGGGCACCCACAGAGAGGAGGTAGCGGCAAGCTTAGGAAGCTGACAGTCCACTGAGGTACGTGGCCAGAAGACCTGAAGATCCCACTCTGGCTTTCTCCAAACATATACATGGATCCAGGTGAACGGATGGTCCCAACCTGGATTTCTCAGAGTGTATCCAAGGGTTCCAGGTGACTGGACGGTCCCAACCTGGCAAACCCAAACATATCCATGGGACCAGGTGACCGGAGGGTCACAATCCTGGCTTTCCCCAAACGTCTCCATGGGACCAGGTGACCGAATGGTCTCAACTTGGCTTCTCAAAACATATCCATGGGAACAGGTGACAGGAGAGTCACAATCCTGGTTTCCCCAAACGTCTCCATAGGGTCAGTGATGGTCAATGGAGCAGATCTGTATCCTTCCAGTCAGGGCAGTGTTCCCTTAGGCTGGCATCCTGTAGAATCCAAATCTGTGTCCCTCGGGATGGAGCCATGCTACCAAGCTGTTGTCCTGAAGAGTTTCTCTGATTTTCCTTGCAGCACAATAGAAATTTATTTTTATATATATCCATCTTTGGCTCAGGTCGTCATTCACAGATCAGGGGGGAAGGTGCAGGGCTCACGTCTCATTGTTTGAGCATTTAATCAATTTGCATAGTTTGTATCCCTCTGCTCTGTAAATGAACTAACTAGCTGGCCTAGTACAATATGTAATTAGCATATTAACAAACATCATTGTTCGCCAACCCTGAGACCCTGTCCTCCATACAATAAGTTGCAGTAAATATCAACTAAAATGTCAACATTCAAATGTCAACAATGTCAACTAGTCTGTCCCTCTTGACCCACCAAAGATGAACACATAAGTTCAAAAGTCAACATAAACATAATAGTGTATTTCTCCGGCTTAACAAATATAGACGTCTGGATAATTAAGATTAGAAGCTGTGTCGTCACACCGAGTTTATCAGATGAAGTAGGAATTTGTTGGATGTAGCAGAGCCAAGTTCTTTGGAGTAATCTACAGCTATTCTTAAAAGAGTGGTCTACAGTCCAAAATAATCATTCATTCATTTCATTCTAAATCCCTATCTATTTAGTGCCATAATCTAAACTTTTTTGCTAATACACTTGAATTAAAAATTCCCTATCCTTCCTCAACTACATTATCTAACTGCTTTTCTATTTTTTTCCCCACTTCCTTTTTGGTGACACCTCTGTACATGCTGGGATACTCAAACAAAGTGTCATCTGGGAGCTGAGACTATGATCACTGCCAAAGCCTCTGCCCCCTCCTGAAACTAAGAGTTATCAGTGAGGCTTGTTTCATTCTGGAGCTGGGTTAGTCCCTGCACGATGTGCACTGTGCAATGTGCACACTGACAGTGCAATCTCTGTTGCCAGCTCAGATCAGAAGTAACGAGCTGACAACAAAGCGCATTGTCAGAATACCCAGTATTCAGAAACCAGTGGCATCACTTGCTGGAGTGGCACTGGTATCTGCATGCCTGGTATTCTGACACTGCTTTGTTGCCAGCTTGTTACTGTTGATCTGAGCCAGCAACAGAGAGCGTGCTGTCATTGTGCACATCACACAGTGCACATCGTGAAGGGACTAGCCCAACCCCTGAAATCAGCGTCACTGATGATGCTTCGTTTCAGAAGGGGGCAGGGGCTTCGGCAGTGACCGTAGCCTCTGCCCCTTGTTGACGCTTCGTTTGTGTATGCCAGCATGCATTGGGATTCTCAATTGAAGTGTCATCAAAAAGGAAGTGAAAGAAAAAAATAGAAAAGTAGTTAGCTAGTGTGGTTAGGGAAGGATAGAGAATTATTAATTCAGGTATATTAGAAAATAGTTTTGATTATAGCAATAAATAGATCGGGATTTAGAAGGAAAATTCGTTTTGACTTCGGCCAACCCTTTAAGGTATTTAACCTATATAGAGGCCAATATCCAAAGTAAGGAATAATGGCTTCGAAATTAAACATAATTCTATAATAACTGTAAACTATTGCAAATTTCATATAATATTTATAGTATCAAAATCAACATGATATAAAAAATATATAAAAATACACAGGATAAGTGTTGCAGGAAGGAAATCATCCTATTGTACAGCTAAGTATTGTGCAACAAACATATGATTAAAGAGTGAACAAATATAAATGCCCAAAGTTATACAGTCCACCTGGGAATCATATTAAAATGGGTTGATTCTGAAATGAAAAACAGTGAGACAGTAATCCCAACCACTACATTACCGGTAATATTAGATTTATACATTTCAGTGAAGTTAATAGGTAGTTTAATGGTTATAAAGTGCAATTGCGTAAAAAAGTGCAAGTGCTTAGGATTGCAGGGTCCCAATGAGGGCTGTGAACAGCTACATAGCAAATCATATAATGCTGGAAGAAATCACATAACAGCAAAGGCAAATGGCCCATAAAGTACACTGAATATTTAATAGTAAATAGTATATTTAAGCATAATTATCAGGTAAACAGTGTTAGAAAGATAGCAACCACAGCATGACGTACCAGGTTCATTGGTAGTACCAAAGCAGTTTTCCAAAGCGGTACAAAAAGGAGACCCCTAACACACGTTTTGCGATAACTTCTTCATGAATGGTTGAAGATAGAAGCTGTAATGATCCCACCAATCACTGTGTTCTAGGGGCGCAGTTGAGCGCCCCCTGGGGCCGTGGGGTACTCGGTAGCCGGGCCGGTCGGTGCTGGGGACGTCACGGTGGCAGTGACCCGGTGGGTGGCCCCAGGAGGTCAATAATTAAAGAAAAGGGGAATAAAGTTTTTGGGATAATGTTCATGACGCCACCCGTGGTATGCGGCTAGGTGGGTCCGCCGCTGCGGTGCAGATCCCCCGGTGCTGATGGTGACGCAGCAGAGTTGGTTCAGCTCTCCACGAGCAGAGCTAAGCTCCAGGGCAGTGCAGATGATTTTATGAGGTAGATGTCGCTGGCAGGGACAGTGTAGTGCAGGGCTGATGACGCAGTAATTAGTCAAGAAGACAGTGGGGTGCAGTCTTCAGGCTTTACTTACAGTTGTTAAGCTGCTCCAAGTTACAATGGCCAGGTTATAACCGCCCACGTCGTCCTGTGTCCTCCAGGAAAGTGATCCAGCCAACTCTCCGGTATCTCAGGAGCACTTGAACAGGACCCCTATCTGTGTACCTCTCCAGGTAGTCTCACTGTGCTGGCTCTCGCCCTCCTGCCCTGCGCCTCACACCCAGTGTCCCAAGCCCTTGGCCGCGGGCCTTGTAGGGCGACGTCCAGTCTGTCCCCTTGGCCCTATATGGCCACCTTTTCGGCGATTAAGTGTGGAGTGTGGTTACAGCACTTGAAATGCTGCAACGTTTGCTAGCTGAGCCCTAAAGTACTCCACTATGCTGGGGCCGGTCCCCTTCTGCGGCCTGATCCCTTGACGTCAGCGTGAATTCGGGCGCACGGGTGGCCTCCGCACTCGCCGTGCCCCTGGGATCCCTTCTGTCTCTCTGGAGCCCTCCTCACTGCTCCTGCCTTCTCACCTCACTCTCTCAATTCAACTCCTGCTCCAAGGACTGGATACATGAAGATGGACACTGCTCCCCTGAGCAGAACTCCAACTAGACTCTTTCTAGATCTTTCCAGCCTTCTTTATATACTGTTCTTTCAGTGCTCCCCTGTACTTCTTCATCCACCCACACCCACTACATGGTTCCCTTTCTTTTGGTTCCCCCTCTTCCAGCCAGGGACAGGGCTCAGCAGTGACCAAGTGCATCTTGCCCCGCCGGCTGGTCTGGAGTGGTGTAGTGTTGGATGTAGGTGTGTGGTTCCCGGGTAGTGCTCCCTCCTTACCTGAGAGTGGGGTACCACACCTCTGGGTGAGATGCAGTACCTCTGTGGCAACTGGACCCGCAGGGGCGCCACACAGTGAGTGACAGTTCAATCACCCTATTGATAGCACCGATGTGCCAGGCTGTCAGTATTATGAGTGACAGCTCAAGTGCTCTATAGTATGCCGGGGCATGCCGGGCTGTCAGTATTGTGAGTGACTGCTCAAGTGCCCCATAGTATGCAGGGGCGTGCTGGTCTGTCAGTATTATAAATAGGATTACCCAGCAGCTCAATCAGGCAAATCAGGCAGAGCCTCCTGGATTTCCTCTAGGTGTCACCATTTCAGGGTGATTGCCTGGCTATTTAGCTGGCTGACAATGGTTTGACGATGGACAGTCATAGCTTTAGCTCGGTGATGTATGTGCCTTGTCCTCTACTGCCCTGTTATTTTGATCTTTTGCCGCCCAATCTTGGACCTTGCCTTTGACTATCCGTCGGCCTAGCCCCTGTGTCTTGATCCGCTACCTCCCCATAATTCAGAACTCGAACTGTGACCTGTTTACTCCTTTGTCTTGATCCTCTGTCTATGATGAACTCTCTTGGTATTTAACCCCGGACCTCTTGAAATCCCTGCCTCATGGCTTGTCTTTGAGTAGTGACATTTACAAGTGTCACAAAAGCAGTGAGTGACACCAGCACAGTCCCACACATGAATTAACAGCAGGGGGAGGTGATAGAAATAGTGAGTGACACCAGTGCCGCCCCCTGATGACAATTCATTCAAGGGTGGTGCTAGAAGCACTGGGGCAACACTGGTGTCACTCACTGATATTCTCTCCGCCCCCTGATGATTAGTTTGAGGGCAATGCTTGAAGCTGTACACCGGCACTGATGTCATCCACTGCTTCTATCTCCACCCCCGATGATGATTAGTTTTAGGGCAATGCTGGAAGCTGTGGGTGGTGCTAATGTCACTCACTGCTTCTATCTCTGCCCCCCTGATAACATCTTATTTCACAGTTAGAATATGCTGTGGTGGAGATAGAAGAAGAAAGCGGGTGCTGAGCTCACCTCTCCCACACTGCCTATCACCATGGATCCAGGACATCATCAGAGGGGGTGACGATGCAAGGAACTGCAGTAAATAAATGCTGCACCGATCCCTGATGATGTCCTGTTTCAGGTGGGTTGATAGACGCTGTGAGCGAATGAGTGTAGCCCCAGCCTCCTGTGATGTTCTATTTGAGACTCCTCTCAAACGAAACGTCACAGGAAGTGAAGTAAAAAAAAACGCATTTAGGGATTAGCAGGATACGGAGAAGTGCAGAGAATTTTATAATAAAGCTAATTACAAAAGTGGTAAGGGCTTACCTCCCAACTTTTCCAAAACAGAAAGAGGGACAAATTTTCACCAGGCCCCTAGTCACACCCAATTATCATTTCTTTCTACCTTGGCAGGAGTCAGAGAGGGTGGTGGCAGTGAGGGACACCAGAAGATGCCCGAGATTGCAGGGCATAGAGCCACACCCAGGACTGTCCCGCTGTATCCGTGATGGTTGTGACTAGAGCTAAGCGGATCAATTCACGTGACTCTGGTCCAGCATCCAGGTCAGTGATATCTGGTGACTGTGTAAAGGAGAAGAGAAGCTGTTTGGCACCACTTCTGAAGACATTCACATTAATATAATGCCTTGGTTTGTTTCATATGTTGTTTTATGTATTTTTTGGCCTGTAACAGTAGGTTACCTTGCAGACAGGGTTAACTATTGGGCCAGCCTATGGTGGGAGGAGTTAAGGGGACATAGGAACTTAGTTCCTGTTTGTTAGGCAGTTGTTGGAAAGTACTGAAAGAGAAACAGCTCATATTGGCAGACCAGCAATGATTAAGGGTGTTGTGTGTGGAGAAGAGAGAAGATTATACTCAGATAGCAAGTTCTAAAGTAACCAAGTACCAAGTGTCAGAAGTAATTCTCTACAGCAGGTGAGTGGGGTGCCTATGGAAAGCATTATCTATATTAGATAAGAAAGACAAGTATCAGCCAGACCTGGAAGCTCTAGTAAAGGAAAACTGGGTTGGTCAGGTTGGGACACATTTTCTCCTAAGGAGTTGCAGCAGCCCACCAGGATTCAAGTGACCCATATGACTTGGGAGTTGGGAACAGTTGAGAGGAGCCACAGCGACTTACCTCGACCCATGCAGCCCTCACAAGGAAAGGCCCTCATAACAACCTGCTCTTTCAGTGCAACAAGTATCATCAGATATGTGACACCCTTGTTGTTTATACCTTTGAAAATATGCAGTTAATCTGCAGGTTAGTAGTGTTATTATGCTGCCCGGTGCCTGCACTTAGCCGAATGCGGAGGGGAGAAAATTAACTTTATTCTCCCTGCCAGCATTCGATTTCTGTCAAGGGGGCAGGGGCGCTGAGGGTTAAGTCATCACTCTGAGAATACAGAATGGTGGCTGTAACTGCGCCCCCGGCCCTGACTGACAGCTGAGCCTCAATGCAGAGGGAGTGTCAGTCAGGGCTGGGGTGCAGTTACAGTGACCACTCTGTATTCTCAAAATGATGACTGAACCTGCGGTGCCCCCGCCTCCATGACTGAAACCGAATGCTGGCGGGGAGAATAAAATTCATTTTCTCTCCGCAGCATTCGGCAGCGGGCAGCATAATAACACTGTTAACCTGCAAATTGACCGCATATCTGTAGGTTAACAGCAATATTTCTGGTGACAGGTTCCCTTTAAGTGCCATTCCTGCTATCGGATGTACATATATGTTACCAGTTCATTCAGTAAAGAAAACTTTATTTTCTTATTCCTGTCTCTCTCATTCATCTCTACTTCATCCTGGCCTGTCATGTCAAGCGGCAGTATGTGGTCTACGGTTGGGTATACAAGAGGTAACAACACACACACCCAGCCAGGTACCTTTGTCTGTAGTGTTTAGAGACACGAAAGTAACCCTCAGCCCGAATGTTCCACTGCATTACAGCTGGACAGGAGGCCCGGGAATCTCTTACCTTCCGGCGTCCCTAACGTGGCTTTTGATTAGCCAGGGCTGGTGTGACTGTAACACAGGTGCCGGAATGCAACGCACAGAGACCACGAGGCTGGAACAGTCAGGGATTGATATAACCACTTTATAGATGTAACGATTATTTTAACGGGGTTAGAAACAAGGGTAATAAACAATAACTTGGAATAACAATAAGAAGCCTTTTCAGTAAGTAACAGTAAAGTTCTTTGCAAAAATGTGATGCACCCAGTCGTGGGAGTCACCACGTAATCTCTCTTTCTATATATATGGCCCTAGGGGGGTCACCGGTTCTTCCTGCTAGGCCCCAAGTCTCTTCCGGATATAGTCAACCAGATCCCTTTTAGCCTCCCACGCACAAACCGGGCCCCTCCCAACCTGAAGTCCTAATCCTAACTGTCCCTGGTACCATAGGTGGAAGTAGGAAGTGACGGCCCTGCTCTCTCGCGCTGTTCCTCCGTTACTGCTGGTGTATCTCTCCTGTTGCAGTCTTCTCTCAGCTCTTCTCGGCTTGACCGTTGACGGTAATCTCTCAGGCTTGGGGCAAGGGGGGCCAGACCTTGGCTCTTTTCAGGCAACGTCGGATCCCGGGAACTTAATCAGGGAAAAGCGCAGGTCCTGGCTCTGCCCAACATGCGCAGAATTCGGAACTCTTCTGTAAGGGGTCCGGACTTTATCAGGTGGTGTATGACACTTAGGTGACGAAAGCCTCCGGCTGATTCCTGTCACGCTGAGCTCTGTGGTACCTCTGGAACACGTCTGCTCTGCTCTGCAGCCTGACACCAAATCTCTCTGTGAGATGTGCGCGCTGGACTTTTATATCCAGGAAATTCTTCCTGGAGGTCACCTGATCAGGTCCGGCATCTGAATTTCCTCCCCCTTCAAATCTTCTAGCACAAATTGGTTCCACTTGATTACGTTTGGCCAGCAGATGGCAGTCTCTCTTCACCACTGGCACATCCTACAAGAGTTCTCCTGAGGTTTCATTGCCTTCTACTACATTACATCATTTGTGCATCATGCTCATCTCTATTTGGGACCTATGGATTTTTTGTTCATTCACTGATTGTCATAGCAGCCAGAACAGTCTCATTTTTATATAAGCTTCACTATATGACATCTGGCTTTTTGGTGTATGTAAGGCCGTGTTCACACGTTGCATAAATACTGTGTTTTTGTTTTCTGCAGGATCCACACCAAACTACACAATAACAATCTTCTTCGGTTATTGCATTTTTACTATATTTTTTATGCCTGTTTCTCAATATAAGAAAAGCAACATTAATGTGTTTTTCGTAGTACAGAAAAGCTTTGATTCTGCACTTAAAAAAGTAACTGCAGTCTTTTATATGCTTTTTTTTACGCTCCATATAGAAGCCTCTAGAGAAAAACGTGCAGCAAAACAGAACAGCTCAGCAGAGCCTTTAGATACACCATGGGCACAGTATTCACAAAATCACATCCACTTTGCTTGGACAGTAAAACAGAATTTCTGCAGAAAAAAACATAGCATTTATGCTATGAACGTGAACATGGCCTAAATGTCTGAGCAAAATGAATGTGATTTCATGAAAACTCCTGCCCTTGGTGCATCTAAAGATGCTGCTGAACTGTGCAGGTTTGGTGCATTATTTCTTTGTAAGCTTTCTTGTTTTTTCCTCCCCTTCTTCCCAGAGCCATATCTCTTTTATTTTTCCATCCACATAGACGTATGAGAGCTTGTTTTTGTAGGACAAGATGTAGCTTTTGAATGACACCATGCATTTTACCACATAATGTACTGGAAAACAGAAAAAAAATTCCAAGTGGGAAGAAATTGTGAAAAAACGCAATCCTGACATAGTTTTTTTGGGAATTGTTTTTACGGTATACATTTTGTGGTAATAATGACCTCTTGCCATATGATTCTGCTCATCAGTACGATTACATTTTTAGTTTTTTTATTATTTTAGTGGTGAAAAAAAACTGAATTTTGCAAACAAAAATAATGTTTTGGGCTGTGTCACCATTTTCCGAGACCCATAATGTTTTATTTTTCTATCTATGGAGCTGTGTGTGGCTTATTTTTAGCGGGACAAGATAATGTTTTTATTAATATCAATTTGGGATTGATGTAACGTTAGGATCGCTTGTTACAGCATTTTTTTGTGAAATTGCAGCCCCTAAAAATGTAATTCTGGCGTTCTTGATTTATTGTGTTTACCGATCAAGTTAATTATTGTTATATTTTGACAGATCGGAGTTTTCTGAACACGGCGATACCACATGTGTATTTTTAAAATTTTTTGAATATCTTTATTGTTAATGAGGCAAAAGGGGGGTGATTTGAACTTTTATGTTTTTAATCTTTTTCATATTTTTTAAAACTTTTTTTCACTTTTCACTGTACTTGTTAGTCTCGTTAGGGATCATCTGCATATAGTGCATATAGTTTCATATAGTGAAAATCACAGTCTCCTTTGCAACTCAGTCATAGACAGGGTTTCAAAGGAGATCCGTAATGACATGCATGGGGTCTTCAGCAGACCCCTGACAGTCATAGCAATCCATCGGTGACCCGTCATGTCACGAAAGCACCAATGGACGGATTGAATTGCCCCCATGCCAGGGCGTGTTAAATGTTGCTGTCAGAGTTTGACAGCGGCATTTAACAGGTTAACAATCGCAGACGGAGCTCAGCTCCACCCACGATTTTTAGAGGCATATCCTGGCTGTAATACACAGCCATGATCTGCTGGGTATGGGGCGGGCTCATCCCATGAGCCCGCTCCATACATCCGCTTCTGACTTGTGCCGTACATGTATGCCAGATGTCGTGAAATTGTTAAGTGGAGCCTGTAAAAATACATGTAAAAAAATAAATGGCATTGCATTTTTAAGTGTAGAATAAAAGCTTTTCTGTATTATTAAAAAAGCATTAAAACACTGATTAATATTTGCACCAAAAAAGCATCAAATAAGGGGAAAAATACATAAAAGAAAGGCAGAAAAAATGCAATAACCAGATTGTTATTGCGTCATATGGTGAAAACACCTGCAGAAAAAAAAGCTGTAGAAAAAAAAGCAGTATTTGCACTACGTGTAAAGATTGCCTCCGTGTTACATTTTTCTTACTTTTTTTATGTATTTAATGGAGAGAAAAAAATCAGGCACACCATTCTCTTACGCCATTTACCAATCACAATATATAATATGTTCACTGTGTTGTGCTGGTTATTACAATTATAGGAACGCCAATTATATCCATGTTATTTGCTGATTTGTAATGTTTATTTATTCTTATTTTTTAAAGCGCATTAAAAATGACATTTTTCTGATTGTTTTTCACTTTAATTTTTTTTTACATTTTATAAGAACAAAAAAATTTTTTTTTTATTTTTCCCTATAGAATACAAGTACATAGAACACACTGCTTTACCAAATGTATCTCTATGTATCAATATAAGCTGCCTGCGGGTTCAGCGCATGCAAATGCAGCTTCAATTCTAGAAAATCTTCCTATACTTGTCAGTGCAGGCTGTGACTCAAGAGTTTTAGCTTTTAGCTGTTGTGGGTTTGATTCCTATGGATATCAGATCACAAGAAAAGACGAGAATTGTTTAATTGTGCAGGGGCGGAACTACCGCCCGTGCAGCCGGTTCATTGAACGGGGGCCCCGAGGGAGAGGGGGCCCCTCCAGCCTCCAGCAGGGCCGCCATCAGGGCATGACTGCCCTGACTCCAGTATGGGGCCCGGCCGGTAGGGGCCCCCTCGGGGGCCCCCCTCTTGTGCGTCTCTCTCCTCATGGGGCCCCCGGCCCCATGCTATGCGCCGGGTCCGGGACATTTCAGCGCTGAGCTGCGCTGTTGCAGCAGCGCCTTCATGATTCCCCTGATTTCCGGTCATGTGACGGTGCCGTCACATGGCCGGAAGTCAGGAGAACCTGCTGTCAGCGATTTGGACGAGCGCCAGGATTCTGCAGGGATCGCATGGGGGTAAGTATAACAAGTTTTATTTTTTTTTAAAATACAATTAACTAGGAGTGGAGAGATGGGAGATGAACATGTGTGTGTGTGTGTATGTGTGTGTGGGGGGGAGATGGGAGATGCACATGTGTGTGGGGGGGGAGATGGGAGATGCACATGTGTGTGGGGGGGAGATGGGAGATGCACATGTGTGTGGGGGGGGATGGGAGATGCACATGTGTGTGGGGGGGGGAGATGGGAGATGCACATGTGTGTGGGGGGGAGATGGGAGATGCACATGTGTGTGGGGGGGAGATGGGAGATGCACATGTGTGTGTGGGGGGAGATGGGAGATGCACATGTGTGGGGGGGGGAGATGGGAGATGCACATGTGTGGGGGGGGAGATGGGAGATGCACATGTGTGGGGGGGGGGAGATGGGAGATGCACATGTGTGGGGGGGGATGGGAGATGCACATGTGTGGGGGGGGAGATGGGAGATGCACATGTGTGGGGGGGGAGATGGGAGATGCACATGTGTGGTGGGGGGAGATGGGAGATGCACATGTGTGGGGGGGGTGGGAGATGCACATGTGGTGGGGGGGGAGATGGGAGATGCACATGTGTGGGGGGGGAGATGGGAGATGCACATGTGGGGGGGGTGAGAGAGGTGCACATGTGGTGGAGGGGGATGAGAGAGGTGCACATGTGGTGGAGGGGGATGAGAGAGGGGCACATGTGGGGGAGGAGGATGAGAGAGGGGTACATGTGGGGGAGGGGGACGAGAGGGGCACATGTGGGGGAGGGGGATGAGAGAGGGGCACATGTGGGGGAGGGGGTGAGAGATGTGCACATGGGGGGGATGAGAGCTGCACATGGGGTTTGAGAGCTGCACATGGGGGAATTGGGAGTAGGGGGATAATGAGCTGCACATAACGAATGTGGGGTGGGGGAGAGTAAATGATAAATGATGATGGGGTGGGGAGAGCACGGACATGATATAATGAATTGGGGCAGGGGGTGCATGTAAATATTGAATGCGGGGAGCAGGAAGTATAGAGTAGGGGGCGTTGCGGATGCAGGAGTGTGACTGGTAACAAATTGGCGGAAAGAGTAGAGGTTCTAATTAAATTATATATTAAGTGCCTATTTACAGTTAATGGGGGCACAGTGGTGGATTACAATTTATATTTGGAATGGTAGGTTGCATAATAACTAACCATATATTGATGGTGGATGCACGTCTGTATTCAGCTGCGTAATGTAGAAGTTGGGGAATGTGCTCTAGATAACTGTGTTATTTTATGCAGAGACGAGTCCTGGCTGGAAGACGTGATGGCGGTCTGTGCTGGATGAAGGAGAAAAGCGAAGATGAAGGACTTCACCTAGAGACGTCACCGGTGAGTCAGTCTATTACATGTACACTGTGTATAATGTCACTGGTGATCACTGTATTACCTGTACACTGACACTATATACAGAGCTCCTGTGTATAATGTCACTGGTGATCACTGTATTACCTGTACACTGACACTATATACAGAGCTCCTGTGTATAATTTCACTGGTGATCACTGTATTACCTGTACACTGACACTATATACAGAGCTCCTGTGTATAATGTCACTGGTGATCCCTGTATTACCTGTACACTGACACTATATACAGAGCTCCTGTGTATAATGTCACTGGTGATCCCTGTATTACCTGTACACTGACACTATATACAGAGCTCCTGTGTATAATGTCACTGATGATCACTGTATTACCTGTACACTATATACAGAGCTCCTGTGTATAATGTCACTGGTGATCACTGTATTACCTGTACACTGACACTATATACAGAGCTCCTGTGTATAATTTCACTGGTGATCACTAGATTACCTGGACACTTACGTTATACATACCATGTATAGAGCTCCCGTGTATAATGACACTTATGGTAATATTAGTAATGTGGTGGTAATATTAGTAATGTAGTGGTAATATGTGGTCTGGCCATGGTGTGGCAGTTTTTCTCCCTTCTGTGTGGTATTATTCGGTCACTATGTTGTGGTAATATGTGGTCTGGTCATGGTGTGGCGGTATTCCCTGTATGTGGTATTATTGGTCATTTAAAAAAAAAATGTATATGACACATTCCCTTAAAGAAAACTAAATAAAAATATATCTAAAAAGAGTATTGGATATTTTAAGAAAATTTTAATAGGTTAGAGTAGGGCCCGCCCAGAAGAGTCTACCTTATCGTGGTGGCGGCTTTAAAAATCTTTTGGCCAAAACAAAAGCTGATGGCTATGTATGTGGCGCCGTCACATGGCCGAACGTCAGGAGAACCTGGTGGCAGCGACGTGGACGAGCGCCAGGATTCTGCAGGGATTGCATGGGGGTAAGTATAACAAGTTTTATTTTTTTTAAATACAATTAATTAACTAGGAGTGGGGGGAATCAGAGATGCACGGGGGGGATGAGAGATGCACATGGTGGGGGTGAGAGATGCACATGGGGGGGTGAGAGATGCACATGGGGGGGTGAGAGATGCACATGGGGGGGTGAGAGATGCACATGGGGGGGATGAGAGATGCACATGGGGGGGATGAGAGATGCACATGGGGGGGATGAGAGATGCACATGGGGGGGTGAGAGATGCACATGGGGGAGATGAGAGATGCACATGGGGGGATGGGAGATGCACATGGGGGGGATGGGAGATGCACATGGGGGGGATGAGAGATGCACGGGGGGTGAGAGCTGCACATGGGTGGGATGAGAGCTGCACATGGGGGGGTGAGAGATGCACATGGGGGGTTATGTTTACATAACTTTGTTGCCTTATGAAGGGCAGGGGGGGCCCCCCAAAATTTCTTGCACAGGGGCCCACTACAGTCTGTGTCCGCCCCTGTAATTGTGAGTGTGTGCAGAGCAGAGATGCCGGCCCTGCCTCCTCAGGAAGAAGAGCAAAGTGTTGAAGATGCTGGAGAAAAGACAATGGCAGAGAGAGTGAGTGGAAGTCATCAGGACTGAGTCCTAATCTGCTGGGACAGTGGGATTACCCCCTCAAATCGGGACAGTCCTACTAAATCTGGAATAATTGGGAGCTATGGATTAGGGTGTAAAGATAGATATTTAGAAAGGATATTTGAGGTACCGGACATCCCTTCAAGACTGCGTGTGTAAGATGTAGCAATGCTTAGTTCACAGGATGCAGTATAACCAAATTTGTTACATTTAGCAAAGTTTACAGAATGCAGCAGAATTGGATAAACTTAAGTGCATTTATAAAAACTTAAGTCTCCTGCATCTATTTGTTGTAGCACTGTTGCACAGTACAAGGTTAGCTCTGCAGCACCTGACACACTGCTCTGCTGCAGATAAAATAGCTTTTGTTACATGGAATAAACTGGGATCTGCTGATTAACATAGCTCTGATAAACTCATCCTCCTGCTACACCTGACAAACTCATACATACTGCATTTAATGGATCTGCCTCTGCTGTATGTTATAAACTCAGTGCCTTTGCATCTACTCTTGCAGCAACTGACTCAGTTGAAGTCATTTTAGTTCTACAGACATCTCCAGTTAAAGGGTTATTCCCAAAATCACAATGTAGTCTTATAATACTGTACACATGCATTAATTTGTGTCAATATAACCCATTCATAAATTTGCCCCTTTTTCCCCTTATCACCCCTAACATTGCTCCTCAAGGCTCTATTTACCCTCCAATTGCTTTTCGAACTGTCCTATTGTAGTTTTAGCTTATGCCTGATCATATGCAGGGCAGTCTATCTCTCATAGTTATGCTGTAGTACAGGTGCATCTCACAAAATTAGAATATCAAACAGTTAATTTATTTCAGTTCTTCAATACAAAAAGTGAAGCTCATATATTATATAGAGTCATTACAAACAGAGTGATCTATTTCTAGTGTTTATTTCTGTTAATGTTGATGATTATGGCTTACAGCCAATGAAAACACAAAAGTCATTATCTCAGTAAATTAGAATACATTATAGCACCAGTTGAAAAATGTTTTTAAAATCTGAAATGTTGGCCTACTGAAATGTATGCTCAGTAAATGCACTCAATACTTGGTCGGGGCTCCTTTTGCATCAATTACTGCATCAATGCGGCATGGCATGAAGGCGATCAGCCTGTGGCACTGCTGAGGTGTTATGGAAGCCCAGGTTGCTTTGATAGCAGCCTTCAGCTCATCTGCATTGTTGGGTCTGGTGTCTCTCATTTTCCTCTTGACAATACCCCATAGATTCTCAATAGGGTTAAGGTCAGGCGAGTTTGCTGCCAATCAAGCACAGTGATACTGCTGTTTGTAAACCAGGTATTGGTACTTTTGGCAGTGTGGACAGGTGCCAAGTCCTGCTGGAGAATGAAATTTCCATCTCCAAAAAGTTTGTTGGCAGAGGGAAGCATGAAGTGCTCTAAAATTTCCTGGTAGACGGCTGTGCTGACTTTGGTCTTGATAAAACCCAGTGGACCTGCACCAGCAGATGACATGGCTCCCCAAACCATCACTGATTATGGAAACTTCACACTAGACCTCAAGCAGCTTGGATTGTGGCCTCTCCACTCTTCCTCCAGACTCTGGGACCTTGATTTCCAAATGAAAATTGTAGCATCGGCGTCTCTGCCTCCAGCTGGGCAGAGACACCGTTCCCCTCACCACCGCGGTCCAGGTCCGGCGTCCTCCCGCGCCCCTGCTGCTGTGGCATGCTCTGTGCGCAGCTTCCCAGCCTCTGTGCTTAGGGCGCGTGCGCTCCCTCCCTCTTAAAGGGGCCGCGCGCGACGTCCTATAGAGTCATCAGCCAATGGCCGGAGGACTTCCCCTATATTAGGATATGGAGGTGCCTGTGCAAGGTTGTTGTTCCGTATCCTAAACACTTGCTCCAGCCCTCAGGTCCCGCTGCCTGTCAGTCCTGCCTACCAGTCTTCTGTCAGTCCAGCCCGTCTAACAGTTCTGTTCTCCAGTCTGTCTACAGTTGTGCCCGCCAGCCTGCTTACCTGGAGCACCTGTCTGTAACCTGCCGTGCCCACCAGCCTGCTTACCTGGAGCACCTGTCTGTAACCTGCCGTGCCCACCAGTCTGCCTACCTGGAGCACCTGCCTGTTACCTGTCGTGCCTGCCAGTCTGCCTACCTGGAGCACCTGCCTGTTACCTGTCGTGCCCGCCAGCCAGTCTACCCGGAGCGCCTGCCAGTTACCTGCCGTGCCCACCTGCTCACCTACCCGGAGCACCCGTCTGGCTATTTGCCGAACCAGCCTGCTTAACTACCCGTTCCACCCATCAGCCTTCCTCCCGTGCTCATCCGCTGTACCGGTCAGTTCCTGCCGTGGGAGTCACCTGCTCTCACTCAAGGTCGGTCCCAGAGTGGCACCTGGTTCACCTGCCCGGTTCCTCCCTGGTTCACAGAGTCGACTAAGCTGCCGAGTGACCTTGGTCGGGCCATGTAGGCACTTAGTCAAGCCCCTCTGGTCCTTCCTTGCACCGAAGCACAGAGGTTCCACCACTCGGACCCGTAACACATGTCTTTATCATAACTTGAGTATTATCTTCTCTACTTCTCTTCTTTACATTTCTCCTTAAACCTCACATCCTTTCCCTATGCCGTAACAGTTTGCACAGGCCATGGAACCCGGTGGCCCCCAGGCTCCTTCACTCTCTGACCTGTACCAGGAGGTCTCACGTCAGAGATCCCAACAGGAGACTATCCTGCCCTATCTGCAGACTGTCAACTCCCCCCTGGACACGCTGTCCACCCCATCTGTGTCCGTCTCTAGCTGAGCGGCACCCGCTCCGGCGGCACCTCAACCTACTGGCGCTATGGCACCCGGCTCTGGACCCCGGCTCTCTGCGCCTCCACGTTTTGGTGGTGACCCCGTCTTATGTCGGGGCTTCTTAAATCAGTGCATGCTGCATTTTGAACTCCTGGCACATCAGTTCCCCTCTGACCGGGCCAGGGTGGCGTTCCTCATGTCTCACCTCCCCGGTGAGGCATTGGCATGGCTAAACCCTCTGTGGGAAAGAGGGGATCCCCTGGTGTCTGATCTCCCGGCTTTCCTCGCTGCCTTCCGGAAGGTCTTCTATGAGCCCGGACGAAAATCTTCTACTGGCTCCTCACTTCTCCATTTCCGCCAAGGGGGTCTCTCCATGGGACATTATGCCATACAGTTCCGAACCCTCGCATCTGAGCTTGCCTGGAACAACGAGGCCCTGGTGTCCACCTTCTGGGAGGGTCTTTCCGGACGGATCAAGGATGAGCTAGCCGGTCGTGACATCCCTTACACCCTGGACGACCCGGTGTCATTAGCTACCCGGTTTGACATCCGTTTTCTGGAACGTGCTAAGGAGACTACCCGGGAAAGAAGATTTCCGCGTCTCGCTCATGTATTCCAAAAGCCAGCCTCGCAACCAGCAATTCCCCAGGCATGTTCGCCTGAGCCCATGCAAATTGCCCAAACCAGGATGGTCAAGTCTCGCCAGGAGACGCGCCGAACCGAGGGGAGTTTCTTCTACTGTGGCAGTAAAGAGCATCTGATCCGTTCCTGCCCGGTGAGGCCGGGAAACTCCAGTGTCTAGGACCGCTCGGAGAGGTCATCCTAGGCAAGAGTAAATCCTCTCCGTCCTTGACTCTGTCTGTTTCTATTTCCAGCGGTGAAACCCGCTTCTTCGAGATTGCCCATCTGGATTCCGGAGCCGCTGGTAATCTCATACAACAGGCTGTTGTGGAGCGGTATCAGATTCCTACTGTACGCCTGGCTGAACTGGTGGCGGTTGCCTCCGTGGATGGGAGGCTTCTTACGGAGACTATCTTGTCGCTGGCTGAAACCCGGGCCATGTCTGAGTACATAGAGGAGACTCTTGCTAGGGGATTTATCCAGAAATCCACCTCTCCGACTGGTGCAGGATTCTTCTTCGTCAAGAAGAAAGACGGCTCCCTACGTCCCTGTATCGATTACAGGAGTCTTAACCAGATTACGATCAAAAATAAGTACCCCGTGCCTCTCATCTCGGAGCTGTTTGACCGCCTTAAATGCGCGAAGATCTTCACTAAGCTCAATCTTCGTGGGGCATATAATTTGATTCGGATCCGCCAGGGAGACAAGTGGAAGATGGAATTCAATACCCGGGATGGTCACTACGAGTACCGCGTGATGCCTTTTGGTCTCTGTAATGCTCCAGTCGTCTTCCAGGAGCTAGTTAACGACATCTTCTGTGATCTTCTGTATTCTTGCGTAGTGGTATACCTGGACGATATCTTGGTCTTCTCTCCTGATCTGCCCTCACACCGGAGGGATGTTCGTCAGGTTCTGCTAAGGCTCCTGCAGAATCGCCTATACGCTAAGTTCGAGAAATGCCTCTTTGAGCAGACCTCTCTACCGTTCCTGGGCTATATTATCTACGAGACTGGTCTGCGGATGGATCCCGAGAAGGTCTCTGCCATCTTAAAGTGGCCCCGTCCGGAGGGGTTTAAGGCGATTCAGCGATTCCTGGGCTTCGCAAATTATTGCCGCCTCTTCATTCCTCATTTCTCCTCCCGGACTGCTCCCATCTCCGCGCTCACCCGTAAAGGAGCAAATCCCAGGGAATGGACTTCCGAAGCGGAGGAGGCCTTCATCTCCTTGAAACAAGCCTTCTCTTCCGCCCCTGTGCTACACCGTCCGGATTGCAACAAGCAGTTCTTCCTGGAGGTTGATGGATCCTCCTCTGGAGCCGGAGCAGTGCTCACCCAGAAGTCCTCGTCCGGGAGAATGGTAACCTGCGGCTTCTTCTCCAAGCTCTTTTCCTCGTCTGAGTGCAATTACTCCATAGGAGATCGTGAGCTGCTGGCCATCAAATTAGCGCTGGAGGAGTGGCGCTACTCGCTGGAAGGGGCTCTGCACCCGGTGGTCATCTACACTGACCACAAAAACCTCGCTTATTTGCAGAACGCCCAAAGATTAAATCCGCACCAGGCCAGGTGGTCTCTTTTCTTTGCCCGATTCTGCTTCACTCTGCATTACCACCCGGCAGACAAGAACATTAAAGCTGACACTCTATCCCGCTCATTCCTGTGTTCCGACCAAGAGGAGGAACCTCTACATATCATCGACCCCTCCAAAGTAATGACTTTGGCCCCATTTGGCCTGTCTCATCTTCCACCCGGTAAGACCTTTGTAGTGGTTCCGGATCATAAGAAGGTTCTACTCTGGGGCCATTCATCCAAACTAGCCGATCATGCTGGTCAGAGGAAGACCTTTTTGCTCATCGCCCGACATTACTGGTGGCCTTCCCTGCGCAAGGATGTTGCGGACTTCGTCGCGGCTTGTTCCTCCTGTGCCCGTAACAAGATTCCCAGGCACCTTCCATCCGGCCATCTTCTTCCCGTGCCTTCCGCTCTGTGGAAACACATTGGAATGGACTTCATTACGGATCTCCCTGTTTCTGCTGGTTGTACTGTTATTTGGGTGGTCGCTGAACGCTTTTCTAAAATGGCCCACTTCATCCCTCTGCCTCGTATTCCGTCTGCATCTGTGCTGGCTAAGGACTTCATTCATCACATTTTTCGTCTCCACGACCTACCCCTCCACATTGTGTCTGATTGCAGGGTTCAGTTCACTTCGCGCTTCTGGAGAGCTACGTGTAAACTGCTGGATGTCTCCTTGGATTTCTCCTCTGCTTATCATCCTCAGTCTAATGGTCAAGTGGAACGTATCAACCAGGTTCTTACCAGTTTTCTTCGGCACTATGTCAATGCACACCATAGCGATTGGGTTGCGCTCCTGCCCTGGGCCGAGTTTTCCTATAACAACCATGTGAGTAAATCTTCTGCTAAGTCTCCGTTTTTTGTGGTCTACGGTCAACACCCCTGGATTCCCTTTCCCGTCTCCTCTTCAGTGGACAATCCTGCCGCGGAGTCTCTGGTCAGCGAATTTTCAGCTATTTGGGAGGACACTAGATCTGCACTTCTTCAGTCCTCCGAGCAGATGAAGAAGCATGCTGATAAGAGATGCCTGGATCCGCCTCAATTCTGTCCAGGAGACAAGGTCTGGCTTTCCTCCAAATATGTTCGTCTCAAGATACCTTCCTATAAGTTGGGTCCGCGGTTCATTGGTCCGTTCGAGATTCTGAACCAAATCAATCCGGTGACTTACAAGCTGAAACTCCCGATCAACTTACAGATTCCCAACTCCTTTCATGTATCCCTCCTCAAACCTGTTGTCCTTAATTCTTTCTCTGACGATCCAGGCACCGCTCCAGCTCCAGTCTCCGCTGAGGGCGTCTTTGAGGTAGAAAACATTTTGGCCACCAAGAGGGTAAGAAGAAAACTTTCTTTCTTGTGGATTGGAAGGGGTTTGGCCCTGAGAAGAGGTCTTGGTAACCCAGGGAGAACATTCATGCCTCTCAATCTTCTTTAAAAATTTCTTGCAGGCCTGAAGAAGAGGGGGCGTAAAGGAAGGGGGGGGGTACTGTAGCATCGGCATCTCTGCCTCCAGCCGGGCAGAGACGCCGTTCCCCTCACCACCGCGGTCCGGCGTCCTCCCGCTCCCCTGTTGCTGTGGCACGCTCTGCGTGCAGCTTCCCATGCTCTGTGCTTGAGGCGCGCGCGCCCTCCCTCTTAAAGGGGCCGCGTGCGCCGTCCTATAGAGTCCCCGGCCAGTGGCCGGAGGACTTCCCCTATATTAGGCACCTCCTCCAATATGGAGGTGCCTGTGCAAGGTTGTTGTTCCGTGTGCTAAACACTTGCTCCTGCCCTCAGGTCCCGCTGCCTGTCAGTCTTTCCTGCCAGTCTTCTGTCAGTCCAGCCCACCAGCCTGTCTAACAGTTCTGTTCTCCAGTCTGTCTACAGTTGTGCCCGCCAGCCTGCTTACCTGGAGCACCTGTCTGTAACCTGCCGTGCCCACCAGCCTGCTTACCTGGAGCACCTGTCTGTAACCTCCCGTGCCCGCCAGTCTGCCTACCTAGAGCACCTGCCTGTTACCTGTCGTGCCCACCAGGCAGTCTACCCAGAGCACCTGCCAGTTACCTGCCATGCCCGCCTGCTCGCCTACCAAGAGCACTTGTCTGGCTATCTGCCGAACCTGCCTGCTTATCTACCCGGTCCACCCGTCAGCCTTCCAGCCGTGCTCATCCGCTGTACCGGTCAGTTCTTGCAATCTGACCAGTGGGAGTCACCTGCTTTCAGTCAAGGTCGGTCCCAGAGTGGCACCTGGTCCACCTGCCCGGTTCCTCCCTGGTTCACGGAGTCGACTAAGCCGCCGTATGACCTTGGTCGGGCCTTGTAGGCACTTAGTCACACCCCTCTGGTCCCTCCTTGCACCGAAGCACAGAGGTTCCACCACTCGGACCCGTAACAAAAATTGGAACTCTGGGACCTTGTGGAGTGTGTCAATAATTGCCTTCTGGACAGCTGTCAAGTCAGCAGTCCTCCCCATGATTGTGGAGCCTACTGAAACAGACTATAGGACCTTTTTAAACACTTAGGAAGCCTTTACAGGTGTTTTTTGTTAATTATTCTAATTTACTGAATTAATGACTTTTGTGTTTTCATTGGCTGTAAGCCATAATCATCAACATTAACAGAAATAAACATTTGAAATAGATCACTGTTTGTAATGACTCTATATAATATATGAGTTTCACTTTTTGTATTGAAGAACTGAAATAAATTAACTTTTTGATGATATTCTAATTTTGTGAGATGCACCTGTATATGTTTAGAAGGAAGAGTCTACTTTAAGGTATAATATAATTGAAGGGGCAGAGCCTGCTGAGAGATGTTCTGCAAGATGGGTCTACATATAGAGGGGCTGAGAGGAGTCATTTATTGCAGGATGGAGCTCTGTATAAAGAGGTTGAGAGGAGATATATACTGCAGGATGGGGTTGTATAAAGGGGACTGAGATATATTGCATGATGGGGCTGTTTAAATTTTCTGAGATTAGTTGAGCTGTGTTTGTTGCCTGCTGCTGAGAGATCAGTTATGTGAAACTCAAAATACTACTCTGTTGATGCATATGATAGAGGATTATCTTCTGTCATATTCGTCACTAGAGCGATATTTGCAGTTTCAAAAAACTGATTCTTCTGCTGCAGGCAACAATAACAGCTTTACACTGCTGTTGTGGAGGACTGCAGGAGAGTTGAGTTTAGATTAGCTTGATGATAACTCTTGGAGGTAGGGCTAGTCAGGAGCAGGGGATGGGGGGTGAGTCTGCAGCACTGAGGAGGTGGGAAATGAAGTTTTAGCATATGAGAATAGGACAGTCCATTCTGCTTTGTAAAGCTGGATGCACCAAGGGGCAAGTATAGATAAAAAAAGACACTTAGGTACAAGAAAGAGACTTCATGTTGGGCTTAATCTGCATATAAACAATAAGTATGCATATATTGTCTGCACATCAGCCTCCCATCTTTCTGCACATTTCCACTTCCCAGGACAAAAAAAGGATTAACCACCCAGATTCCTCCTGCTTTCGGCTTTACCTCCACCCTCTAGCAGCATGGACTCAGGATCTTCCCACTCTAGCCCCGTCTACAGAAAGTTCACAGAAAAAAATTTCATTACCCATCCAAAAAAGCCATATTGGTATTACATGACCAAAATACATAAATTAATTGAGTGCCCGCTGAGGCGTCCTATCATAGCAGGAATGGGATCATTTACAGAGCTTTCTCACTATGTTAATCGTATATTGAGACCCGCACTTAAAAATATTCCATCTTACTTACAAGACCCAAAGGAATTCCAGTCTATCCTCTGAAAGTTTCCCTGGCAGGATGGTTATGGAATGGCTGGTAGTAACATTTAGAGCCTATACACTTGCATCCCTCTAAAATAAACTCTACTCTAAAGAAGATATTGATGACAATAACGAACAAGATGTCATATTAAACAACAAGACATTACTCGTACGCAGGCGTGATTGAAAATATAAGGATTATGCATATGTGAATAATAATAAACACATTCACAATATGTCATCTTAATTATTTTGTTTAGCAATAGAAAAATAATCAGGATACAGTCAAAACAGATTCCATAACAATTGATGTCTCTATCATTAGACTACCTAAAGTGCCTCTCAATTTTTTTGTGAGATATTAGGAGGTCATGGAAAATAGTGTAACTATCTGGTCAATCTCTGCAGGTGTACAGTATTTCAAAAGAAATTGTTTCCACTTTTTGAAGAAACTTTTTACCTGCCCTTCTTTTATCTTTTCAGCATCTAATCTGTCTAGGTGTAATAAATGACTCATCTGCTTCAAAAATGTTTGAAATGAGGGAGCAGAGGCTTTTAGCCAATATTTAAGCAAGAGTCGTTTAGCCACTAGAATTATCACATGGAGAAGTTGGGACGAGTAAGTGAACTTTTGAAATTTGTCATTGTCCTTAATCCAATAGTGTAATAGGATTAAAGAAGGGGAGGGATCTAAGGACCCCGTCACACTAAGCGATGCAGCAGCGATCCCGACAACGATACGACCTGTCAGGGATCGTTGCTGCATCGCTAATACATCGCTGGTGAGCTGTCAAACAGGCAGGCTCACCAGCGATCAGGGGAGCAGCGATATCGTGGAAAGAATCGTTCCACGATGTCCTGCTCCCGTTACCAGCCTGCTGCAAGCAGGAGCAGGCTGGTAACTATGGTAAACATCGGGTTACTAAGTGCGCGTGTGCCCCTAGTAACCCGCTGTTTACCATGGATACCACTCTGCTACGGTGCGCGGGAGCCTCCGCGCACAGTAGCAGAGTGGTATCCATGGTAAACAGCGGGTTACTAAGTGCGCGCGTGCCCCTAGTAACCCAATGTTTACCATAGTTACCAGCCAAATCGTTGGTCCCGCTGGTCACACACAGCGATGTGTGCTGGCCAGCGGGAGGCCAACGACCAAAAAATGGTCCAGGACACTTTGCAACGATCAGCGACCTCACAGCAGGGGCCTGATCGTTGCAAAGTGTCACACACAGCGACATCGCTGGTGAGGTCGCTGGTGAGTCACCAAAACCGTGACTCAGCAGCGATATCGCTAGCGATATCGCTATGTGAGACGGGGGCTTTACTCTTGGCCCCAAATATTTCTGATACACCTGCCAATCATTTTCCAAGTGTAGATTGAGTGAGTACATGACCATAGTTATGACCATCCCATGTCCGCTAGTTTACTAGATTTCGTCAATGATAACAACTGACATTTGAAGGTAGTGATTTCTAACCCTGAGTATTCCCCAAGGGAATGTAAGAATTTCAGGATCTTAGGAGTCAGATTCTAAGGGTTAGAAAGAAATAAAAGTATATCATCCAGGAAGAAGGCTGTCTGAACTCCCTTGTTATTGATTTTAATTAGTGATGAGCAAGTATGCTCTGTTAGCCCTTTCGGGGAGCATGCTCGGGTGCTTGCCGAGTATCTTCAGCGTGCTCGGGTGTTATGTTTTAGTCGTGCTGTGTGCATGATTTGCAGCTGTTTGACAGGTTTAATACATGTGAGGAATGCCTAAGAAACAACCATTACTCACATGTATTAAAGCTGTCAAACAGTCACAAATCATGCACACAGCGCGACGTAAACATAACACCCGAGCACGCTGAAGATACTTGAAAACACCCAAGCATGCTCGTAAATCTCGAGTAACGAGCATGGTCGCTCATCACTAATGGTAATGCCTTGGAAGGATTTTTGGGTAAAATAATAATGTCATCAAATGGTCAAGAAAAGTAGTGGGCATCCTTGTCTAGTGCCTCTTAACAGAGGTAAAGGAGCAGACAAAAAACCTGAGATGTAGGTGTGCGCTTTAGAAGCTGAAAATATCAGCCGGATGTCAATATACAAGAGGCTTGTGAAAGACATCTCCTCAAGTACTGTATAGCCAATTGCAACGAACATTACCGAAAGCATAAGATTTCTGCTTCTTTTTGAGTTATGTAAATGAAATATGTATTACTTGTTTGAAATCTAGAGAGAATTTTGATTTGTTTGTCAAATATCTAAATAATAACAATGGGAACATGCATTTTACAAGCAAAGATGTTGGCGATAAAATAGAATTTTTGGATGTATGAATTCAAATTAAGAATGGGCAACTTAATATGAGTGACTATCAAAAATCCACTGCCACAAATTCATTATTGCATTACAAGAGTTATCATCCATGGCAAATTAAAAAATCTGTGACATATGGACAATTTTTCCATTTGAAAATTAATAATAACGACAGGAATCTTCAGAAATAAGTTGAGGACTTGTAACTCATTATGTTCTAGAGCAGCGGTGCACAACTGGCGGCCCTGGGGCCACATGCGGCCCATAATGCCCAGTCCCCAACCATATGGACAGCTTATCTGACACATTAGTTATATGAGGGGCAGCCTCACACAGAAAAGTAGTGGCAGCCAGGGCTGGCGTCAGCACCCGGGGCACCCAGGCAAGTGCCGGGGCTCTGAGCAGGTGGGGGGGCCCACTCACCATCAGGCACCCCACCGCGCTATGGGACCCGTGAGCTGAGGAGAGCGGTGTCATTGCTCGCTTTCCCCCGCTTGCTCAGGGCCCCGGCAGCCGGCACAATACTTACCTCTCCCCGTGCCTCCGCAGCAGATCCCGGTCTCTTCCGCGGCTGCTGCACTGTGACATCTCATGTCAGAAGGCGCGGTGACGTCTTTACACCGCACTCTCTCCTGAGCCGTCACAGCGCAGAGCGGGAAGACACCGGCGACGCTGGAGTCCAGAGCTGAGCAGCGGCAGCAGGTGAGAAGTGAGGTGAGTATTTGATTTTTTTTTTAATGTAAGGAGGCATGGGGCATTATATGGTAGGGGGGGCAGGGGCATCCTGAATGGGGCATTATATGGGGGAGAGAGGTGACATCCTGCATGGGGCATTATAAGGGAGGAGGGGGGTGTGACATCCTACATGGGGCATTAAAAGGGGGTGGTGACATCCTGCATGGGGCATTATAAGGGGGGGGAGTGAGATCCTGCATGGGGCATTATAAGGCGGGGGGTGACATCTTGCATGGGGCATTATAAGGGAGGGGAAGTGACATCCTGCATGGGCATTATAAGGGAGGAGGGGATGTGACATCCTGCATGGGGCATTAAATGGGGGGTGGTGACATCCTGCATGGGGCATTATAAGGGGGGGGAGTGAGATCCTGCATGGGGCATTATAAGGGGAGTGACATCCTGCATAGGGCATTATAAGGGGGGTGACATCCTGCATGGGGCATTATAAGGGGGGTGACATAATGCATGGGGCATTATAAGGGGGGTGGCATCCTGCATGGGGCATTATAAAGGGGGGTGACATCCTGCATCGGGCATTATATGGGGGGAACAGCCTGCATGGGGCATTATAAGGGGGAAACAGCCTGCGTGGGGCATTATGTGGGGGGAACAGCCTACATGAGGCATTATGTGGGGGGAACAGCCTGCATGGAGCGTTATATGGGGGCCAGTATTCTGTATGGAGCGTTATATGGGGGCCAGTATCCTGTATGAAGTGTTAAAAGGGGGCCAGTATCCTGTGTGGAGCGTTATATGGGGGCCAGTATCCTGTATGGAGCATTATATGGGGGCCAGTATCCTGTATTGAGCGTTATATGGGGGCCATTATCCTGTATGGAGCATTATATGGGGGCCACTTTTCTGTATGGAGCGATTCGCCGGTTTCTGAGCTATTGTGGAATTTACAATAGATATCTATCATGTAATGTAAGAAGTGAAATCTTCAGCATTGCACTATATATATTTCTTTGCGGTATCTGTGCATCATGAATCGTGGTATGTGTTAAAGGGGCCCACTGAGACTCTTTTGCCAAGGGCCCACAAAAACCTGGAGGCGGCCCTGGTGGCAGCAACCGAGGAGTAGGGACAGGCAAGTAATAAATGTGCCCTGTGTAGGCATTTCTGGATGCCTCATACATCAGGGGAATGGGGTCTCGTCACCCAATTGACACTTCAGAAAGTAGTATGTGAATTAGACAGGAGGCCTCCATGTCTGTGACTCCACTGTAGTTTATGGGAGTTCTGAATCATTAGGCAGTAAGCAAAAAGACCATGATTTATTGTAGAGTGCCAACTGCATTCATCACCTCTTCCTCTTTAGGCCCCAATCACATCGTTTTTTACGAGGATTTATAAGCAGATTTTACTGCAAATCCACATAAAAAATGTTTCAAATACTCTCTAAGTAAGGTTCTTATTGGTTTTACTGAAAAATGTTCAAAATAACGTAAAGGAAAAGCACTGTGGTCAATATGGGAGCTCTACCACTAAATCGGTCAGAAACTTATTCAAAGGCTATGTGCCCACGATGCAGAAATGAAGCAGAAAATTTCTGCAGCATTTCTGCATCTCCCTGGCAGAAAAAACGCATGCAGATTGTGCATGCGTTTTTCCTGCAGAATACATGCGGATCCACATGTGGATTCACATGCAGATTGACAAGCGCTTTCCGGGCGATAGCATCACTTGGAAAGTGCTTGACAACTAGGTCACACTATATAAATCCATGCAAACGGCATGGATTTATACAGTGTGAACCGTAAAAATTAAAACAAATAAAGCTATACTCACTCCCGAGGCCCCGGTGTATGCAGCAGCGCTCGTTCCTGTCTGGTTCCCGGCTGCCGGCATATCGCGAGACAGAGCGGTGAAGGGCCTGCGGTCACATGACTGTGACGTCACCGCAGGTCCTTCAGCGATGTCGGCATTCAGAGAGAAGCCTTCAGGAAAGGTGAGTATAAACTTTATTTGTTATTTTATTCTTTTTTTCACAGGTACAATGGTACCCCGGTCTGGATGAGAGTCTTCTCTCCTCCAGAACTGGGTACCATCCGCACATAGAGACACATAGAAGCCGCTTGTACAAATGTACAGACACGGATTCTATGCGTCTCAATGCAAGTCAATGGCGGCCATTCCGCTGCGCTTCCGCAAAATTAAATGACATGCTGCGGATTTTTGTACGCAGCATAAACGCTGTGGAAAAATCCGCAGCATGTGCATAGAACATGCGGAATCCCCTTGGGGACCATGGGGTGCGGATCACCTAGTGTTTCACAAGCGTTTACGCTGCGGAAATTCCGCAGCATAAACGCTTGAAAAACGCTACGTGGGCACTCAGCCTAAGAGTATTTGATACGGTTTTTTATGTGGATTTAGGAGCACAATCTATTTCTAAATCCTCGTAAAAAACTCAATGTAAATATATCATTAGAGCTGATTGGTGGAGGTAAGAGTCCTGTAAGTAGAATTTGTATCTACCTGACATTCAGTGTCTATACTTTCGATACACCACAAATGTCACAGAAGGTAATAGCCCTTTAAATTTTAGTTAGGCCCCCGAATTGGTTCAGTATGACAATGTGGCCCTTGGACCAAAAAAAGTTGTGCACCCCTGATCAAGAGGTTACACTGAGCAGGTAATTGATAAGGCTTTCCAGAGGTTACATGAGAAAGATAGGCAAGGACTTTTGTCAGGATTTAGTAGGAAGAAAAAACAGGATGAGAGATTTGTGTTGCCTTTTAGGCTGTGTGCCTACGATGCGTTTTTTAAGCGTTTTTGCAGCGGCAATTCAGCTGCAGAAACGCTTAAAAAACGCGTGGTAGAAGGTCTGCAATGTTCCCCAATGATAATCCGCATGTGCTGTGCACATGCTGCGGAAATTTCCGCTGCGGATTATGATTGCGGAAAAATACGCAGCACTACCAATTATTTTGCGGAAGCGCAGCGTTTTTGTCGCCATTGCCTTGTATTTGAACGCTTAATATCCGCATCACTACATGTGCACATGCGAAATCCATGGGTTTCAATGTGCGGATGGTATTCGGGTCTGGAGAAGAGGAGACTCTCCTCTGGACCCGGGTACCATAGAACCTGTAAAAAAAAAAAATATTATACTTACCTTCTGATGGCCCCCGGTGTCTTTGTCTTGGCTTGCCGGCAGATCGCGGTGGACTGAAGGACCTGCGCTGACGTCATTTAGTCATGTGACGGGTCACGCGACCGCTGACGTCGGCAGGTCCTTCAGTGTACGAGACGCATCGAATAAAGACACCAGGGGCCATCAGAAGGTAAGTATATATTTATTTTTTACCATTCTCTTGGATCACAGTATTGCATGGATTATATAGTGTGACCAAGTTGTCAAGCACTTTCCAAGTGATGCTAAAATCGCTTGGAAAGCGCTTGTCAACCCGCATGCGGAAATGCATGTGAAGAACGCTTCACATCCGCATGTCCCTGGCAGGAAAAGCGCATGTACAATCCGCATGTACAATCCGCATGTACAATCCGCATGTACAATCCACATGTACAATCCGCATGTACAATCCGGATGCATTTTTTCTGCCAGGGAGATGCAGAAACGCTCAGGAAAAAATCCGGAACATTTCCGCATTGTGGGCACATAGCCTTATGTATAGTCCACTAAGGCCACGTTCACACGTTTAGTATGTGGTCAGTATTGTACCTCAGTATTTGTAAACCAAAACCAGGTGTGGGTGATAAATGCAGAATTCTCAACAAAACCACATCCCCAATTTTAAGAGGGTTTTCACACTTATACAACCACATTTTTTTTAGATTTGTTATTTTTATTTTCCCCCGCAAAATAATTTCAGTTTGTTTTTCAGTGGATTTGTACAGATTGAGTGACATTGAAGGTGGAAAATGTTCTGAAATGATTCTTCCTGATATGATTTTTTTTACATGATAAAAAACCTGGTATTTTAACAGGGATGTGTAGACTTTTTGTATCCACCGTTAATGCGCTATTCCACTCATCTCCTTCTCTATGGGTCAGCTTGTACTCACCCCTGAGAACAAGTTTGGTGAATCAACAGGTTTCTAACAACTCGTTATAGAGGTCAGGCAGAGGATATTGAATTTGTACAGTAATCTTAATTTTTCGATCTTAGACAACCATCTTTTTTACCAACAAAAAAGACACCTGCAGCTACTGGTGGCATGGAAGGTCTCATGAATCCTTTTTGCAGACTGACTGCTGTATAATCTTACATGGCCTGATGTTCTGGAACCAAAAGATTATATATTTTACTCTCGGAGAGATGGGAGTTTAGTACTAGATCAATAGGATAATCATATAGCCTATGCCGGGATAGTTTTTCAGATTTAAACAGAAAAAAACATCAGCAAAATGTTAAAAATATTTCAGGTAAACCACTGGGAAAGGCTTTTGATGAATTTACAGATAAAGACATACATTTATTCTGACACTCACGCGTCTAACATACAATATCCCCCTGCTACCTGTCAATAACTGGGTTATGTTTGCTTATCAAGGCATTCCCAACAGCACAGCCGCAGATACATTTACTAAAACAAAACATTAAATGGACTCAAAGAGTAATGAAATGATAGCAGAAAAGCCTCCTAAGGGTATGTGCACACGGTGTGGATTTGCTGCGGTTTTGACGCTGCGTTTTTATGCAGCATCAAAACCGCAGCGGCCAGATGTTACAGCATAGTGGATGGGATTTCTAGAAATCCCATGCCCACTATGCATTTTTGTGCACCCCGCGGAAACTGACATGAGGCGCATCTTTCCAAACCGCAGCATGTCAATTTCTCTTGCGAAAACGCATGCGGATTTTCCCCATAGGGTATGTGCACACGGTCCGGATTAGCTGCGGTTTTGACGCTGCAGAATTTCTGCACCTTTTCCGCACCTAATACACAAATTAGGTTACTTGCGGTTTTTGGTGCTGTTTTTACATGCGGTTTTGCCGCATGTGTGTTTTGATGCGTTTTTTATGCATGCGTTTTTCATGTCTTCATGTTGAAATTAGAGAATAGGTTTTTTTAAACAAACTTTATTGATCATCATGTAGCATTTTGTGTACATTTCCGCTGCGGAAACGCTAGTGAAACACACATGCGGTTTTTACGCATGCGGATTTTCCTCATCTAATGCAAGTCTATGAGGAAAATCCGCATGCGTTTCCACAATAAAAATTGACATGCTGCGGTCTGGAAAGACGCGCCGCATGTCAGTTTCCGCATGGTGCACAAAAACGCATAGTTGGCATGGGATTTCTAGAAATCCCATTCACTATGCTATAACATCTGGCCGCTGCAGTTTTGATGCTGCATAAAAACAGCGTCAAAACCGGAGCAAATCTGCACTGTGTGCACATATCCATAGACTTGCATTAGATAAGGAAAATCCGCATGCGTAAAAAATGCATGTGTGTTTCAAAAGCGTTTCCGCAGCGGAAACGCACACAAAAACGCTACATGATGATCAATAAAGTTTGTTTAAAAAAAAACCCTATTCTCTGAAACTTTGCAAATTGCAACATGAAGACATGAAAAATGCATGCATAAAAAACGCATGCGGCAAAACCGCACCAAAAAACGCAATTACCCTAATTTGCATATTAGGTGCGGAAATGGTGCAGAAATTCTGCATTGTCAAAACAGCAGCAAATCCGCACCGTGTGCACATACCCTTAGTGATGTATTTGTACAAAGCTAAATGCCAATTTTCAAAACAATAGACAAAAGCATATTATTGCAATGTAGACGAAAATGTATTAATAAACAACCCAAAAAAGGACAGAAGGTCAGGAGGAATATATTGTAACAGAATATAGATAATAACCTAATATGAATAATGTTGATTATACTCCTATTATATATTCAATTTCTTGGAGGACACAGTCTACAAAATTAAGAGGATTTACACATTTTATGCATTGTTATGTTATTTTTTGGAGTTATTTAGTGGTGCACTTTAGTGCTTTTTTCACACTTTGTCTTGATTTTTATCAGTTTATAGGCAAGCAGCTTTCCGCTTCCTGCAGAAGTGTGTACACATCAGGGTGAAGAGCTGATATAACACTGGTATATGTGATATGCTGAAGTAGTGCTGTTGCTTTAAAAGCATTCAGCAACTATTAGAAGTAACACAAGCACAGGAGACAGGAAGTGTTGTGATCCAGAGGCATCCAGCAACTAGAGGGGTTAACACAGTCACAGAAGAAGGGAAGTGTTTTAGCAGAGCCCCAGGGGGATTGTGGGGAAGTTGTTTACTGTCTGGCCGGAGCCGAAGAGAAAGGTGGCTTATGATCTGTATCTCACAAAAGGCAAGGGAACAGAATTCAGGTCAGGAGGGAAGCTAAACAAAGGTCAGTTAGACTCCCTGAGCTAACAGTGTGGAGTATTATCTGCCAGGAAGATAAGGATTGGAAGGAAGCCTGTCATAGAGATCATCTCCCTCATCACACCCTTCCCCCCTCCATCTCAATGCAGGATAAAGAATGTTGTGTACTATTGAATCCCTGTGAAGGAAAAGCCTGTGGTTGTGTATGCATTAAAACCGTGCTGTACTGTGCTACCGGATAATAGACTGTGTACTGCTGTGCTGCAAAGGAGACTGTATTGTTATTACTGGAGCCTGTTGCTCAAAGAGACATTTGCATTGCACAGGCCATGCCTCATTAAATGTAACTGTTCTACCGCTTATGAAGACTCTTGTCAGATGTGTCTGGTCAGCAACTGAATCTATCGTGTGCCTGAGAGAAGATGCAGCCTAGGGTCGCCCTGAGTAACGGTTCCCCCAGGATTCCAAAGAATTCATGTAACCGGTCTCGCCCCTATCTGAACTTAGGTGGCGTGCGTGTAACATATACAGTGATTTTGGAGCCAGCGATGTCTGAACAGTTTTATATTAAGTTTATGGTGCTGATGAAGAATATGACTTTGGTTTTGCCAGATTGGCTCTAATTTCTGAGATATTTAATAGTTAATTAATTACAGTAGAATTATTTCTTCAAAAAATTGCTTTTATAGCATAGAAAGACTGCAAATTGAAATACAAAATAATTATATGGGATATTTGTTTCATTACCTAATACACTGTTAAATAGTCAAAAGACCAAAAGCTATTGCATTTGTTATCACACCCAAGTCGCATTGGGGGAATGCATTATTTTCTAAAAAACTAGAACCAATTAAGTAAAAGTAATGGGATTTTTTAATTCAACACCCTCAAAATACCCTAAATTCATTAAAAAAAAAGCTTAGCACCTAAAATAAAAAAAAAATTGTAGACCTGTGTAATTATTGTTCACTGAAATATGATATCAATTATAATGAATTGTTAGCAATCAAATGGACCTTCAAAGAACAGCGCCACTTCCTGGAAGGCGCCAAACAGAAGATCACTTTTGTCACTAACCACAGAAATCTTATTTATCTAGAATCACCTACGGGACTAAACCCTAGGCATGCTAGTTGAGCTTTAATCTTCTCTAAGTTGAATTCTTTGACAACATTTACACCTGGTACTTAAAAACGTTATTCGATGCTCTCTCCCAAGGTTTCTATTCATCTCAAACTGAGGACTCAAATCGAGTTCTAATTCTAGCTGAGGGTATAATTGTGTCCTTTGTTTCCCTGGATCTTCTGAAGATATCAGTAGATCTCAAGAGCTAGCACCTGATAATATTCAGACTCTAAACTTTTTTGTTTTTTTCTGTGAATCCTTCAGGAATCCCATGATTCAGTACCTGCAACTCACCGAGTCATTAACAGTATGTCATGCTGGTGACTTGCAAAATTAGTAAGTGCCGTCCTACTCACTACATGCACCGCTCTGCTCCTCCCCAGTCTCAGACCATCTCGCTGTGTTGCCTCGTGCAACATTTCCCGAACTGCTACCTACCCCTGTTGCTGAAGAGTCTTCACCCTGGTATAGGGACACATGGCCGGACTCTGCAGGCATTTAAAACCACTGTGTTCTGCAGAGTTTTGCTTCCCTGGCCTATACCCTGCTAGCAGTGGATGTAATAAACAGTGCCTTCCTCCACACCTTGCCTGAGCTTAGGTCCTAGCTGCAGTCCATCACTAGTTCCCTGTCAATGTGCATTATTGTTTTGACTCTCCTATTACCGACTGGCTTGTTTACTCATTTAGCCTGATCTCTCTGCCCCTGACCCCGGCTTCGTATTTTGAACCCATATTGCCTGCCCCGTTGTTGGACTGTCTGACCACATCTCTGTCTTCACTGTCGGTGCTTTGTATTTGTGCCTCTGACCCACTGGTTAGCTGCCGCGTGTCTGGGGATTTCCCTGAAGTGTTACCTGGTGACTACCCTAATGGACCACGTCTATTCTCACCATCAGAGGCTCTAGTGAAGACCAGGTAGTCACTTAGTTACACCCCTCCAGTGTAAGCCTGGCCAGTGGCGCAGTGGATTCCCAACCAGCGTCATCACACAGTACTATCTGAATGGTAGCTAAGAATTTTTCGTGGCCAACCAAAGTTCGGGACTGTAGGGGATATGTGATTGCATGTGAAATCCATGCCAAAATGATCCAAACCTGTCCTGATGGACTTCTACAGTCCTTAACTATTCCTAAAAGTCTTTGGACCCACCCCCAATGCACTTTAATTCCGATATGCCATTCTGTAACCTAGATGGTAGTTGATCGATGCAGCAGTCAATATTATTTTGTTAACTTGTCCAAATTGCCTACCTCTCAAACTTTGTGTAAGTTATTAATCTAACACAATGTACGTCTACATGGTATTCCGGAAAATATTGCTTACGACCGGGAAACTAAGTTAGTTTCCAAATTCTAGAGGGCATTCTGTAATAAGATGAGTATTAATTTGTCCTTTTCTTCTACCTGCCACCCAAAGACCAATGGTCAGACTGAAAGTGCTAATCAGACACTCGAGCAATATCATCACTGTTATGTCTCTGATCATCAGTCTGACTGGGTAGAACATCTTCCGTTGGCTGAATATGTATTTTTAGTCTATCCAGTGAGTGTGTTTTGTGAGAGACCAGGTAGTGAAAATGTAGTTAATGGTGTTGTTCCCTTTGATTAAAAGTTCATTCCTGGCTGCAGGCTATTATAAAGAAACAAACTGCACTGTACTCACCTTCCATTTGTCCACTGGCGAGTCTCGTTGTAGCTCCAAGTTTTTGGCTTTGATTGCTGCGCTTAAGGGACTAAAGGGACATGGCATCTCTGACTGTATGAGGCCGAGAAGTTCCTGATATCAGCCCTGGCTCCAGTGCGTAAAGCAAAGTTCATAAAGACCTGGTTGGGTGAGCTTAGTGTGGAAAAGCTTGATTCACCTACACAGAGCCCTGACCTCAACTTAATCTAACTTCTTTGAGGGATAAAAGTGATTAAAGGGGTATTCTCGGGTTTGGAAGTTATCTCCTATCCATGAGATAGAGGATAACGTTCTGATTGCTGGTGGTCAAACTGCTGGGGCTTCCACCAATCCTGACTACCGTGTGACTGGAGTGATAGTCCATTATGTGCACTTTCACTCCATTCATTTTTATGGAAGTTACAAATACTAGCTGGGCACAGTGCTCAGCTATCTCTGGTGGTCCCCATTAAGAATGAATGAAATAGTGGTGAACGTGACTGACTGACTGACACTATATTCACACAGAGCTCTTTAGAGCCATGGTTCTCAGCATCTATGGGGGTCCCAGGAGTTGAACCATCAGCCATTGGGAAGTTATCCCTTATTCCATTGATTGGGGATAACTTCCAAACCTGAAAAACTCCTCCTTTAAGTGAAAGACTAAAGCTGCATGGGAGGCTTAAAACTGGGGTAGGAACAGCAAACTCTGCCACAAAGATGAAGTTGTGGAAGACATTTTCATGTCATAGGTCATACACCATGGCATGACTGAGCACAGCAACAAGATACAAGGTAGTTATACTTCATCAGCAAGGTGTCTCCCAGGCAAAGATTTTAAAGCTGACTGGGATTTCAAAATGTGATATCCAAGTTCTTTTGAAGTAGCACCAATAAATGGACAACGTTGAGAACAGTAGACATATTGGTCGACCTAGGAAACTTAGTGCAACAGATTTAAGACACATCAAGCTTTCTTCCCTTCAAAATTGAAAGATGTCCAGCATTGTCATCAGTCCAAAACTGGCAGCAACCAGTGGGACCCAGCTACACCCATCTACTGTTCGGAGAAGTCTGTCCAGAAGTTGCCTTCATGGAATAATTGCAGCCTTAAAGCCATACCTTCAACATGGAAACAGTGCCAAGCAACTATGCAAGAAAACATTTGAACTCGTGCACAAAAAAGGCAGCATGTGCTCTGGACTGATGAGTCAAAATGTGAAATATTTGGCTACACCAGAAGGCAGTTTGTTTGCTGAAGGACTGAAGAGCAGTACAATAATTAGTGTCACCAGGCAATACTGAAGCATGGGAAGAGGGTCCTTGCAAGTTTGAGGCTGCATTTCAGCAAATGGAGTTGGGGATTTGGTCAGAAATAATAGTGTCCTCAATGCTGAGAAATACAGTCAGATACTGATCCATCATGCAGTGCCATCATGGAGGTGTCTGATTTGTTCCTAATTTATTCAGCAGTAGGAGAATGAGCCCAAACATACAGTCAATGTCATTAAGAACTATCTTCACGGTAAAGAAAAAGAAGCAGTCCTGGAAGTGGTTATATGGCCCCCACAAAGTCCTGATCTCAACATCATCAAGTCATTCTGGGAATACATGAAGAGACGGAAGTATTTGCTCTCGCCTACAACAACAGAACATCTGTGGTTAGTTCTGCAAAATGTTTCTCACAACCTCCCTGCCAAATTCTTTCCAAAACTGTGTTCAGGTGTATCTAGAAGAATTGATTTTTTTATGCTGTATTGAAGGCAAAAGACGGTCACACCAAATAGTGATAGGGGTTACATTTCTCTTTTGGTCATTCACTTTGCATTTTGTTAATTGATAGAAATAAATTATAAATACTACTATTTTTGAAAGCATTCTTAGTCAGCAGCATTTGTTCCACACCTGCCTAAAACTTTAGCACAGTACTCTAGGTGTAATGAGTCAGGATCCCAATATTTCTGTCCATATAGTGTATGCTTTTTGCAAATTTTAGTACATGTGTTCTAAGGTAAAGAAGCAAGTACATTGTGGAGGGAAGGGTGCACAAATTATGATTATCACTTCAAACATTTGCACTCACCATGTAGAGATATAGTTTGTCCATCTAATGAAGTGGTCAGTATACAGTATTGAGAGAAAACATGCCAGAAAAATTAAAGACATAAGCTTGGGGGGATATATGCTCTACCAAGAATACACGTAATAAAATATTTATCAGCACAGCGAGAAAGAAAATCAGGCTGCTGTCAGTTTCACTCCTGACCTTTCTAATCTCCAATCCATGTGATTTCTACATAAGCATCGAGATTCCCCTGGAGTGAGCTAGGACAGGATTGAACCAACATGGACCCAGAATACTGTCTTTTATAACCACAATAAGATGTCAATACTTGTAGAAGCATAACTGCTAATAGTGTAATCTTCATAGGATAGCTTTTTGGTGAAGAGGGGGCAATGAAGGGCACCCTTTCTCCTTCCCGCTATATGTTAGAAAGTAATTTTGAAATTAATCCAGTTTGTAACAAAAAATTTTAATATTCACCAAAGTCTTGAATATGTTGCAATTTGATGCAAGAATATTATCTAAAATAGCTGCCACCATCTTACACACAGCATAAGATAGAGAAAAATAATGACATATTCTTGGGCATTGCAGGTCTTGCAGCTAGCCCAACCTTATAGCACAGCAGCCAGTCAAGATGGACTATATATGTGATGCCACTATAAAAGTCCAAGCAGGAGATGCTGCAGCAATTTTGAGGGGAAAGTGAATTGTAGAGAAGATGTCAAACTCAGAGCCCAGTTGTCACGCAAGGTGTAGGAAAGACTAAGTGCAACACGAAGGGAAGGGGGAAAAGGGGGCCCAGACTCTAGGGAAAGGGGGTAGTTGAGACCTCCTAGGCTGACTTTATATCACCCTGTCTCCCCTAACATCCCTATATTGGTTCTGCACCAATTGTCGCACAGGAACCTCGCCCTGTCTTTCTCTGTGATTGAACACGTGTCTGCCTGTAGTATTTGCGTGCGTTCTAAGGTTTTGCATACCCGTCTGTCTGGTACTCTTCTTCCGCTACCTATCCCTAGTAGGCCATGGACACACTTGTCCATGGATTTTACTACTGACCTACCGGTTTCGGCAGGCAAGACGGTGGTTTTGGTGGTTATAGATAGGTTCAGTAAAATGGTTCACTTTGTCGCATTACCTGCACTTCCAAATACCAAGACACTTGCTCAGGTGTTCATAAATGAGATTGTGAAGCTTCACGGGGTTTCCTCTGATGTGGTGTCATATCGGGGGACCCAGTTTGTTTCCAAGTACTGAAAGGCATTCTGTTCTCGACTGGGGGTGCAGCTGTCCTTTTCCTCTGCCTTCCACCCTCAGTCGAATGGACAGACCAAGTGTGTCAATCAGAATTTGGAGACCTACCTCAGGTGTTTCGTCTCCGAAAATCAGGAGGAATGGACATCCTACTTACCGCTGGCAGAATTTGCCACTAATAATCATCGTCAACAATCCACTGGCAGGTCACCTTTTTTCGGTGCATGCGGTTACCACCCACAGTTTGGTACCTTTACTGGGGGGAGGAGCTTCGGGAGTTCCTGAGGAGGAACGGTTTGCTTTGTCACTCTCCTCGGTATGCCAGGGTGTTCTGAGTAATTTAAAGATCACGGGAGAAAGGTATAAACGTATGGCTAACAGAAAACGTGTTACGGGTCCGGGTGGTGGTACCTCTGTGCTGGGATGCAAGGAGGGACCAGAGGGGCGTAACTAAGTGCCTACTCGGACTGACCCTGGCCACATGGTGGCTTAGTCAACTCCGTGAACCAAGGAGGGACCGGGCAGGGGAACCAGGTGCCACGCTGGGACCGACCTTGTGTGAGAGCAGGCGACTCCCACGGGTCAGGTGGCTGAGGCTGACAGGTACAGCGGCAGGTAGCTTGACGGGTGATCCGGGTAAGCAAGCAGGCGGGTACGGCTGGTAGCCAGACAGGTGATCCGGGTAGACAAGCCGGCAGACACAGCAGGTAACCTGACAGGTGATCTGGGTAGGCAAGCCGGCGGGCACGGCAGGTAGAAAGGCTGGTGGGCACGGCAGATAGACAGATTGGCGGGCACGGCTGATAGACAAGCAGGCGGGCACGGCTGATAGACAGGCAGGCAGACACAGCTGACAGACATACTGGCTGGCACTGGAACTTGAGGGCTGAGGAGAGTGTTAGCACACAAACAACAACCTTGCACAGGCACCTCCATTTTGGAGGAGGTGCTTTAAATACGAGTGGTCCTTCGGCCATTGGCGGCCCCGTTAAGAGGGAGGGAGCGCGCGCGCGCCCTAAGCATGGTGCCCGGGAAGCTGCGCACGGTGCGCGCCACAGCAGCAGGGGAGCTGGAGAACGCCGGACCAGGACCGCAGCGGTGAGGGGAGCGGCATCTCTGCCCGGCAGGAGGCAATGACGCCGGCGCTACAAAACGCTTGCCAGGTCCGGACCTGAATGTGAATGACTTTGTGTGGTTGTATACCAAGGATATAAGATTGAAAGTTCCTTCTTGGAAGCTGGGACCTAGGTTTATTGGTCCCTATAAAATAACCACCGTAATTAACCCAGCAGTGTTCCGTCTTGAACTTCCTCATACCCTTAAGGTCCACAACGTGTTCCACAGGTCCTTACTCAAAAAGTATGTGGAACCTCTTGAGCCCTCACCTCTACCACCGCCGCCAGTAATGGTTGATGGTAAGCTGGAGTTCCAGATGTCGAGGATTGTAGATTCTCATCTCCAACATCGTTCTCTACAATACTTGGTGCACTGGAAGGGTTATGGCCCAGTGGAGAGGATGTGGGTTTCAACATCAGAGGTGAACGCTCCCAGGTTGGTTCATTCATTCCACACCTCTTATCCTGAGAAACCTGGTTCTGAGTATCTAGAGGCCACTCATAGAGGGGGGGATACTGTCACTGGTGTGTCAGAAGTGACAGACAGTTGCCCTGCAGATGGTTGCAGGAGATCTCTTCGTTTGGCATTACAGACACCTTCTTAGAGGCTGACTCTCTAGGACCCAGCGGCGACCTTCCTCTTGCTAATTAACACCCTGGCCTAGATGTATAAATACCTGCTGTTTGCTAGAGGGAGGTGCCGGCGATACTCACATGACCCCTTGTGAAGGCAATTTCTGTCAGCCAATCGTTTATACCTGTCTCCCATGATCTTTAAATTACTCAGAACACCCCGCCATACCGAGGAGAGCGACAAAGCAAACCATTCCTCCTCAGGAACTCCCAAATGTGCTCCTCCACTAAAGGTACCAAACTGTGGGTGGTAACCGTATGCATTGAAGAACGGTGACCTGCCAGTGGATTCTTGTCGCTGATTATTAATGGCAAATTCTGCCAGCAGTAAGTAGGATGCCCGATCCTCCTGATTTTCGGAGACGAAACACCTGAGGTAGGTCTCCAAATTCTGATTGACTCGCTCGGTCTGTCCATTCGACTGAGGGTGGAAGGCAGAGGATGGAAGGCAGAGGAAAAGGACAGCTGCACCCCCAGTCGAGAACAGAATGCCTTCCAGAACTTGGAAACAAATTGTGTTCCCCGATATGACACCACATCGGAGGGAACCCCGTGAAGCTTCACAATCTCATTTATGAACACCTGAGCAAATGTCTTGGCATTTGGAAGCGCAGGTAATGCGATGAAGTGAACCATTTTACTGAACCTATCTACAACCACTAAAACCACCGTTTTGCCTGCAGAAACCAGTAGGTCAGTAATAAAATCCATGGACAAGTGTGTCCATGGCCTACTAGGGATAGGTAGCGGAATAAGAGTACCAGACGGACGGGTATGTGAAACCTTAGAACGCGCGCAAATACTACAAGCAGATACGTGTTCAATCACATCCCGATGCAACCCCGGCCACCAAAAATGACGAGAGAGGAGATCTGCGGTTGCCTTACCACCTGGATGCCCAGCAAACACAGAGTTATGTTCTTTAATAACCTTACAGCGCAGATTGGATGGTACAAATAACCTTCCTGGAGGGAAGGAGGCAAGAGAGTCCCCCTGAGCCTCCAACACCTCACCCTCCAGTTCACGATACAGTGCCAAAATGACTACTCCTTTCTGTAATATCGGGGCAGGGTTCTCATGGTCACCACCACCAGGGAAGCTCCGGGACAAAGCATCATCATTGACATTTTTGACCCCTAGACGAAAAGTGACAACAAAATTGAACCTAGTAAAAAACAGGGACCATCTGGCTTGCCTAGGGCTGAGACGTTTAGCTGACTGGAGATATGACAGGTTCTTATGGTCAGTAATAACAGTAATAGGATGGACAGCCCCCTCCAACCCATGTCGCCATTTTTCAAACGCCAATTTGATTGCCATGAGTTCCTTATTACCCACATCATAATTTCTCTCAGCCGAAGACAATTTTTTAGAAAAGAAGGCGTATGGACACCATTTACCAGGGGACGGACCCTGAGACAACACAGCCCCAACCCCAATCCGACATATCAACTTCCACAATAAAGGGCTGGGAAACATTGGGTTGACTGAGTATAGGTGCAGTGGCAAAATAATTATTTAAGGAAGAAAAAGCCTGGAGGGAGGCCTCCGACCATTTGGAAAAATCAGACCCCTTCTTAGTCATGTCAGTAAGGGGTTTCACAATTACTGAGAAATTTTGGATGAATTTCCAGTAAAAATTAGTAAAGCCCAGAAAACGTTGTAGAGCCTTCAGGTTGTCGGGACGGTCCCAATCAAGGACTGCACGGATATTCTCTGGATCCATCTGAAAACCCGAAGATGTCAACAAGTACCCCAAAAACTGCACCTCCTGAACTTTGAAAACACATTTTTCCAGTTTAGCAGAGTTTGTTATCCCTTAATATCTGAAGCACCTCTTTAACATGCCCCCGATGTGTCTCAAAATCAGGTGAGTAAACCAAAATATCATCCAGATAGAGCACCACAAACCGCCGCACGAAATGATGGAAAATATCATTTATAAAATGCTGGAATACTGCAGGTGCGTTGGTCAAACCGAAAGGCATAACCAGACTCTCAAAATGACCTTCTGGGGTATTGAACGCTGTTTTCTATTCTAACCAGATTGCAGGCTCCCCTTAAATCCAACTTTGAGAATACCTTCGCTCCTACAATCTGGCTGAACAAATCAGGAAACAGAGGAAGAGGGTATGGATCTCGGATGGTAATTTGATTTAATTCCCGCAAATCTAAACAGGGACGTAGACCGCCATCTTTTTTCTTCACAAAGAAGAACCCTGCCGCCACAGGTGAAGATGAGGGCCTAATGTGTCCCTTCTCCAGACTTTCCGCAATGAAATCCTTCATGGCTTGTCTCTCAGGGCCAGAAAGATTATACAGTCTGGACTTGGGTAGTTTAGCTCCGGGGGTCAGGTTAATAGGACAGTCATATGCACGATGAGGAGGCAATTCCTGAAACCCCCCCTCATAAAAAACGTCCTCAAAACCAGACAGAAAAGCAAGTAATATTTCCGTAGAGACAGTAGCAAGGGAAATATCTAAACAGTTCTTATGGCAGTAATCTCCCCATTCAATGATCTCCATGGCTTGCCAATCCACCAACGGATTATGATTTACCAGCCAGGGGAGACCCAAAACGATTGGGGTGGGAAGACTGTCCAGGACATAGCAAGGGATTATTTCACAATGAACTGACCCCACCCTCAGTTTTACATTATGTACAATCTGAGTAAATGCTTTCTGTGCAAGTGGCGCCGAGTCAATGGCAAAGATGGAAACAGGTTTAGCTAAAGTACAGCAAGCAAGACCATGAGTTTTCACAATGCTGACTCCGGCTCCACTGTCAACAAACACAGAAATTTTCTCGGTTTTGCTCTCTAGCACCACCTCTGCTGTCAGGACTGCAGGTTGGCAACAAATGCACCCCTTGCTTATCCAACTCCAGACTACCAAGAGTTAATCGAGTCTCCTTTTGTTTAGGAATGGAAGAACAGGTCCCAACAAAATTTCCCTTTTTCACACAAAAAAAAATACACCTTTTTTCTTGCAAATCTCCAGGGAAATGTATGATGTAAAGGCCCCCCCTAACTGTATGGGTTCCTCCACCTCCCCCCATACTGGTTCACCACAAGACCACTCCCCCGGTAGATGTACATAACCCCGACAAGAAGGCCCCAGAGAAGGCGTCTATCAAGACATATGGCCAACGACATGGCAGCCTCCAAGGATGAGGGGTTTCATATACTGCCAAGGCATCTTTCAACCTTTCAGTAAGACCCTCACAAAATTGGCTCTAAGCGCTGAGTCATTCCATTTAGAATCCGTTGCCATCTACGGAATTCAGAACTGTACGTCTCCACTGACCAATTCCCCTGCTGAAGGAGAAGTAGCCTATACTCGGTCAGGGTCATCATAGATGAGGGCCAGAATCCCAAAAAACTCCTCCACAGAATGGAGACAAACCGAATCCTGCGGTAAAGAAAACGCCCACAACTGAGGATCTCCCTGCAGTAGAGAGATCACAATTCCAACCCGTTGCTCCTCATTTCTGGAAGAGTAAGGACGAAGTTTAACATACAGTTTGAACGCCTCCTTGAATACAAAAAACTTGTCCCTATCTCCTGAAAACCTGTCCGGGAGAGCAACCTTGGGTTCAGACTGGACAGGCCTACCTGCGGAGACCCCCATATTAGCGACCTGTAGCCGCTGATACTGTTGCTGAACCTCACAGTGGAGGTCATTCACCTCAGCCATTAAATCAGCCATCATCTGCCTGTAACCGCCACAGATAGAGTGGAGCTCCACCTGCGGCTGTTAACCTGTCAAATGCTACTGTCAATCAATGATGTCATTGCCGGGCACCAATGGGTCTGATGAAGACCTCTGTGCCTGTCACTGGCATTCATAGGAGACTATGATTTTTGCTATATACAGCAATGCTGTGGCGGCATTAAATTAATCAGATCGGTAAATGACCTAATGAAAGAAAAAAATCAAAACGGTAGAATTGCAGCTTTTCGGCCACCGCAGCAGCACAAAAATTGTAATAGGAGGCAATCAAAACATCAAATCTTCAAATCTATACCACAATGATATCAATTAAAATAAAACATTGCCTTAGGGTGCAAAATACAAGAACTCAGACCGCTTCATATCCCAAAAATTGAAAACGTTACAGCTCTCAGAAATGGAGTCACAAGTGATTTTTTTTTTTTTTTTTTTTTACAAATTTCGGAATTTTTTTTCACCACTTAAATAAAACAAAAACGATGCATGTTTGATATCTCCGTAATCATACTGACCTGGAGAGTCATATTACCAGATTATTTCTACTGTAAACTGAGCTTTGTAAATAAAAAAAATAATAAAAACAATTGCAGAATTGCACTTTTTTGCCATTTTGCCACACTTAGAATTTTTTCCCTGATTTCAAGTACATCACATGATAAATTAGATTGAGTCATTCAAAAGTACAACTCGTCCGGCAAAAACAAGCCCGCAGGCGGCTATGTTGTTGGAAAAATCAAAAAGTTATAGCTCTTGAAAAAAGGGGAAGAAAAAACAAAAGTGCAAAAATGAAAAATAGCCCAGTTCTTAAGGGGTGTTCTGCCTATCAAAAGAAAGAATGTTAGGGCAGAGTTTCCAAACAGATTAAGGAGAAAGGATAAACAATCTATGTTATATAGAATATATAGTAGTGTTCAAAATAATAGCAGTCCAATATGACTAACCAGATTAATCACTGTTTTTGGTATAAATTATATTACCACATGTCAGACAATTTACCAGTTGGTGCAGTAGATTATAAGAAAACCAACAGACTCAGCATTCATGATCTGCATGCTTTTGAGTTTGTGTAATTTAATAATTAATTGAAAGAGGATGTGTTCAAAATAATAGCAGTGTGGAGTTCAATTAGTGAGGTCAATCATTCTGTGAAGAAACAGGTGTGAATCAGGTGGCCCTTATTTAAGGGTGAAGCCAGCACATGTTGTACATGCATTTCTCCTTGAAAGCCTGAGAAATATGGGTCATTCGGGACATTGTTCAGAAGAACAGCGTACTTTGATGAAAAAGTTGATTGGAGAGGGTAAAACTTATAAAGAAGTGCAGACAATGATAGGCTGTTCAGCTAAAATGATCTCCAATGCTTTAAAATGGAAAGCAAAACCAGAGAGACGTGGAAGAAAACGGAAGACTTCCTTTCGAATTGATTGAAGAATAGCCAGAATGGCAAAGGCTCGGCCAGGGATCAGCTCCAGGGTAATCAAAGACAGTCTCAAGTTACCTGTGAGAACTGTGACAGTTAGAAAACGCCTGTGTGAAGCTAATCTCTTAGCAAGAAGTCCCCGCAAAGTCCCACTGTTAAAAAAAAAATGTACTGAAGCAGATACAATTTGGAAAAGAACATATCAACAGACCTAAAGACAAATGGAGAAATATTTTTTGGACCAATGAAGGTAAAATTGTTCTTTTTGGATCCAAGGGCCGCAAACAGTTCGTCAGACGACCCCCAAACTCTGCATTCAAGCCACAGTACACTCTGAAGACAGTGAAGCATGGTGGTGCAAGCATCATGATATGGGCATGTTTCTTTTACTATGGTACCGGATCTATTTATCGCATACCAGGGATCATGAACCAGTTTGCATATAATAAAATACTTGAAGAGGTCATGTTGCCTAAGGCTGTGTGCCCACTATGCGTTTTTTAAGCGTTTCCGCAGCGGCAATTCCGCTGCATAAACGCTTAAAAAACGCTTGGTAGAAGGTCTGCTATGTTCCCCAATGATAATCTGCATGTGCTGTGCACATGCTGCGGAAATTTCCACTGCGGATTATCATTGCGGAAAAATACGCAGCACTACCAATTATTTTGCGGAAGCGCTGCGTTTTCGCCGCCATTGGCTTGCATTGGAGCGCATGGAATCCGCATCACTGAATCTGTACATGCGGATTCCATGCGTTTCAATGTGCGGATGGTACCCGGGTTCGGAGTAGAGGAAACTCTCCTCTGGACCCGGGTACCATAATACTTGCAAAAAAAAGAATAAAATAAAAAATATACATTATACTTACCTTCCGATGGCCCCCGGTGTCTTTATCCGATGCGTCCTGGCTTGCCGGCAGCTCGCGGTGGACTCAAGGACCTGCCATGACGTTATTTAGTCATGTGACGGGTCACGCGACCGCTGATGTCGACAGGTCCTTTAGTGTACCGCGAGCTGCCGGCAAGCCAGGACGCATCGGATAAAGACTCCGGGGGCCATCGGAAGGTAAGTATAATATTTATTTTTTATTTTTTACCATTCTTTCGGTCACACTATATAAATCCATGCCGGTTGCATGAATTTATATAGTGTGACCAAGTTGTCAAGCACTTTCCAAGTGATGCTAAAATCGCTTGGAAAGCGCTTGACAACCCGCATGCGGAAATGCAAGTGAAGAACGCTTCACATCCGCATGCCCCTGGCAGGAAAAACGCATGTACAATCCGCATGTACAATCCGCATGCGTTTTTTCTGCCAGGGAGATGCAGAAACGCTCAGGAAAAATCCGGAGCATTTCTGCATCGTGGGCACATAGCCTTATTCTGAAGAGGATATGCCCTTGAAATGGGTGATTCAACAAGACAAGCAAAATCTTGGTTCCAGTCCAACAAAATTGAGGTTCTGGAGTAGCCAGCCCAATCCCAGTAGTAGGGATGGAATAATAGCTAACAGGTGCCAGAAGTTGATGGACTCTATGCAACATAGATGTGAAGCAGTTCTAAAAAACTGTGAGTATACAACTAAATATTATGTTAGTGATTCACAGAAATGTTAAATCCTCAAAAAAAAGAGAGTACATATTGTGAGTTTGTACAGACAAATGCAGACACTGCTATTTTTTAGAACAGCCCAATGTTCATTTTTTGTTATTTTCTGTAAAGTAGTAAAAATGACATTATTAATTACTTCACAGAAAATAACAAAAAATTAACATTTGTCTTTACAAACTCTGTGATTAGCTGTGTCTTGGAGGGAGGGGTGAAAATACACAACCCCTGAGAAGATTCAAATGAAATGCACAGTTGAACTGCAAGCAGAGATTTCACAAACTGTGCACCAAAAGCAACAAATGTTAATATCTCTGCAATAGAGTTGATGCCGTGCAAAACGGAAAAGAGTAGCAGAATAAGGAGAGCTCATGGATTTTTACAAGGTATTTCACATATTTTTTGAGCAAATGACAGGTCCGCTTTAAAGGGGTTTTCCCACAAACAAAAGTTTGTTTTAATCAATAGGTCTTGGAATGATAATAATTTCCACAATTGGATGTGTTTAAATAAAATGTTCCTGTGCTGAGATAATCTTATAAATGTGCCCCTGCTGTGTACTGTGTAATGGCTGTGTCTGACTAGGCTGAAACATGGTAGGATAATACCACATCTCCTGGGCAGGTGAAGAAGCAAAAGAATATACAGACAGGACAGCACGGGATCACAGCTGATTCTTTCTTTGAATTAAAACATTGTTTAAAAACCGGCAAGGAAATGTTTTACCTCAGAAAAAGAATCAGCTTGGATCCCATGCTGTAATGTCTGTATACTCTCCTTTGCGTCTTCCCCCGCCCAGGAGATGTGGTATGATCAGACCATGTTTCTTTCCTGCAGACACAGCCATTACACAGTACACAGCAGGGACACATTTATAAGATTATCTCAGCACAGGAACATTTTATTTATACCCATCCAATTGTGGAAATTATTATTATTCCAAGATCGATTGATTAAAATTAACTTTTGTTCATGGGAAAACCCCTTTAAGTGAGAAGCAATTCCCAAAATATCACTTGATTTCATATTCTCTAAAAAATTCTTGAAAAAATCAAAACAATATCAGTAGCAATTTAAACATTTCGCAGCAAAAATGAGTACACCCCAACAGATTTGTCAGAAAACCTTTTGTTTTCTTTCAGAATAAACATTTTCTATTCGATACCATACTACAAAATACTCGCCAAATGTGGGCCATTGATTGCAATTTCCATTTTATGCTGTCAGCAATGGCATCACAAATGAAATGGAAAGTCACAAGATCTGAGAAATAAAATAATTTTTTTAAACAAGAAAGGTGAAGGCTACAAGAAGATCAGCAAAGCTGTACTTGTCAGTGAGAATACTGTACCAAAAGTGATAAAAAAATGAACAAAGATGGAACTGCAACCATCTAACAGATGTCCAGGCAAAACACGGAAGTTAACACCTGAACAGGAGCATCTTCTGATGAGAAGGGTTGAAGAAAATCAACGTGCAAGTTCACTGCAGTAAGCTAAAGAAATAGAAAGTCAAATCTGGAGGAGTGTCTCCTGACACACAACATGACATACACTGCAGAGGAAATGGCATGCATGGGTTTTGTTCATAAAGGTACCCTCTTCAAAAGCTTGTGCACAAAAAAGCCATGTACAATTTTCCATGGCCCATGCTGAAAAATATGAAGACTATTGGGACTCCATACTCTGGAGTGATAAGACCAAGATAAATGTTTTTTTGTAACTGATGCATGGTGCCTACAGTGAAACATGGTGGCAGCACTGTTCTTATTTGGGGCTGCATGAGTGCTGCTGGTGTCGAGGATCTTACATATTATTGATGGTTTCATGAATTCACAGATGTACTTCTCTATATTTAAAGAGAAGATGCTACCATGACTCTATGCCCTTGGTAGATGTGAATTTTTCCAACATGACAATAATCGAAAATACAAATCTTAGGTCACTGTTGCATTTCTGAAGAAGAATAGGGTAAAAGTGATTCAGTGGCCAACTTTCTCCTGACCTGAACCCAGTCGCACACCTATGGGGAATTCTGAAGAGACAAGTTGTCATCACGCTCCATCAAGCATCTAAGTTCTAAAAGAGGTAGTTTTTGCAGGATGAAAAGGCCATCTCCAAAGACCTTGGTATCCCAGTTTCAACAGTGCGCAATGTTATTAAGGAGTTTGTCATGCATGGAACCGTCAAGAACCTCTCTGGACGTGGGGGAAAGAGGAAAATTGACAAGATATGTCTTCAAAGTTGTTACGCGTCCGGGTGGTGGAACCTCTGTGCTTCGGTGCAAGGAGGGACCAGAGGGGCGTGACTAAGTGCCTACACGGCCCGACCAAGGTCACACGGCGGCTTAGTCGACTCCGTGAACCAGGGAGGAACCGGGCAGGTGGACCAGGTGCCACTCTGGGACCAACCTTGTGTGAGAGCTGGTGACTCCCACGGGTCAGATGGCAGGAAATGACCGATACAGAGGATGAGCACCGCAGGAAGGCTGATGGGTGGACCAGGTAGATAAGCAGGCTGGTTCGGCAGATAGCCAGACGGGTGCTCCGGGCAGGCGAGCAGGCGGGCAAGGCCGGTAGCAGGCAGGTGCTCCAGGTAAGTTGGCTGGCGGACACAACTGTAGACTGACTGGAGACAGAACTGTTAGACAGGCTGGCGGGCTGGACTGACAGAAGACTGGCAGGCAGGACTGACAGGCAGCGGGACCTGAGGGCTGGAGCAAGTGTTTAGCACACGAAACAACAACCTTGCACAGGCACCTCCATATTGGAGGAGGTGCCTAATATAGGGGAAGTTCTCTGGCCATTGGCCGGGGACTCTATAGGACGGCGCGTGCGGCCCCTTTAAGAGGGAGGGAGTGCGCGTGCTGGACTATTAAGGACACCCTGTTGGCCCTTTTTACCATGACCCCTGAGAGATGAGATTTCGCACCAAGTTACAGACCTTGCCTCGCCAGGGGGCCCTCTATGTAGAATTTGGCAGTTAATTCTGACAGCACTGCAACAGCTGGCTCGATAGTTGGGCTGCCCGCTCCGCTTATGCCCTCTGGGACATGAGCGTGCTCGAGCAACTTATGAAGAAAATGGCCCCAGAAATATGAGAGTGGGTAGCCGACTGGAAGCCTGAAACCACAGAGCAAGCAGCACGATTGGCTGTAAATTTGTCGGCCAATCGACCCCACTGGAGACCTGACATGCCCACAAATTCCAGGAAACCCCTCAACCAAGGATTCGAGCGGCCACCAGACATTCGAGCAGGACTATCCCGCTACCCAGCAGAAACCCCACCAGGACAAAGGTTTACAAACAGGACCTGTGATTTGCCCAGCCCACTGGGCTGTTACATGTGTAGGCACCTTGGACATATAGCCAAAGATTGTCTACAGGGCAAGGCCCAATGCCTGGAGCCAATCTGCCAGCCCATCCAGTTAACATCTGCCAAGACGAGCCATCAGGGTCTGAGGGACACTACCTCCAGAATACACCAGCAGCGGGTGAAGTAATATACCCTGTCCACACTGTATGGCAGATTGACCACCCTACACTAGCTAGCCTCCATCGCCACATCCAGCCTGAGAAGGTCAGTGATATCCAGTCCCAGGGACCTCAGAACACTGGGTCTTCAATCACCCTGTTCAGCCCAGATATTGTCCCCACAGAACACTATTTACCTTGCCTCCAAGTGGCCATCTCCCTGGCTGGGGGTCAGTGCTCAGGGAATGAGCGCATTAACAATGGCAATTTACTGGCTGATGTACGGGAGAAAGAGCTGGAGAAGTTGTTACATTGGTACGGGCGGATCCATATCATTGAGCTGAAGAATCACGATGGAGGTGGGGCCATACCATTTAACATAGGAGGTAGTTAAGTCAGGAAACAGTTAAAGAGTTAGGAGCTGCTCAGTGTGAGAGGATCAGAACAGTGAAGAGAATGGAAGTTCCTGATTGACAGTTAGTTGGAGATCCAGAGGGGCACAAGCAGCACGGTCTGTCCTGCAGCAGAGTAACGTTGGTCTGTAAATCTGAAACAGACTGTCCCATAGCGTTCGGGGCCTATGGTCCGCAGTAGCTAGCAGTGAAGACTGTACGGGACTCTTTGAACTGCGAGTGTCTCAAGGGCCAAAGCGGCCGACTATGTAAGGGATAGCTCAGGACCAACGGACAGTGAACATCAACACGTGCTGTGACCCTGGAAAATAATTTATCCAATGCTGTATGTTCTATCATGTTGAATTAGGATCTTCAAATAAAGTTATTTTTTATAAAATGGAGTGGAAGTCCCTTAGTGCGTCTGTGGCAGTTCCTGAGATGAAAGAACCAGAGACCTGCTGCCAAAACGTGAGTGACATGCATCATACACACAACACAGGAGGATTGGGACATTTGTCTTTGTCTGGGAGCCGGGGTGAAGGAACACAGCATTCCTTCACAGCGACCCCGGGTTTCTTACATCGGCTTCCAGGATCCACTGGATGCAGAGGATGCTAAGTGTGGACGCAATGGGTACATGTTAAGTTCTCGTTGATTTTGTGTGGGGATTCCTAAGTCAAGCCAGAGACCAGGGGGAGGATATGGAGGACCCCACAGGAGGAACTGACTCCATTCCTGGTGAACTGAATGCAGAATCCTCATCTAAGAGCTTCCCCCATCAGGGAGTTGGCAGGATCTGAAAGATCATATGAGAGAAGCTGGAGATGTCTGCTATGCTAATGTACACAAGGATGGAATGAGGATTGTGGAGTTTATTTGCAAGGAAGACATGGAATATGATTTGAGGAAACTGGATGATACAAAGTATCGTTTTCATAAAGGTGAAACCTCTTACATTCGTGTCTGTGCTGAAAGAAATGCTGATGGACTGTCCCTGACAAGTGGAGAAGGATGATCGGAAGCCTATCACATCTGGCTAATTAAGAAGGGGTAGGAATGTAACGACACTGTGTTTATTCTTAATTATGCCAAATGCATTATTCAGTATGCCCAGGAACATAAGCTATTGTTCATATGAGACTGATTGTTGACTCTTTTTATAGATTGAATCAATGTTTATTGATTTGTTTAAGGCCTGTTGATTATCTATTGTGTCAGCCCTACAATTTATTCTTCTAAATAACCTTGAAGGACAAAGACACAGGTTAATTGAACAATCAATGTTTGTTAATATGTTGATTAAACATTGTATCAGTCCATGCAGCTTGTTGTTCTGCAAACATTACAGGACAGAATACACAGGTTAATTGAACTCTCAAACAATGAGAGATGACTCCTTCCACCTCCCCCAAACCTGTAGATAATGCCATGAAGGACAGCTATGGGTATAAAAAGGGATCTCTCTCCTTCTACAATGAGACTCTAGAGGACAGGAGCTGAGGCCCCATGGCTCCAACCGGAGGAATACAGATTTGATTCACTTCCCATCACTGAATCCACATAGACGTTTAAAGAACCTAAGTTGGGACAATCAGGTCACCTGGCCACATACCTCAATGGACTCTGTCAGCTTCCTAAGCTTGAAGCCACCCCCTCTCTGTGGGTGCCCGCCAAAAGCTGTTTGCTACTGGTTGGGGTAGTTGGCCCTGGAAGCCCCGAATTGGACATATTCTGATTCCCGGCAAGCCAGCGGAATGGCGAGACTCTGTAATTTGCACCATCTTATGTACTTGCTGGGACTGTACTATATGTTCTTGTCTATTGGTAGTTCAATAAAGTATTGCCACACTGTATTACCCTCACTGTGTGTTGTCTGAGTAGCATTCTGCCCAAGGGAAAGGAGTACGGGAGTACAGTGGGATGAATCCTGGCCCATGCGGTCTTTCTTAAGACAGCCAGGCCAGTGGACGAGAGCACCCACTGACCCTCGTGTCTCCACAGTTAGCATTTGTTTATCCATAGCCATTTATGTTGATGTAACAAAGCTATGTTTGCAATAAAGAACTTTAAAAGGGCTGGATACATCTTAGAAGGCCTCAGAATGTCATATACATCTTTTCAGGGCAGTTGAAGGCTTTGGAGTGTTCTTGATTTGTAGCTAATTGATTAATGGAGAATCAGATTTTGCAGCCAAAATCAAGAAAATATGTAGAATTTAAATTTCAGCAGATTCTCTCATACTTGGTCTTATAGTTATGACTGTATTATGGCTCTGTGTAAAAGTTGAATATTTAGAAAAACTGAAATTCATCCAATCCTGTAAGATCAGCAAAGCTATTCCCAAACCTTTTTTTTAAAGAACATGACAATTTAAAACAGAGATTAGGTAGTTAAACTATTACCCATCAACCTCCCCCACCATACCTGGCGTACATAAAATAAACACCTGCGACTAGGGTCAAATCGCCTCAGCAGACCTTTATTAAATATTACACACAAACCCGGGGCGGCCACAACAATGGCGCCCCAGAACATTATAAACAACTAGATGTTGGCCCGATTCTAACGCATCGGGTATTCTAGAATATGTATGCGGCCGACCGGGCGCAATTAGCAAAGCAGTGTTTAAATTTTGCGCCAAAATCGCTGATTGGTCGCGGCCAGCGCCCGCGACCAATCAGCAAAGCAGTGTTTAAATTTGGTGCCAAAACCGCTGATTGGTCGCGGCCGGCGACCGCGACCAATCAGCAAAACGGTGTTTAAATTTGGCGCCAAAATCGCTGATTGGTCGCGGCCAGCGACCGCGACCAATCAGCAAAGCAGTGTTTAAATTTGGCCCCAAAATAGCTGATTGGTCGCGGCCAGCGCCCGCGACCAATCAGCAAAGCAGTGTTTAAATTTGGTGCCAAAACCGCTGATTGGTCGCGGCCGGCGACCGCGACCAATCAGCAAAACGGTGTTTAAATTTGGCGCCAAAATCGCTGATTGGTCGCGGCCAGCGACCGCGACCAATCAGCAAAGCAGTGTTTAAATTTGGCGCCAAAATCGCTGATTGGTCGCAGCCGGCGACCGCGACCAATCAGCAAAGCGGTGTTTAAATTTGGCGCCAAAATCGCTAGCGCAGCTCATCTCCCGGCTGCATCGCCGCTGACCTCCGTGCGGCAGATGAGCCGCTAACGGCCGCCATCTTTTTCTGAAATCCCGCGTCGCTGATTGGCCGCGGCCAGACCAATCAGCGACGCGGGATTTCCTGGACAGACAGACAGACAGACGGGATAAGACGATTATATATATTAGATGTAAACATTACATGAAAATAAACAGCTAATAGGTCTAGTCCAGAGGCAAACCCCACAACCTTACAAATTTCCCTTGCCGCGAAGGCACCTGCCCATGAAGTGAGGTGTTATTATCCCACAATTAATACCATATTTTTTAGACCATAAGGCACACTTTTTTCCCCCAAAATGTGCGTCTTATGGTCCGAACCTAAGCTGACCGGATAGTTAGGTAGTGGTGGAGCGGGATCGTAGGACCCTCCGTTCCCTCCCTCAGGAACCAGGTGAAGAGGTGAGGTGCTGCAGGGCCAGTGTCTGGCTGTCAGTGGTGAGGAAGTAAAGCAGAGCGGTGAGCGCTGCTTTCCGGTGGCCGTGGCCATCTTCCTGAAGCTGTGCTCTACAGGAAAATTGGCTCCGGCCCATGCGCAGACTCGGATCTCGGCGGCCATTTTCCTGTAGATCACGGCTTCAGGAAGATGGTCGCGGCCACCGGAAAGCAGCGCTTACCTCACTACCTCACAGCCTCTCTACGTAACAGCCTCTCTGCCTCTCTGCCTCACAGCCTCTCTGCCTCACAGCTAGACTCTCTGCCTCACAGGACAGCCAGCGCAATACCTCATCTCTTCTGCTGCCGTCGCTGGGTTCCTAAGGGATGGAACTGAGGTCCCTGCAATCTTGCTCCACCAGCACCGCAACTCCCTGCTGATGGAGCATCGCCTTCTTGCACCCAGGGTCTGCAGCATTCCTCCACTTCCGCCAGCTTCCTGAAGGACCCTGCCTCCTGTAACCCCCGCTCCACAGCCCCCAGGTAAGGTACCGTACCTATTCAGACTATAAGACAGACCCCCATATTATAAAAAATATTTTTTCCCTATTTTCAATTGCAAAAAACTTGGGGTGCGTCTTATGGTCCGGTGCTTCTTATAGTCCGAAAAATACGGGACCCCGATCTTTGCAGGTCCTATGCCTGCAAGTTACCTTGGCCTGCAAAGAAGCCAGTATTCCCTACTAGTGAATTCCCACCAAAAGGACATCACTAATTAACTAGACTCTAAACTAGACCTACGACCTGCCACAGACCTAGCCACACGAGACCTTACGTGGCCAGGTTCCGCCAAGCCCCCAAGGCTTGTTAGATACAATCCCTCAAACCCAACATCCAAAAATCAGTGCTGATTGCATTGAGATGAACACCGTCACACTTCAATTATTCCCTCGATAGTGTCTCCAAATCCTTACGTATATCTTACCACTATGCCGCCATTCCTAGAAACAAAATATTGATTTATTGACTTTAATTTTATTAATTCATTCCACCAACCTTGCATGCCTCCATGTAAGCCGTGCCACGATGTCCGACCAGATAATAATAATCCCGGAATAGGTGGACCACAACCTCAATAAGTCAAAGTTTATATCTCAAATCAACTCTTGAGAAGATCTAAAGCCAATGTCATTGCCTCCTACATGTAACACCAGCACATTTGGTGGTCGGTCCACTGTAGAATAGTAAGAGAATTCAGGTAAAACCCTTCCTCAAGTCATACCACAGATTCCCAGCCATTTGATCAATGCCGTAGACTTAGCCTGCCCAAGCTGCCGGCCATTAGGATGAACATCGGCCCACAAACCCCCCAAGAACATGTAAGAGTACCAAATTAAGCATTTATCTTTAGTGAAACTAAACAGTGACCACATTGACCCCTTAAGGACCGAGCCATTTGTTCGTTAATGACCAGGCTTCATTTTTTAAATCTGACCAGTGTCACTTTATGAGGTAATAATTCTGGAACGCTTCAACGGATTCCACTGATTCTGAGATTGTTTTTTCGTGACATATTGTACTCATGGTAATGGTAATATTTCTTCGATATGACTTGCATTTATTTGTGAAAAAATCTGACATTTGGAAAAAATGTCACAATTTTCAAACTTTTAATTCTTATGCCCTTTAAATCAGAGAGTTATATCACACAAAATTTTCCAGCAAAATTACATTTGAAGTGACTTTGGGGGGTCTAAATGACAGAAAATACCCAAAAGTGACACTATTCTAAGAACTGCACCCCTCAAGGTGCTCAAAACCACATTCAAGAATTTTATTAACCCTTCATGTGCTTCACGGGAACTGAAGCAACGTGGAAGGAAAAAATTAACATTTAACTTTTTTTCACAAAACTTTTACTTAAGACACTTTTTTTGCAAGGGTACCAGGAGAAAATGGACCCCAATATTTGTTCTGTAACTTCTTCTGAGTATGCTGATACCCCATATGTGAGGGAAAACCACTGTTTGGGCGCACGGCAGGGCTTGGAAGAGAAGGAGCACTATTTGACTTTTTGAATGCAAAATTGGATGGAATTGAGAGCGGACGCCATGTCGCATTTGGAGAGCCCCTGATGTGCCTAAACAGTGGAAACCCCCCACAAGTGACACCATTTTGGAAACTGGACCCCTCAAGGAACTTATCTAGATGTGTGGTGAGCATCTTGAACCCCCAGATGCTTCACAGAAGTTTATAACATAGAGCCGTAAAAATAAAAATCACACTTTTTCCACAAAAATGATCTTTTAGCCCCATTTTTTTTATTTTCACAAGGGAAACAGGAGAAATAGACCCAAAAATTTGTTATTCAATTTCTCCATTGTACGGCGATACCCCATGTGTGAAGGAAAACCACTGTTTCGGTGCCTGGTAGGGCTCGGAAGAGCGGGAGGGAAGGAGCATCATTTGACTTTTTGAACGCAAAATTGTCTGGAATCGAGAGTGGACGCCGTGTTGCATTTGGAGAGCTCCTGATGGGCCTAAACAGTATAAACTCCCCAGAAATTACTCCATTTTGGAAACTAGACCCCTCAAGGAATGTATCTAGATGTGTGGTGAGCACCTTGAACCCCCAGGTGCTTCACAGAAGTTTATAACGTAGAGTTAAGAAAATAAAAAAATACATTTTTTTCCACAAAAAACTACTTTAGCGGCAAAGTGCAAAGTTCAGAAGGGAAAAAAGTGCCATACTGGATTTTAGATTTGCTGGAATGGTTTGAGGGTGCCATGTCACATTGGCAGAGCCCCTGAGGTGTCAGAACAGCTGAACTCCTCATAAATGATTTTACAAACTACACCTCTCAATGAATTCATCTAGGGGTGCAGTGATCATATTGACACCATGCGTGGGTTACAGAATTTTATACCATTGGGCAGTGAAGACAAAATAATTATGTTTTTAAAACAAAAATTCTCTTTTTCCCTCAGATTTTACATTTTCACAAGGAGAAACAGGTAAAATTGGTACCAAAATTTGCCACACAATTTCTGCTGAACGTGGCAATAGCCCATACGTTGCTGTACAGTACTGCTTAGCCACGTGGCGAGACCCAAGAGGGACGGAGCGCTATTTGCCTCCTGGAGCGCAGATTTTCCTAGAATAGTTTGTTGACTCCATATGCAAAGCCCCTACGTGCTAGAAAAGCAGAATCTCACCTCAAGTGATGCCATTTTGGAAATTATACCCCTGTCAAATATGTGGATGCTAACTGTGGTTTGGGCACACTGGGGCTCAAAAGGGAGGGGGGCATTTAGATTTGGGAGGGCAGAATTAGCTGAATTTTAGGCGGTAACGGCCATTTCGCTTTTCCAGAAACTTTGTGTTACCAGTAACGTGTAAGCCCCCTATATTTCTGTTAACAGATGATGGACCTGAGTGGGGACTTGCTTTTTTTGTGGTTTGAGTTGAAGCCTTTGTTAGGACCATTTTACATAACGTTTGGGATCACATTTATCTGGCACTCTACCCTGAACACATATATCGGGTTTTTATCTAAATCTCTGCGTGACATGACTCAGATGAAACCCCGGAGGGATTCATTCACTATAATGAGGCAGCAGAGTTACTCTGGACTGCGTCTGGCCTCTGTTCAGCGGTGTCTTTCTTTTCAGAAGTACACAAAACTGTGGCAGACTGCGCTTTTATGCACGCCTAAAAAGATGGACACCGCCGAATCAAAGGCCAGATAGCGTCTATCGTGTCTCCATCTGTCTCATTATAGGGAATCTTCTGCCGGGGGTTCCGTCTGAATCACGTATTTCAGAAATTTACACGGAAATCCCGGTGTAAACGCTCAGCATAGAGGATAAATGTGCGCAGAGCCTTACTGCAATCTTTAGGAGGCAGAATGAAAAAATCAACAGCAGGTGAAGAATTAGTTTCATTTATTTTATACGCCGTTCCTCATGTGGTCTAAGTGATTAGACGACTTTATTCTTCGGGTCTGTGCAATTACAATGATACCAGATTCATATCAGGCTTTTATGTTTTGCTGCTGTCACACACTAAAAAACTATTTTTATTGCAAAAACTAGTTTTTGCATCGTCATACTTCTGCCGACAGTCATGTAAGGGCTTGTTTTTTGCTTGATGAGTTGATGTTTTTATTGTTAGCATTTACAGGCACATGACATTTTTTAATCGCTTTCTATTACGATTTTTGTGAAGGCAGAATGAACAAAAACCAGCAATTCAGGAATTGTTTTTTTTTTTTTTTTTTTTTTTTTTATGCCATTCCATGTGTGGTAAAATTTATAAGGCAGCTTTATTCTTCGGGTTGGTTCGATTACAGCGATACCACATGTATATAATTTTTAACAGCTTAGCCTGGAGAAATCACACAGGAAGCCATCTTACCTCCACTTACTGTATAATAATAATACAGTTGGGCTTCCTTATATCTACCATATCACATACCAAGGTGGACACATGTGAGCAGCCAGTCCCACCTATTTGTCTGCTCATAAACCCGGCCCTTGCCCTACCCTATTAACACTCTCAGCACTATAAATGCTGGAGCTTGCTTCCGGGCTTACATCACTAAGAACAATCACCTCCATGATACATATCTCTCATCAATGATGTGTCCGGTGGCTATCTTACATACCGTAAAAAGCCAAAACAAAAGCTGCTGAAAACAGCACCACCACATATTTTGAAAAACAAACCGACCTTAAACAAAACAGCATTCTGCCCAATAGTTCAAAAGAAACCAGCCTCCTTTTATCACGACTATGCACTCCCTTGTGAAAACCCTTCAATGCCTTCTTCACCAAAAAAATCCTTCATCACATCCCTCAAGCCTTGTAACTTAAACAAAAATGTTACCGCCTGCAACCTCTGCGTTACAGCCGAGGACACAAATTCCCAACCCACGAAGGACAGTACCAGAGCCAGTCTATTCTTGTAAGAAGGACCCACTTCCACTTTAATACCAAAGTCCTCCCATTCATCCCAACCTTTTTTATATCTGCTCCAAGTAGCCTCAGTCACAGATTGCCTAATTAACCCAAAAACTACACCGTTACCAGGTTCCACAACCAGGTGGGACACTCTGCTCCTACTTCATCTGCCCACAGTATCAGACTTCAAAACCTGTCAAACTGAAAATGAGACAACACATCAGCCACAAAAGTGGACACCCCTGGAACATGTCTAGCTACTACATACACATTCCATTCCAAACACCATAGCACCAATAACGCAAATAGGCTATTATCGGGGGGTGACTCATCTGAGAGTGTATTTATTGCATGAACCCTAGACAAATTGTCACAATGAAAACACAACTTTTTGTCAGCAAATTCCGACCCCCAAAGTTCAATTGCCTCTAAAATTGGAAAAATTTCAAGCAAAGACAAGTTCCTCACTAAGCCCGCTGTTTGCCTCAAATCAGGCCACAGCACCGAACACTGACGCGCTTGAAAAAATGTGCCCAAACCAGTGGGACAGCTGTAGTTGTGTAACGCTGCAAATAACCACTAGACACTACCTTCTCAATCCACAACATGCGCCCATTGTGGACAAAATGAGCTGGGTATGACTTCCCTGCCATGGCCACTGCTAAGCACCTGAAAAACATCCGGCTTATTGGCATAATACAGCAAGCAAAATTAAGCTTACCCAACAAAGACTGTACTAACCTCAAACAGACCTGCCCGCTTTAAAGCAGCTACCGACAACCGCAAATGAAACAATTTATCTTCTGGAAGCCTACATTCCATTGTTATAGAATCAATCCCTTTGTCAAAAAAATGCATAACCATAGCTGGACCCGCCATCATATCTGGGACCAATGGGATACCAAAAGCTAAAACTACCTTTTTTAATGTGAACAGTAAAACTGAACAAACCGCTGAACCTGAGGGAGCAACACAAAAGAATTCATCCAAATAATGAACTATCAAGGGAATGCCTGACATGTCCTGTACTACCTATTCAACAAATGAACTAAAAACCTCAAAACAAGAGCACAAGAAAGAGCAACCCTTGGGTAAACAATTATCAACATAAAATGTGTTACGGGTCCGGATGGTGGAACCACTGTGCCGTGGTACAAGGAGGGATCGGAGGGGCGTTACTAAGAGCCTACCCAGGCCGACCTTGGCTACACACCGGCTTAGTCGACTCTGTGAACCAAGGAGGGACCTGGCAGGGGGTCCAGGTGCCACCCTTTAAGAAGCAGGGAGCGCGCGAGCCCTAAGCACAGTGTCCAGGGACCTGTGCGCACACCCCGGTCAGACGCAGCGAGGGAACTGGAAGGAGGGGCGGAGGACGCCGGACCAGAGCAGCGGCAGTGAGGGGATCAGTGTCTCTGCCGGGCAGGAGGCAGAGACGCCAATGCTACAGAACCCCTCCCCCCTTTACGCCCCCTGTTCTTCAAGCCCGCAAGAAATTTTTCCAGAAGAAGAGAAGCATGAATGTTCTCCCTGGGCTCCCATGACCTCTCCTCGGGACCAAACCCCTTCCAATCCACAAGAAAGAAAGTCTTTCCTCTTACCCTCTTGGTAGCCAGAATGTTCTTTACCTCAAAAATGTCCTCAGCAGAGACCGGACCGGAGCTGGAGTGGTTCCTGGATCGTCAGCGAAGGAATTGAGGCCTACAGGCTTGAGTAGAGACACATGAAAGGAATTGGGGATCCGTAATGAGGCAGGGAGTTTCAACTTGTACGGCACTCTATTTAGTTGGCTAAGAATCTCGAAAGGACCGATGAACCGTGGACCCAACTTGTAAGAAGGTATCTTGAGACGAAGATTACTTGGAGGATGGGAAGACCTTGTCCCCCGGACGGAATAGAGGCGGATCCAGACGTCTCTTGTCAGCATGTCTCTTCATCCGCTCAGAGGACTGCAGCAGCGCAGTTTTAGTCTCCTCCCAAATCACAGAAAAGTCTTTGACGAGAGACTCCACAGCAGGATTGCCTTCAGAAGTAGAAACTGGAAACGGAATATTGGGATGCTGACCGTACACCGCAAAGAACGGAGATTTGGCAGAGGATTCATTCACATGGTTATTGTAGGAAAACTCGGCCTAAGGCAGAAGCTCCACCCAGTCACTATGGTGAGTGTTGATGAAGTGCTGAAGAAAGCTAGTGAGGATCTGATTGATACGCTCAACCTGACCATTGGACTGAGGATGATAAGCCGATGAGAAATCCAATGCGACATTCAGCAGCTTGCATGTGGCTCTCCAGAAGTGGAAGATGTGAAGGATGAAGTCTTTAACCAGCACTGGCGCAGAAGGAAGACTAGGCAAGGGGATGAAGTGAGCCATCTTGGAGAAGCGGTCAGCGACCACCCAAATGACAGTACAACCAGCCGATACAGGAAGATCCGTGATGAAATCCATCACAATATGTTGCCATGGAACGGAAGGCACGGGTAGAGGAAGAAGTCGACCAGTCAGAAGTTGCCTGGGCATCTTATTACGGGCACAGGAAGAGCAAGCAGAGACAAAATCCGCAGCATCCTTGCGCAGGGTAGGCCACCAATAATGTCGGGAAATTAGCAGAAGCGTCTTCCTCTGACTGGCATGACCTGCCAGTTTGGATGAATAACCCCAGAGTAAGACCCTCTTCTTATCCGGAGCTGCCACAAAGGTCTTACCAGGAGGAAGATGAGACAGGTCAAACGGGGCGACAGTCATTATTCTGGAGGACTCAATGATTTGTAGAGGCTTCTCCTCTTGATCGGTAGACAGGAATGATCAGGAGAGCACATCTGCCTTAATATTCTTGTCTGCTGGATGGAAATGGAGAGTGAAGTTGAAGCGAGCAAAGAACAGAGACCATCTGGCCTGACGAGGATTAAGTCGTTGAGCTGACTGCAAGTAGGCGAGATTCTTGTGGTCCGTGTAGATGACCACTGGATGCAAGGAACCACCACTCCTCCAGTGCCAGCTTGATGGCAAGCAGTTCTCGATCTCCAATGGAATAATTGCGCTCCAAAGGAGTGAGGAGCTTGGAAAAGAAGCCTCAGGTCACCATTCACCCGGACGAGGACTTCTGGGTGAGAACTGCTCCGGCCCCAGAGGAAGACGTGTCAACCTCCAGGAATAACTGATTGCTACCATCAGGACGATGAAGCACCAGGGAATAAGAGAAGGCTTATTTCAAGGATACGAAGGCACTTTCCGCCTCGGGAGTCCATTTCTTGGCATTATCCCCTTTGTGAGTCAAGGCAGAGATGGGAGCAGTCGGGGAGGAAAAATGAGGAATGAACTGGCGGTAATAATTAGCAAACCCCAGAAACCGCTGAATAGCCTTTAATTACTCAGGTTGGGGCGACTTTAGAATGGCAGACACTTTTTTTGGGGTCCATCTTAAGCCCGGTCTCCGAGATTATGTATCCCAGGAAGGGAAGAGAAGTCTGTTCAAAGACGCATTTCTTGAATTTGGCATACAGACGATTCTTCCTGAGCCTCTGCAATACCTGTCGAACGTCTCTTCGATGTGAGGGCAGTTCAGAAGAGAACACCAGGATATCGTTCAGGTACACTACCACACAAGAATATAGAAGATCTTGTAAGATGTCATTCACCAGTTCCTGGAAGACTGCTGGTGCGTTGCAGAGTCCGAAGGCCATCACGTGGTCCTCGTTGTGGCCACCCCGAGTGTTAAATGCCATCTTCCACTCGTCACTCTGGCGAATCCGGATCTGATTGTATGCACCACGGAGATCAAGCTTAGTATAGATCTTGGCGCCCTTGAGGCGATCAAACAACTCGGAGATGAGAGGCAGAGGATACTTGTTTTTGATCGGAATCTGATTTAGACCCCTATAGTCGATACAAGGGCGAAGAGAGCCGTCCTTCTTCTTGGCGAAGAAGAATCCTGCTCCAGCCGGAGAGGTGGATTTCTGGATAAACCCCCTAGCAAGATTTTCCTTGATGTATTCGGACATGGCACGGGTCTCGGCCAACTACAGGGGGTAAATTTGACCTCGGGTGGAGAAGCATCAAGAATGAGGTCGATAGGACAGTTATCCGACCTATGAGGTGGTAGTGTCTCAGCCTCCTTCTTGTCAAAGGTGTCGGCGTATGACCAGTAGGGTGCCAGAAAACCGGGCAAATTTGCTGGAGTGGGCGGAGGTCAAGCCAGATGGACAGGAACCAAGCAAGTCTTGTGACACACCTGGCCCCAGCGGAGCACCTCTCCCGAACTCCAATTCAAAACTGGCTCATGTGCCTGAAGTCAGGGCAGCCCAAGCAGTAAAGAGTGAGAGAGGCCGGACAGCACATAGAAGGAGATTTTCTCAGACTGTAGCATTCCTATCTGAAGAACTACAGGCTCGGTGATGAACAAAATGGACTCTGAAAGGGGCCTCCCATCCACGGAGGAAACCATTAATGGATCCAAAAGATGTTGAATAGGGATCTGATACTGTTCCACAATGGCCTGAGGGATAAGATTCCCAGCGGCACAGGAATCCAGATAGGCAGTCTCGTAAAAATGTATTTTATCACGGGATATCGATACAGACAGAGTCAGGGATGGAGAGGAAGAATTTTTGCCCAGGACGATTTCTCCAAGCGATCCTAGGCACTGGAGTTTCCCGGTCTCTCTGGACAAGAGTGGATTAGATGCTCCAAGCTGCCACAGTAAAAACATCTTCTCTCTGTGCAGCGGACCTTCTGGCGGGACTTGACCATCTTTACCTGGTCTACCTGCATAGCTTTTGGGGTAGATGCCGAGGCAGAGGCTTGTTGAGAGACTGACCTTTGGCAGGTTGGTACAAGTAGCAGAGATTTTCTCTCACAGATCCCCTCCTTAGAACACTCCTGGAACCTGATGTCGATCCGTGTAGCCAAAGACACCAGGTCGTCCAGAGAGGTGGGTATGTCACGTCCAGCTAGTTTGTCCTTAATCCGCCCAGCAAGGCTCTCCCAAAAGGTAGACACCAGAGCCTCGTTGTTCCAGGCCAGTTCAGATGCGAGGGTACAGAAAAGCACAGCGAACGGGCCCACTGTGAGGTTACCTTGGCGTAGACGAAGAAGAGAGGAGGCAGTCAAGGATGTGCGGCTGGGCTCATCAGAAACCCTGTGGAAGGCCGCAAGAAAAGCATGGAGGTTAGACACCAGAGGATCCCCTCTCTCCCATAGGGGGTTGAGCCATGCCAACGCTTCTCCGGTGAGATGAGACATGATGAATGCCACTTTAGCCTGGTCTGAAGCGAACCGATGAGCCAGGAGCTCAAAGTGCAGCGTGCACTGGTTGATGAAGCCCTGACATAGAGCACGATCACCGCCAAAGCGCGTTGGAGCAGAAAGTCGGGGTCTTAAGTTGGGTGCCACACCGCCACTTGGTTGGAGGGGCCGTTGGAGCGGATGCCTCTTGGTTAGAGGTGGACACAGCCGGGGTAGACAGTGCATCCAAGCAGGAGTTAACAGTCAGCAGATAGAACAAGATTGTATCCTGTTGAGATCTTTGGCGGGAGACTTCCTGGTACAGGTCTGAAACTGAAGGAGCCTGGGAGCCACCAGATTCCATTGCCTGTGCAAACTGTTAGGGGTCCGGATGGTGGAACTACTGTGCCGTGGTACAAGGAGGGACCGGAGGGGCGTAACTTAAGAGCCTACCCGGGCCGACCTTGGCTACACGACTTCTTAGTCGACTCCGTGAACCAAGGAGGGACCGGGCATTGGGTCCAGGTGTCCTTCTGGGACCGACCTTGTGTGAGAGCAGGCTACTCCCACGGGACTGACAGCCGAAGCAGGCAGACATGGCAGATGGGCTGGCAGATGAGCACGACTGGTAGGCTGGCAGGCAGCACAGGTAGACAGGCAGGCTCAGCTGGCAGGCTGACTGGTGGTCACGGCAGAAAGACAGGCTGGTGGGCACGGCTCATAGATAGGTTGGCGGGCACGGCTCATAGACAGGCTGGCGGGCAGCACTGGGACCTGAGGGCTGGAGAGAGTGTTTAGCACACAAAACAACAACTTTGCACAGGCACCTCCATTTTGGAGGAGGTGCCTTAAATAACGGAAGTCCTGCGGTGATTGGCCGGGGACATCTTAAGACGGCGTGCGCAGCCCCTTTAAGAAGCAGGGAGCGCGCGAGCCCTAAGCATAGTGCCCGGGGATCTGCACGCGGTGTGCACCCCGGGCAGACGTGGCGAGGGAGCTGGAAGAAGGGGTGGAGGATGCCAGACCGGAGGTGCGCCGGTGAAGGGATCGGCGTCTCTGCCGGACAGGAGGCAGAGACGCCATCGCTACAAAATGCTCCATCCTACATACACCCCAACAAATGAAGACTATCAGGGTGCACTGGAAGCAAACGGAAAGTCGCCTCAATGTCAGATTTCACCATCAGGACCTCGACCCACGCTTTCCTTATCAAATCCAGTGCTCTGTAAAACGATACATATGTCACAGATGATTATTCTGGAGAAATGCCATCATCAACCGAGTCCCAGATCGAGTAGGATAAGTGATGGATGAGCAAAAACTTATTAGGTTCCCACTTAGGAACCACCCCCAAAGGGGAAATCCTCAAATTTTGCCACGGAGGTCCCTAAATGGACCTGCCATGCAATCCAGTTCTACCTCCTTACTGTCACGATTCCACTACTCACAGTGTCTTATGGATGCTGTGAATCACAGTTCTGCCAACCTATGGCATCGAGGGCTTATTGAGCTGTTAGATGGCGACACTTAATTGCAGACACTCTGTTATACATTAACTGTGGAAATCTTCCATTTGTCCATCTCCTTACACTGGTTCCACCACCAAATCAATGTAACACCAAGCTGTTAGTGTACTTGGAATGAAGACTAGAGGTGTCCGACTGCTGTACATTATCCCACTCCCACGCCATATCCTTGGGAGTAGGATGGGAGTGACGTTCTCTCATGAAGGCCTCTTTATGGCTTTGGCTCTTTGACATAAGGCTGGAATGGAGGTTTCTCTTCTTCAGAAATTAGTTTTGCTTTTGATACAGATGCAATGATATGGCATTATGGTGTGTAGTGGCATAATGCTCAGTACCTGTACCCTCTAGTCTTAATTCCCGGTACACTAACGGCTCGGCGTTACATTGATTTGGACATTAAACCAATGGTACAACCATTTCTCCAAAGTGTCCAGGAGCCATCTTTTCACATGAGAACACCATGCTACATATTGTTTGTGTTACTATGAGCAGGCTGCGGAGCCTAAACTTGCTACCATGGTCTGTAGTGTCTCCCACTAAGCACATGTGGAAATTGCAAAGCGAGCTGCCAGCAACGGATCTTGAGATTTGCCCAAGTGCATCCAGCATGGCAGAACATTCCTCAGCTCCTGAGACAGCCATTACTAACCTCATTGGTAGCAGCCAAGGCGTGTAAGTGAGTACCGTATATTACTGGCGCTCATACTCAATGTTGAATAAATTTAAATGTTTTGAAAATGTTGTTTCCATTTTTTCATCATTTGCATATCATTAACATGTCTATTCATCCTGCGATTTACATAATTCCATGACTTTTCCTTCTTGGTATTGCAATTTCAATGTTGGTGAGTGTATATATAGTTTGGTTGCGTCTTAATGAACAGAGGAATAGATGGCAAACTGGAATCTGTGGAAATCTGATGCTACACTAAATAAAATTCAATTTGAAAATGATTTATTTATTTTGATTCTCATTGAAAGCCCATATTTCATATTTCATTAATAATATATGTCTGAATAACAGAACATCTGTTTACAAAGTGAAGCTTTTAAATAATCCTTGGGCCAAAGGCTTAAAGATGAACTGTCAGTCCTCCTGACATATCTGCTTCAGTAAATTCCTCATGAAATAACATTTCTTGAGCATTGACTTTTCAGCGTGTGCTATGCCATTCATCCTGAATATGTATAAATACATGGACAAATGGATGCTACACAGCTGGACACAGTCTATTCTGGCAGTATCAGACTTTGTAGGAACTCTTTGTAATAAACTATTTTACCTTAGTTTTAATAGCAACACAAAAATGGATTATATCTGCCCCTGTGTACTGGTAGGTCAGTTGGAATTTTTACACAAAACAATAATTAACAAGCCGACTTTTTCTGGAAACTTTTCACCAAGGGATCTTTCAACAAAGATCTACCCAACTAGTCATACTTGCCGAAACTTGGACATTTAGGCTGTGTGCCCAATGCGTTTTTTAAGCGTTTCCGCAGCGGCAAAAAAGCTGCAGAAACGCTTAAAAAACGCATGGTAGAAGGCCTGCCACGTTCCCCAATGATAATTAATCCGCATGTGCTTTGCACATGCTGCGGAAATTTCCGCTGCGGATTATCATTGCAGAAAAAAACGCAGCACTACCAATTATTTTGTGGAAGTGCTGCATTTTCGCCGCCATTGACTTGTATTAGAACGCATGGATTCCACTTCACTAGATAAGCACATGTGGATTCCATGCGTTCAATGTGCGGATGGTACACAGGTGTGGAGGAGAGGAGATTCTTCTCCGGACCCGGGTACCAGAGAAACTGTGAAAAAAAGAATAAAATAAAAAATAAATATTATACTTACCTTCTGATGGCCCGCGGTGCGCTCGTCCTTCCTTGCTGGCAGATCGCGATGAACTGGAGGACCTGCGCTGACGTCATAGTCATATGACGGGTCACGCGACGCTGACATCGGCTGGTCCTTCAGTGTACCGCTGCCGGCAGCCAGGACGGAGCGAAGCAAGACTGCGGGGGCCATCAGAGGGTAAGTATACATTTATTTTTTATTTTTACAAACATTCTTTACGGTCACAGTATATAAATCCATGCTGTTTGCATGGATTTATATAGTGTGACCAAGTTGACAAGCACTTTCCAAGTGATGCTAAAATCGCTTGGAAAGTGCTTGTCAACCCGCATGCAGAAATGCATGTGAAGAACGCTTCACATCTGCATGTCCCTGGCAGGAAAACGCATTTACAATCCGCATGTACAATCCACATGCGTTTTTTTCTGCCAGGGAGATGCAGAAATGCTCAGGAAAAATCCGGAGCATTTTTGCATCGTGGGCACATAGCCTTAGTCTTAATAGACTAAGACCTTGTTCAAATCAATCCTGCTGGAAATCTAGGATGCTGTTAATGTGAAGCAGGGCGGGCGTCAGCACCTGGCGTACCCGGGCAAGTGCCGGGGTCCTGGAAAATCAGAGGGGCCCACCGCCCACTCACTGTCGGGGCCCACCGCCCACTCACTGTCGGGGCCCACCGCCCACTCACTGTCGGGGCCCTGGCCGCTTCCTCGGCACCTGTTCAGGGACCCAGGCGCTGCTTGATTGCCGGCACTCCCCCAGACATGGCCGCGCGCTGTGCAGCTGTGTCTGCTAGTAATGACGCGGCAGGGTCGACGGCACTGCACCTTTAATTGTGCTTGTGTGTCGCCCCTGCCGCGTCATTACTAGCAGACACAACCGCACAGCGCGCGGAGTGCCGGCAATCAAACACCGTCGGAGCGGAGGTCCTGCACAGATGGGGGGGGGGAGCGGCCCGGACCCGACCGCAGTGGGCCCCTCTGATGGTCCAGGGCCATGATGTCTGTGACACGCCGGGGGCCCTGCACTGCCCCATACCTGAGGAGCTGCTGGACAGGACACTGGACCGGGGACAGGTGAGTGAGGCTTCCCCAATCCCCATATTAAAAATATTTGTAATGGGTCTGTGTGAGTGCATGTATGTGAATGTCAGTGTGTATGACTGTGTATATATATTTGTCTGTTTTATATATGTCTTTAAGAATTTGTGTAAAAATGTGTGTATGTCTGTATGTGTACATATCTGTGTACCGTGTGTGCGTGTATATGTCTGCGTACCGTGTGTGCGCATGTCTGCGTACTGTGTGTGCGTGCGCATGTCTGCGTACCGTGTGTGCGCATGTCTGCATACCATGTGTGCGTGCATGGTGTCCGCTAACAATTTGAGCCGATTTTCCATTCAATTTGTTAGCGGACACCATGTTGCATTTGGAGAGTCCCTGTGTGCCCAAACATTGGAGCTCCCCCACAAGTGACCCAATTTTGGCAACTAGACCCCCCAAGGCACCTATCTAGATGCATAGTGAGCACTTGGAACCCCCAGGTGCTTCACAAATTGATTCGTAAAAATGAAAAAGTGAAAAAAAAACACTTTTTCATTTTTACGAATCAATTTGTGAAGCCCCTGGGGGTTCCAAGTGCTCACTATGCATCTAGATAGGTGCCTTGGGGGGTCTAGTTTCCAAAATGGGGTCACTTGTGGGGGAGCTCCAATGTTTAGGCACATCAGGGGCTCTCCAAACACAACATGACATCCGCTAATTATTCAAGCAAATTTTACAATCAAAAAGTCAAATGGCGCTCCTTCCCTTCCGAACCCTGCCATGCACCCAAACAGTGTTTTTTCCCCACATATGGGGTATCTGCGTGCCCAGGGGAAATTGCACAACAAATTTTGGGGTCCATTTTTTCTTGTTACCCCTGTGAAAATAAAAAAAATTGGGTCTAAAGTAACATTTTTGTGAAAAAAGTTAAATGTTCATTTTTTTCTTCCACATTCCAAAAATTCCTGTGAAGCACCTGAAGGGTTAATAAAGTTCTTGAATGTGGTTTTGAGCACCTTGAGGGGTGCAGTTTTTAGAATGGTGTCACTTTTGGGTATTTTCTGTCATAAAGACCTCTCAAAGTGACTTCAAATGTGATGTGGTCCCTAAAAAAATGGTTTTGTAAATTTTGTTGGAAAAATGAGAAATCGCTGGTCAACTTTTAACCCTTTTAGCTCCCTAACAAAAAAAAAATTTGGTTCCAAAATTGTGCTGATGTAAAGTACACATGTGGTAAATGTTATTTATTAAGTATTTTGTGTGACATATCTCTCTGATTTAAGGGCATAAAAATTCAAAGTTTGAAAATTGCAAAATGTTCAAAATTTTCACCAAATTTCTTTTTTTTTCACAAATAAACGCAAGTGATATCAAAGAAATTTTAGCACAATCATGAAGTACAATATGTCACGAAAAAACAATCTCAGAATCAGGGGGATCCGTTGAAGCGTTCCAGAGTAATTACCTCATAAAGTGACAGTGGTCAGAATTGTAAAAATTGGCCCGGTCATTAACGTGCAAACCACCCTCGGGGGTAAAGGGGTTAAAGAGGTTTTTCCACAAACAAAAGTTGATTTTAATCAATAGACTTTGGAATAATAATAATTTCCACAATTGGATGTGTTTAAATAAAATGTTCCCATGCTGAGATAATCTTATAAATGTGCCCCTGCTGTGTACTGTGTAATGGCTGTGTCTGACCGTACAGGGACATGGTCTGATCATACCACAGCTCCTGGGCATTGCAGGAAGCAAAATAGTATACAGATCAGCTTTTGTTTGTGGGAAAACCCCTTTAAGGCATCAAGTTCTACACTGAGATGTCTCCAGTAACAATCTCAACTCGAATGAAAGAACGACAACCTCTTCAGCCAGAAAGGTATGATAGCTACTACTTTGGCCAGCTCTTGTCTGATTTTCTGGAAGAAAAATTTTGGCTAGATTGAACCTCCAATGGATGAAAAGGTGATCAACAGCCAAGGGATTCTTCTCCTGATAAAGGAAAATATCTTGTTTGGTATTGAACCTGGGATTTATAAGGTTGATCGCTGGCACCCCCCATGTCAAAGTGTTCTGCTTGAATATCTCTAAAGCACTGCATTAGTGATATTGACCTATGACAACTGTATTTAAGGGCTAGCACCAACCAGTCCTTCTTGGTATTGGGTGCGCTGATGTATTGACCAGGAGGTCTGCATTACTGCAGCTGCTGCAGAAAGGGGACATGAGGGAACTGTGACTGCAGTGGAGGTTATTCAATCTAGACAGCCAATTGTACAAGAAAGCAGGGGGGTAGACTTAGAATCACAATGAAGGTTTGTGAATACTCTGTTGGTTCCATATATCAAAGACTGACCGTCACTTCCAAACAGAAAAATAGATGTGAACGGGTGCAAGCTAAGAGAGCCACTTCCATATGTAACTAACAAATTAAAGCTGCAGTCTGTGACTTTATAGTATGCAAACATGGAATATATGAAATTAGAATTGCATAGCTGATCTACAAAAAAAAAAGGTAAAATTAAGATACTTAGTGCATAAATTGGCCAATTCATGTGTGCTCAACATATGCATTGAAGTGGCTCTCTTAGCTTGCACCTGTTTTTCTATTTGGAAGTGACAGTCAGTCTTTGATATTTGCATTTGTGGCGCCCCTGAGGGTTCAGTCGCCACAGAGGTACTGCACCTCACCCAGAGGTGTGGTGTCTCCCTTCTCTCAGGTAAGGTGGGAGTGCTGCACGGAACCCCAAACACCTGCATCCAACACTACACTACTCCAGGCCAGCTGGAGGGGCAACATGCAGAGCTCAGCTGCTAAGCCCTGACCCTGGCTGGAGTGGGGGGGAACCCAAAGGTAGGGGGAACCAGTAGTGGGTGTGGGTGGAGGAAGTAGTTAGAGGGAGCACGTTAGTAGGAGTATAAAATAGGGAAGCCATCTTAGGGTGGCAGTTGAGTAGTAGGAGTAGTGTGAGTTCTAGGGAGCTGTTCAGAAGAACAGCTCGGGACAGTTCAGAAGAACAGTCCGGGAGCAGAGTCTCATTAGGAGATCTGCTCCACAAGTAGGGCCAAGTCAGGAGGCCCAGGTGGGGAGCAGGGAGTAGGCTCCGTTCTACAGAAAGGATCCCAGGGGGTACGTCGCGTGCAGGACGGCACCCGTACGCCCCGCATCTGTCAGAAGACAGAGGGATCGTTGCAGCATTCTAATCCCCAGAAGGGATTAGATCAAGTGGATCTCGGATTCGACGTACCAGATCCTCTGACCGCCGGGGGAGTGTATGCTCCAGTAATGAGGGGGAGGGGGGAAGTGTAGGGCAGGCAAGACAGGTTCTGGTAGTGGGTGACTCTATTATTAGGGGGACAGACAGGGCAATCTGTCACAAAGACCGGGATCGCCGAACGGTGTGCTGCCTCCCTGGCGCTCGAGTCCGGCACATCGCGGATCGGGTTGACAGGTTACTGGGTGGGGCTGGCGAAGACCCAGCGGTCATGGTCCACATCGGCACCAATGACAAAGTGAGTGGTAGATGGAGGGTCCTTAAAAATGATTTCAGGGACCTAGGTAGGAAGCTTAGGGCAAGGACCTCCAAGGTAGTTTTCTCAGAAATACTACCAATCCCGCGAGCCAAACAGGAGCGCCAACGGGAAGTTAGGGAGGTGAATAAGTGGCTAAAGAGTTGGTGCAAGGCAGAAGGGTTTGGGTTCATGGAGAACTGGGCCGACTTCGCGGTCGGCTACAGGCTCTACCGTAGGGACGGGCTGCACCTCAATGGGGAGGGTGCAGCGGTGCTGGGGAAGAAGATGGCTAATAGGTTGGAGGAGTTTTTAAACTAGAGACGGGGGGGGGGAAACCAAGGAAATAGGTGGGATGTGAGGCAAGCAAGGGGGAAGGGGAGAAGTGAATATAATGAGGGTGGAGAGGGGGGTGGGGATAGTACAGTTAGATCGTTAGAGAAGAATAGGATGCTAAATAACCCCAAAGTTTTATCTTGCATGCTGACCAACGGAAGAAGCTTGACCAATAAGGCGGATGAGCTGCGGGCGCTTATATCGGAGGAGAGGTATGACATCGTAGGTATAACAGAGACTTGGCTAGACGATAGCTACGACTGGGCGGTAAATTTATTAGATTATAGTTTATTTAGAAGGGACCGGAAACAGGGGAAAGGCGGAGGAGTCTGCTTATATGTAAAGTCATGTCTAAAACCCAGACTAAGGGAAGATATAGGAGAGGGAGAAGAGGGGGTCGAGTCCATGTGGGTAGAGATAGAGGGGGCAAAAAATAATAATAAAATATTACTGGGGGTCTGCTATAAGCCACCAAATATAACAGAGGAGAATGAGAATCTGCTATTAGGACAAATAGACAAAGTAGCAAAACATAATGAAGTGATTGTAATGGGGGATTTCAACTACCCGGATATTGACTGGGAAACAGAAACCTGTAGATCTCAGAAAGGAAAAAGGTTCTTGACAAATATTAAGGATAATTATCTCTCCCAACTAGTGCAGGAACCAACGAGAGGGAAGGCAGTGTTGGACTTAATATTGACTAATAGGCCTGATAGAATAACTGAGGTACAGATAGGGGGGCACCTAGGTAATAGCGACCATAATATTATCGACTTCAAAATGACCTTCAGTAGGGTTATCAATAAGGGAACAACAAAAACATTAAACTTTAGGAGGGCGAAGTTTGATCAGCTGATAGAAAACCTTCAACTTATTGACTGGGACAAAGTACTTAATCAATGGAATACGAATAGTAAATGGGAAACCTTCAAAAGAATTCTGAATACTCAGTGCGAGAGGTATATACCGTATGGGAATAAAAGGGCCAGAAATAAGAGGAAACCAATATGGTTGAACAAGAACGTAAAAGGGACATTAAATAGCAAAAAAGAGGCAATCAAGAGATTAAAACAGGAAAACAGTAAGGAGGCACTAATGTGTTACAAGGAAAAAACGAGAACCTGTAAAAAACAAATAAAAATAGCGAAGGAGGAAACAGAGAAATGTATTGCTAGGGAAAGTAGATCAAATCCCAAACTGTTCTTTACGTATATAAATAGTAAAAGGATTAAATCGGATAATATTGGACCGATAAAAAGTGAGGAAGGCAAAATCATAGAGAAAGATGAGGATAAAGCTAATCTATTAAATAATTTTTTTTCGACAAATTTCACAAAGGAAATAGAACTAACAGGAGAAATGAGAAGTGACAAGCTTAATCCTCCACTAAGTATGACTAATCTAACCCAAGTTGAGGTACAGAAACGCCTCAGTAACATTAAAATAAACAAATCACCAGGACCTGATGGCATACACCCACGGGTACTAAGGGAACTAAGTAATGTGATAGACCGTTATATCTTATATTTAAGGACTCTGTTGAGACTGGGTCTGTACCACTTGATTGGCGACAGGCGAATGTAGTGCCAATATTCAAAAAGGGAGCAAAAAGTGACGCCGGAAACTATCGGCCGGTGAGTCTGACGTCCGTTGTGGGCAAAATTTTTGAAAGCTTCATTAAATAGGCAATTACGGAGCATCTTGATGCTAATAATCTTTTAATCCCGAACCAACATGGATTCATGAGGAATCGCTCCTGCCAAACAAACCTGATTGACTTCTACGAGGAGGTTAGCTCTCGATTAGATCAGGGGGAACCAGTGGATGTCGTGTATCTCGACTTCTCAAAAGCGTCCGATAGCGTGCCACATAATAGGTTGGTATACAAAATGAGAATGATGGGGCTGGGGGAAAATGTCTGCAAGTGGGTAGCTAACTGGCTAAAGGATAGAAGGCAGAGGGTGGTTATAAAGGGAATATTCTCAGATTGGGTAAGCGTCACTAGTGGGGTACCACAGGGGTCTGTACTAGGCCCAATGTTATTTAATATCTTTATTAACGACATAGTCAACGGGATAAATAGTAAAATATCAATATTTGCAGATGACACAAAGTTATGTAAAACAATTAATACAAAAGAGGACAGTGCAGACCTACAGAGGGATTTGGATAAGCTGGGTAGGTGGAGCATTAAATGGCAAATGAGGTTTAACGAGGAGAAATGTAAGGTCATACATATGGGAAGGAAAAATGGAAGTCACCAGTACTCACTGAATGGGAAATCATTGGGGAATTCAGAGATGGAGAAGGACTTGGGCATCTTGATTGATAGCAAACTAAATTGGAGTGCCCAAAGTCAGGCCGCTGCTGTAAGGGCAAACAGGGTAATGGGATGTATCAGAAGAGGTATAGCTGCAAAGGATGAGAACATTGTTCTTCCACTGTACAAAGCACTGGTCAGACCACACTTGGAATACTGTGCTCAGTTATGGGCCCCAGTATATAGAAAGGATATAAATGAGCTTGAAAAGGTACAAAGGAGGGCAACAAAATTAATAAAGGGAATGGAGGGACTGCAATACCCAGAGAGGTTGGCAAAACTAGGACTATTCAGCCTGGAAAAGAGAAGGTTGAGGAGGGACATAATAATTGTGTACAAATATGTTAGAGGACAGTATAGAGATCTTGCCCGGGATTTGTTCAAAAGGAGGGATATTACGGTAACAAGAGGGCATTCACTAAGACTGGAAGAGAAAAGGTTTCAGCACCAGCATAGGAAGGGGTTCTTTACGGTAAGAGCAGTGAGAATATGGAATTCACTGAGTGAGGAGACGGTAATGTCGGATTCACTACACCAGTTCAAGCGGGGACTGGATGCATTTCTAGATACCAGGCAGATTTCAGCATATACTTAAAAATAAAATAAAATAGTAGGTTGATACAGGGATTTATTCTGACTGCTGGTTTCAGAGTCGGGAGGGAATTTTTCCTCAGGTGAAGATTGGCTAAATCATTTGGGGTTTTTGCCCTCCTCTGGATCAACTTTAGCAATTACAGAACTAACAGGTCGAACTTGATGGACGCAAGTCTTTATTCGGCTTTACAAACTATGTTACTATGTTACTATGTACAGGAAGGACTTCAGAGCACCTGAGCGGGATTGAAAGTGGGCCGCGCAGAGCAGGAGGGAGAAGGACCTAGTGTGAAGACGGTCAAAATAGGAACACGAGAAAGTGGGGTTCTGCCAGGTATTCCCAAGTTGCCTGAGGAAGGATTGAACCCCTGCCTGGTGAATGCAGCGCGACGCGGGAGGCCTTTAACTGAATAGTGCACCTGTGAAGTGTCTTGAGAACTGTGAGTAAAATCTCGGATGACTGCACTGCACTATCTCCGTCCATTCTTCATCGGCGCCATCGTTCCCCCTGCACCACAACGCCCAGCGCAATCTACGTTCTCTTATTTCACTGCCCTGAGGCCTGCTCCACCTGTGGGGAGCCGTTCCATCACAAGCTGCCCTAACATCTGCCTCAGAGGACTGTTGCCGCGCTGGTGATCCTCACCAGACACCACAGGTGGCGTCACAAACTTTCCCAAATCCCCTATAGCCCCCCTTTTACTGACCGCCCTGGGTCACGGACTGGGCCAGCCACTGTGATAACCCCCATACCAGCAACCAGAGGCCGGGCTTCCGAGCACCCCACGGCCCCGGGGGCGCGTCATATTCACAGACTTTCAAACTGAGCACTTCACCTATCAGCCTTTGGCGATTTTACACTGTGTGCCAAATCATTAGGCAAATGAGTATTTTGATCACATGATACTTTTTATACATGTTGTCCTACTCCAAGCTGTATAGGCTTGAGAGCCAACTACCAATTAAGTAAATCTGGTGATGTGCATCTCTGTAATGAGGAGGGGTGTTGACTAATGACATCAACACCCTATATAAGGTGTGCTTAATTATTAGGCAACTTACTTTCCTTTGGCAAAATGGGTCAGAAGAGAGATTTGACGGGCTCTGAAAAGTCCAAAATTGTGAGATGTCTTGCAGAGGGATGCAGCAGTCTTGAAATTTCCAAACTTTTGAAGCGTGATCACCGAACAATCAAGCGTTTCATGGCAAATAGCCAACAGGGTCGCAAGAAGCGTGTTGGCCAAAAAAGGCGCAAAATAACTGCCCATGAATTGAGGAAAATCAAGCGTGAAGCTGCCAAGATGCCATTCGCCACCAGTTTTGCCATATATCAGAGCTGCAACGTTACTGGATTATCAAATAGCACAAGGTGTGTGATACTTAGGGACATGGCCAAGGTAAGGAAGGCTGAAAAACGACCACCTTTGAACAAGAAACATAAGATAAAACGTCAAGAATGGGCCAAGAAATATCTTAAGACTGATTTTTCAAAGGTTTTATAGACTGATAAAATGAAAATGACTCTTGATGGGCCAGATGGATGGGCCAGAGGCTGTATCTGTTAAGGGCAGAGAGCTCCACTCCGACTCAGACGCCAGCAAGGTGGAGGTGGGGTACTGGTATGGGCTGGTATCATCAAAGATGAACTTGTGGGACCTTTTCAGGTTAAGGATGGAGTGAAGCTCAACTCCCAGACCTACTGCCAGTTTCTGGAAGACAACTTCTTCAAGCAGTGGTACAGGAAGAAGTCGGTATCGTTCAAGAAAAACATGATTTTCATGCAGGACAATGCTCCATCACATGCATCCAACTACTCCACAGCGTGGCTGGCCAGTAAAGGTCTAAAAGAAGAAAAAATAATGACATGGCCCCCTTGTTCACCTGATCTGAACCCCATAGAGAACCTGTGGTCCATCATTAAATGTGAGTTCTACAGTGAGGGAAAACAGTACACCTCTCGGAACAGTGTCTGGGAGACTGTGGTGGCTGCTGCACGCAATGTTGATCGAAAACAGATCAAGCAACTGAAAGAATCTATGGATGGAAGGCTGTTGAGTGTCACCATAAAGAAAGGTGGCTATATTGATCACTAATTTTTATTTTTTTATTTTTTTACGTGTCAGAAATGTTTATTTCTAAATTTTGTGCACTGATATTGGTTTACCTGGTGAAAATAAGCAAGTGAGATGGGATTATATTTGGTTTTTATTAAGTTGCCTAATAATTCGGCACAGTAATAGTTACCCGCACAAATAGATATCCTCCTAAGATAGCCAAATCTAAAAAAAAAAAACACTCCAACTTCCAAAAATATTAAGCTTGGATATTTATGAGTCTTTTGGGTTGATTGAGAACATAGTTGTTGATCAATAATAAAAATAATCCTCTAAAATACAACTTGCCTAATAATTCTGCACACAGTGTAATCACAGTTTGAGGCTACAATTATATAAGTAGGATATCTACCCCAAGAGAGGTATATTAGGTTAGGTTCCCAGCAAAGAAGGTCACCTTGTCAGTGGCTAATGGGCACACATGAATTGGCCAATTTATGCATCAAGTATCTTCATTTTAGCTTTTTTTCTAGAGCAGCAATGCAATTCCAATTTCATATATTCCATGTTTGCATACTATAGTGCAGTGGTGGCGAACCAATGGCAAGTATGCCAGAGGGGGCATGCAGAGCCCTCCCGGTGGGCATCTCCTCAGTACTAGTGCAGCCGCCACTCTCCTCTGCACGTGTGCCCTCTCCTCACTAGCACCACCGAAACTCTCCTCTGCACACACGCTATCCCATCAGGCCGCGGGACATCCCATTAGGTTGTGTGCGTGCAGAGGAGAGTGAGGGTGGCGACGCTAGTGATGAGATGGCACACGGGCTGAGTAGATCACGCATGAAGAGGAGAGTGGCGGTGGCGCTAGTGATGAGGAGATGACGCACGTGCCCACAGGTAGGACTGTGATATATGAAGAGACCAGAGCAGCGAGGGAACGGGCAGAGGTGAGTAGTTTTGTTTTTTTTAATGTGGGGCGATTATACAGTATGGAGGACCATGTGGGGCTATTATACCGTATGGAGCACTATGTGGGGCCCATTATACTGTATGTAGGACTATGTGAGGCCATTATACAGTATGCAGCACCATGTGGGGCCATTATACAGTATGGAGCACCATGTGGGGCCCATTATACTGTGTGGATGGCAATGCAGGGGCCCATTATACTATATGGAGGACTATACGGGGCCCATTATACTGTATGGAGGACTATGTGGGGCCATTATTCTGTATGGAGCACTATGTGGGGCCATTATACTGTATGGAGGACTATGTGGGGCCATTACACTGTATTGAGCACTATGTGGGGCCATTATACTGTATGGAGGACTTTTTGTGCCCATTATAATGTATGGAAGACTGTGTGGAGATTACAGTTGGAGAATCATACTGTGATGGGGTCACCATATTTTGTTGGGGAAACTGAGGGAGGGGGGTATAGTAGGGTCATCATACCGTGCGTGTGGAGGGTATTGTGGAGGAATTCACTGTGGGGGTATCATACTGTATTTGGGTGCACTGTTGTTTGCATCATACTTCATTATCTGTATCGTTCAAGTTTTTTTTTATTCTTTGTTATTACATATGTACATATTTTACTGCTCTTACATAACATATTATATTATTCCAATATAATTCCAAAAGTTAATAGTTTTATTTGATAAGAAAAAACGTCCTCAACTGTAGGCATTTTTTTAACAAATATCAAGGCTGGCCCGTGACTTTGTCTAAGTTTTTAATTTTGGCCCTCTGTGTATTTAATTTTGACATCCCTGGCTTAAAGGGTTATTCTCATCATAATAAAGGGTTACAGTTGCAAAGAGGTTGTAAAAACAAACAACTTTGCAGCTTTACTTTTTATTAAAAATCCTCTCCATTCTCAAGAACAGACCTCCTCTGCGATCAGTGGCTGGTATCTTAGGCTTGGAATGTAGCGCTTACAAGCTCTTTGCTATAGACTCTATAGCACGCTAATGTATTAGTTGTTTTTCTAAACTAAAACCTCAGTAGTCAGGTTAATTTGCCATGTTGGCACTTTGCGATAAATAAGTGGGTTTTGGATTGCAGTTTGGGCACTCGGTCTCTAAAAGGTTCCCCATCACTGCTATAGCGTCACAGAGTGCAGCTTTAATTTGTTAGTTACATATAGAGTGTCTCTCTTAGCTTGCACCTGTTCACACCTGTTTCTCTGTTTGGAAGTGATGGTCAGTCTTTTGATAGTTGTATACATAGGTTTTCTGACTGAGCGCTCCACCTATCAACCTATGGCGGTTGTAATTACAGCTTGATCCTACCTACCCATATAATTGTAGGCTATCAGTCAGGAGAGGTATCATATTAGGTTAGGTTCCCTGCAAAGAAGGTCGCCATGTTGATGGCTGTTGGGAACACATGAATTGGCCAATTTATGTGCTAAGTATCTTAATTTTACCCTCTTTTCTAGAGCAGCAATGCAATTCCAATTTCATAAATTCCATGTTTGCATACTATAGCGTCACAGAGTGCAGCTTTAATTTGTTAGTTCTGTTGGATCCATAGTCCTGAGATCCCTGAAGCAAGGAGAGTAAAATTAAATGTAAGACATTGCAGAGAGCAAGAAAGTTAACACCATTTTTATTGGGCCATATGAACACTTTAACAGTTTGCTGTAGTGACTGAGCCTCTCACTTGCAAAAGTGTTATATTTATGACCAATAGTCCTATATGGCTAAATTCTAAAGTCAAGATTTTTCTCATTCTTATCTCAGTTGGGCCTATGAAGTTATTTGTCCACGTCTCGTTCCTTGCATACCTGCCATCTCGGGGTACATGTATTCTTGAGAATATGCAAAATAATGTGCATGGAACAACTTGAGTATTCAGCTCTTGAACGCAGCTTGCCTGGTGCAATCTTTAATCTCCATTGTTTTTATCTTCGACATATCATATATATCAGTTATAAATAACAGTATACCTGCTCTCTGTTTCAGAATTCCGTGTCATATCAATTTTATCTGATGTGTCTTCATGCTAACTGGCTCTAAGTCTCTGCTGCCAGATGTAAATAGGCAGAACATGGGACATTCTCAGAAAGAGTCAAATGTCTTCATGAGGATGTGATATGGAGGTGGTAGAAATAGTTTTCTAAAAGTAAAATCCTCTAGAGTTCTAAAAGTCAAAGAAAGAATATCTTCAGATTAAAAGACTGTTTTCCCAGGAAAAATTGCAAAGATGCAAGACATCATCTTACCGAATAGGTAGGGAACAGAATTTGAAACTTTTAGATAAAAAAGCCAGCGTCTCCAAATTCTTGCATGCTAAAAGCTGGGAAATTAGCAATTCCTTCAGTCAGGAGAAGCAGTGTGAAGATAAAGTATAGTATCAGAAATCAGAATTTAACTTTATATAAGTAAACAGGTTGGCACATAAAGATCTACCCTGTAAAAAAAAAATGAAGATGATGATGATAGGAGCCAAAAGGAATCGGAGGAACGTAAATGCTATTCATAGTACAGAGAAAAGAAATACATCATAGGCTTGCTCAGTCATGGCAGCCATCACAACATTTTGGGTCCCATACAGTTCAATGGTCAGAGCCCCCTGTTATAAGTAATAGTGAAACTTTGCAGTTCCTCTTCATCCCAAATGTCCCGGATACAGTGGGATAGTCTCAGATGGAAGAAGAAATAAAATCATCTATCTCTTGCTCCATCTCATTTCTATCTCTCTCATATCTATCTATCTATCTACGTATAGTAGCAATCTATTGGTTTCAGAGGCTGCTAAGCTGTGATTGACAGCGTCTGGGAGTAAGTGGCTAAGGTGCACACCCCCAGAGAAGATTCTGAAAAAATGTTCAGTTGGACTGCAAGCAGAGATTTCACATATTGTGCTCCAAAACAAAAAATAAATAAATAAATATCTCTGCAATAAAGTGAGGCAGCCCAAAAAAAAATAGTTGCAGAGTCAGGGGAGCTCGGGGAATTTTACAAGCTATTTAACTTCATTTTTTTCAGCAAATGACAGATCTTCTTTAAGTGAAACTTGTGACAGTATACTTGGTGGTGATTGCTTGTGGAAATACTGTTCTTAGCGGTACTAATAGCAACATCACTGATGAATATATACTGATACTGGAAGCGTGAAAAAGAGGAAAGATTCCTAATGATGTGGGTTCTGTAGCAAAGATTGTAGATGCAGTAAAGTTGTAACAAGGAGTTTGTATGTTCTCCCCATGTTTTTGCGGATTATCACTGGGAACTCTGGTTTTCCGCACACACTCCAAAGATATACTGAGTGTGAATTTAGATTGTGAGCCTCAGTGAGGAAAGTGATGATGTCTTTAAAGTGCTGTGGAATATGATGGCACTATATAAGTAAAATAAATACATGTCATCTGTTTTTACTGTACAGAATTTGTAACACTTTATTGAACTTTGCCTTGCCACAATGTCACTGTTGTCCTAACAGTAGACAGAGCGTCTGGTCCAAAAATTATAATATAAAATAGTAATTAATATGTAATAGTATATAGGAAAAATAATTGCGTTTAAGCAAGGAATCTATCTTCTTGTCCATGTCATTCTTAAGAAGCATGGATTCTTTGGCTTTTTGTTTGCTAAGTGTGCAATTGCCAAATCACTTTGAGGATGGGAGGGGGCATGCGTGTCGTATTTGCCCAAAAATTAGGTCTCTAAAATCCATACAGACTTAAATCTTGCACCTACATCCATTTTCTTTTCAGGATGTTACCATGTAGACTCTAGAAAAATTTTAATAGGATGGTCTGGAACCATATTTTCTTTTTTAGGAAGATAAAATAATATTTCCTTTTTAGGTTTATCTTCATTAGTGACAGGTTCAACAGTATCATTTACATATTTGTGAGATAAATGTTATCTTTATGAAAAAGGAACAAGTCATCAGATCTCAGTCAGAAGTATTAGACAAAGCTTCACCATCAGAAACGGAGTGAACATCAGAACTGACTACTGAGGGGAAGGAGCTGATCTTGATACATAGGAATTTAAAACGCTTGTGAGAGGGAAAAATTATTCACCTGTGTATTTTTAGTTTTTGCTCTTTCATTTTTCTTACCCCTATTTCCAAATCGCATAGATTTTTTATTTTTCTGTCAACCTAGCTGTCTAGGGGCTATGTTTTTGCGGGATGAGTTGTAATTTTGAATAACACCATTCATTTTATCAAATAATGTAGTGAAAATAGGAACAAAATTTCAAATGGGGGAGAAATTAAAATATATCACTTCAGTGTTTTTTTGTTCTTTTTTTTCACTTTGTGGTAAAAGGACCTGACAACTTTGCTCTACTCAATATGTTTATAGTGATATCAAATGTATAGATATATTTTTACTACCTTTAAAAAAACAACTTGCTTTCACTTTCCATATTCTGAGGACCAGAACTTTTTTTCATTACGATTAAATAGAGATTAGGGTTGAGCGAGTATGTTCTGTCCGAGTATGCTCAGACCGAGCTCCGAGTATTTACAGCTGCTCGGTGATATGGTTGAATCGCTCCCGTGTGCATGATTTGCAACTGTTTGACAGTTTTATTACATGTGGGGAATGTGTAAGAAATAGACATTCCTCACATGTAATAAAACTGTCAAACAGTCGCAAATCATGCACACGGGAGCGATTCAACCATATCACCGAGCAGCTGTAACTACTCGGAGCTCGGCCCGAGCATACTCGGCGAAAGGGTTAATAGAACATACTCGCTCAACACTAATAGAGATATATTAGGTCTTGCTGATTGCAGGATGAACTGTCGTTTTTATTAGTACCATTTTAGGGTTCATACAACATTTTGATCCTTTTTCATTATTTTTATTTTATTTGGGAGGTGACCCCATTTTTGAAGCTATTTCCCTCAAGGAATTCATCTAAGGCCACGGCCCCACTATCAGTATTTGGTCAGTGTCCAGTCAGTATTTTTTCTCAGGAATGGGAGACAAAACCAGGTGAAGAACAATCAGAGAAAAGGTATAATAGGAACAAGTCACCAATTCTGCATTTATCACCCACTTCTAGTTTTGGCTCTGACTCCTGAGAAAAATACTGACCGAATACTGACCAAATACGGATAGTGGGGCCGTGGCCTAAGAGTAACTATTTATGTCTCAAAGGTGCAACATTGGGACGCATAAATGAAAAATTGTATTTATTTTTTGCATTAAAAAGTTGCTTTAGCCCCAAATATTTCAATTTCACAAGGGGTAACAGAAGAAAATGGACCCCAAAGCTTACTTATGCAATTTCTATTGAGCACTGCAATAACCTATGTGTACACTACTGTTTGGGCACACGGCAGGGCTCAGAAGGGAAGGAGCGCCATTTGTCTTTTGGAACGCAAATTTTATTTGAATAGATGGTGGCTGCCATTTGCAAACCTCTTGAGGTGCAAGAACAGCAAAAGAAAAACCTCAAATAACCCCATTTTGAAAACTGCACCACTTAAGAAATTCATTTAGGGATGTAGCGAGTATTTTGAGCCCACAGGTACCTCACAGAATTTCAAAACACTGGGCCGAGGAAATAAAAAATTACATTTTTACAAATAAACTGTTTTATTAGATGCAAATTTTTCATTTTCACAAGGGGTAATAGGTGAGAAAGGACTCTTCAATTTGTTACACAATTTCTCCCAAATGAGTTGATACCCCGTTTAACTGGAATAGTTTGTGGTTGCCATTTGCAGACCTCCAAAGGTACCAGAAAACCCCCAAATGTGACCCAATTTTGGAAATTACACCCCGCAGTGAATTGGGATCGCAGATCTCACAGTCACTTTTCCAAAGCTTTTGAGCTAATTGTGACATGGAAACCCCCTATTTTTCCATTATTCTCAGAGGTGTACCTTTTATATTTTTTCTCCTACAGAGCCATATGAGGGTATTTTTTGAAGGACGAGTTGACAGTTTCATTGGCACCATTTTGTTTTTCTACGTACAACTTTTTGTTTTACATTTTTTGCTTGTCAGTATGATGAAAAAGTTACATTTTTGGTGTTATTTTATCTTTTATGGTATTCACCATGTGGGATAAATCATGTGACAGTTTTATAGTTCAGTTCATTACAGACACAACGATACATATTATGCTCATTTTTGTTTTTATATATAAGCTGTGTTTTTAGTGGCAAAACAGTTTTCTGAGAGTTCCTTTTCACTTTTTTTTGCAGTTTTAGGGTGTTTTACAAATTGTATTGAATTTTTTTTTTAACTTATGCTACATTCACACATCCATGTGAATTTTACCATCCGGGAAATATGTATTTTCTACATATGGCAGAGCGGAGTCATTTAGGTAGCCTTTTGACTTGTACATGAGACCTGTCTGTTATATACGAACACTGATTGATGATTTGGAGGGGCTTAAAGTCCATTTTCTTTCTTGCGTTGTGGTATTTATTGACTTTTTTTTTTTACACTAAATGTTTCAAAACGTATTTAAATTTTTTTTGCACTTTTTTTAGAGCAAAAAGTCCCTTTTTTCTAAAATGTCACAAAATGTGTGCAAAAACTTCATGTGCACAACAAAAATCACTCCAGGTTACAGAAATATATTTGTGCAATTTTTTCAACTTTTTAAAAATCTCAATTGATGAATCAGCAGAAAACATTTGTAAATCTCAAACCCATCCCACAATGCTGAACATAAAAACAAACAGGTGAACAACACATATCAGGTAGACTTTAAAAAAGGCACACATTGAAAGAAGAATAAACCATAAATGAAACACAGGCATAAACCACAAAACACTGGACAATAAAAAGACACCAGCGCAACAATGAATCGGATCCTTTTTCTGTTACACCCTGTTGCGATGGGGTTAAGATACGTGATGGTGTCAGCTATAATGTACAGCTGACATCCATTGAATTTTCACCCATCAGTGGATCTATTTACTTATTCCACAGTGCCATAAAAAGGTAGCGCTAAATAACAAGGCCCCTTAATGACCGCCATAAAAATGTATATCAGTAGTTATTAAAGGGTTATTTCCACAATCACAATATTTTTTGCAAAGTACAGTGTCAAGGAATGACATTGGGGGGGAGGGAGGGATCACGCAGACCCAACTGCTGCCACTAGTTTGTCAAGGGATAACAGCCAGGGGGAGGGTGGCGCAGGTCCCACCACAGCCACCAATTTGTCAAGGGACGCAACTCCCATGACTTCAATCGTCAGGACAATTACACAATTGATTGACGAGTGATAGACACGGCTGCTTCCACTACTAGGCTAGTTATTGGGGAACTCACAGTGAGTGTATGGTATATACACCTCCGATTCCAATGCATGGAATATATATATATATATATATATATATATATATATACATACATACATATACACACACATACCCCAATGTAGTCACTGCTAATTCCACAATAACAAAAGAGCTACAAGCTGCCACCATCAATCATTTATACAGGCCGATTGGACACCTGTTAGAGGTAGCGTATGGCTTCAGGGGTGCAGTTTACCAAGCGGAACAGAGCTATTAAATTTTATATATTTAATCTGGAAAGGACGACAGTGTTTATAAAAAATATACTAAGATGATACCAAATGGGAACAAAACAATATCGTATATACAATTACATGACATAAAAGAGATAACAATAGAAAATGACTAAACCTGTGACACGGAGATGGCTCAGAACTTAGTGGAAGGAGGTACTCCCTAGGAAAGCGGACAAAACAACAGCAAGCTGTAACTTCCAGGACTGACAAATGACCAAACCCAAATTCTACTTTTTATTAGATAAAGGTTACTCCCATTTACCTCCCCTTGGTGAGCTCATGTGGGGGCTGATTGTAGTATGTGGTAGGTTCTTTAGAATTTTATGAGATCCCCAACTTACAAGATATCTTCAACCCTGGAGGTCCCAGGTGGTAGATATTGTCGTCATGCTTCTTATCGGGATTTTACCTGTCTTTAGTTATGAAACATGGCATGGAGAGCACCATCAGACGAATAATAATTGGAGAAGTTAGAATGGCCTTAAAGTGATGTGAGTGACTGCGTTATGTTTGTCCCTTCACTACAACGTCGAAAATATATTCCCATAAAAATCGGATCAATACAGACCCCAATGTTAGTCACTGACCACTGGCTCCGAAAGGTCTGGGAGCCGTGCTTTGATCAGAGGAAGCTTATGCCTGGGAAGTGTACTCCTCCCTCCCCTCCTATGCGTAAACAAATCTCAGTCTTGGTATCTTTTTGCCAGAGAAAATCTTCGGCTGCAATTACCTGGTCACTGCCGGAGACCCCTACTTCAATGGAGGTCGACGTGTCAGCTCTCTCTCACTTCCCCAGTTATAATTAGTTTCTCTCTTCCCCAGCTATAATTAATCCCATATGCTCAATGTGAGGGTGATATCTACCCTCTCCGGAGATGTCTGTATGGATTTTTCATTTTTCTCTGTTACACACATTGCAAATATACAGGCTAAGCAGAACACAGTTTGTTTCTTGCACCTTTGTATCTTTTATAAATCTGTATCTGCCCCTTGGTGCATCCAGCTTCTAAAAGCAGAATAGGCGGTCCTATTCTTATTTTCTAAAACTATATCCACCCCCCAGCAGCACTTGCTTCTCCTCAATGCTTTTGCTTGCTTCCTCCTTCCCTCTCCTGTGTGCTCCTGACTAGCCCCATCTTTGAGTTATCATCAGGCTAATGTGTTTAATCCAACCCTATGCTTCTGTACAGTCCCCTCCATGACAGATTTCATCTTCTGCCATTTACATCAGTATAGCTGCCCACGTGCTTTTACATCATTAGCTGGTTCTAGCAGAGCTCAACTCTCCTGAAATCCTCCACAACACAGCTTGTAATTACAGTACAGTGAAAAGTTGTTTCTTGCCAGTTGCCAAGAGATCAGCCAAGTGAAACTGCAAATGTTCTGTTGATGCATATGACAGAAGATTAGTTTTTGTCATAACTATCAACAGAGCAGCATTTGAAGTTCACATCACCTATCTTCAGCAAGCAACAAACATCTTAACTCCTCTAAGCTCCTCTATTTCCAGCTTCATCAAGCAGCATATCACTCCTTTTAGCAGCTCTATATACAGCCCCATCCTTCAGTACACCTCTCCTCTTTGTTAGAAGCACACAGGCACCACTGCTTCTTGATATGTAATAAAGGAAGCTTCGCCCATTTCCGTGACATCATCATTCACAGGAGCAGTAAGATATGTCCTAGAGCAGAGCTATGCTGGCAGGAAGGCAGCTGAGAGCGACTGCACTACGCATGATCAACCTGGATCAGAGAACTACGGGACGGTTCCAATAGTAACTGAAGAGTAAACGGAGCATGGAGGGGCATACTTTGGAGGGGGGGGGGGGGCGATATCTGCAAACTGGGGCAACTTCAAAATTGAACTAAATGAGCACAAATTAATGAATATCTGTGTACATAATAAGACCTAGTAATTTTGGAAATAACCACTCACTATGTACGGAGCGCTGACTGAAACTATGCCGGCCGCACCTCTGTGACTGAAAGCCCAAGCCTGCCGGAAGGTATAAAGTTAATTTCCTCTTGGATGCCTGGCTTTCAGTGCAGCGGCCAAACATCTTCATAATGCTATTAACCTGCAGATTAGCCCCGTATCTGCAGGTTAATACCATTTTTTTACATCAAAAGGTTCCCTTTAGCACTTTCCCAACGGGGACATTCTTTTGCATTTTGCTTTTATTTTGGCCTCCCCTTCTTCCAAAGACCATAACATTTTATTTTTCAATCAACAGAGGTATGAGAGCTTATTTTTTTGCAGGAAGACTTTATTTTTGCGGGACGAGTTGTACTTTTGAATGACACCATTCATTTTACCACATGGTGTGTTGGAAAACAGGAAAGAAAATTCAAGTCGGGAGAAATTGTGAAAAAAAACTCACAATCCTGACTGTTTTTTGGCAATTGTTTTTACGGTGTACATTTTGTGGTAATAATGACCTCACAATATGATTCTGGCTGGGTGTCATAGGAGACAGTGATTTTTACTATATAGAGCAATATCATGATATTGCTGTATAGAGTAGAAGCAAAAAATAAATCCCAGCTTCAAGTCTTTTAAAGGGACTAGTAAAGTAAATAAAAAGTTTTTAAAAATGTAAAAAAAAAATATATAAAAATTAGAATCACCTCCTTTTTTCCACAGTTAACAATGTAAAAAAAATATATATACACGTTTGATATCAACGTGTCCAGAAAGGTCAAATCTATCAAATATATATATTACATTAACCTTATCTGTAAAAACTGTAGCGAAAAAACCCTGAAAGTTTTGTATATCTATGCCAAAATAGTATCAATAAAAACATCAGGTCACCACGCTAAAAAACAAGCCCTCACAGCTCTATCCACCGAAAAATAAAAAAAAGGTTATGGGTTTTAGAAAATGGCAATACAGTAAAAAAATTGTTTTTTACAAATTTCTGAATCTTTTTTATATATATATTAAGGGCCAGTAGTGCCTGAAACGTGTAAGCGCTATTTACTTCTTCTGGATTTGAAATCTTACTGGTTACAGGTTTTAAATTTTAAGAAAAAAATTAGGTTTTAATTAATTTTTGGACGCTTAGCCACTCCCAATTAAGAAGCTGTGCAACCAACCAGGTGCAGGTGAAAAGAATATTCATCCTCTATGAATCTCCAGGTCAGTATGATTGCAGCGATACCAAGTTTATATAGGGATTCTTTTTATATTACATAGCTTTTATGAATTCACAATATGAGAAATTCGATGTGTTGTCATTTTATAAGACCCAGAACTTTATTTTTCTGTCAATGGAACTTTATGAGGGTGTGAGGACCTGCCCATTTACTAAAGACTTTTCCAGCACAGAGCACCGATTTTCCTCGATCTTATTGTTGTGTTTTAGTAGTAATTGCTTGCTGTGTTTTATTATTCGGCTTGCTTGTCATTATGTCAACTAATTTCACTTGTAAAGTGTCCAGCATTTCAGTAATCTCATTAGTATCTCAGGAGCTTCTAACCATTGTTCAAACAGCAACTAGGTCCATTGTGTGAGCGTTGAAAGTAGATCCGGCGGAGCCATCACCACAGGGAGTTTCATATGCAGACCCAGGTGATGGGTTTGACCGGAGAAAAATACCTCCACTAATGCACACTTAGCTTTGAAGAGGGAGAGTGAGAGCAGTTCTGACCATTCAGGGGGCTGATCCCAGTGAAGGAGAAAGAAGCCACATGTTTAGTGGGGAGCTGGTAGAATGTCGTCGAAGGGATAGGATCTAGTCTGAGGACCAGGACCATGGATGGATCAATGGCTTATGGAGTAGAGATCGGCTGCCGACTGGCCAGGATAAACGTGCTAAAGTTGTGGGATCTGTCATCTGGATTTGATTAACTTTCTTAAAGTACTGTTGCTACTGGATACCTTTTGCTTCTATCGTTTTATCGGTCATATGGAGGATCATGTACTGTGACTACGGATGATACTGGCTGGAGATACGAAATCTGTGAGCCAACCAAAAGTTGGGGGACAGTGAGTATCGCTTGGCACAAAGGCAGTGGTACTACCACCCCAAATAGGGGATCTTGTGGACTGAGACAATTGTATTTTGGACATTTACGTGGAATTTCTGTATTACCATGGATGTAAAGAATAAAATATTGTTCCATCATTAACATTAATAGGTGATTATTAAAAACCCACAATCTCCGATCTTCACAGAGTGTTTGTCATTTCTTGTGCCCTGAGTGTAGTTTATATTGGTACCTTTTGCAGGTACATAACATATTGATTGCTTTTTAATCCATTTTTTCTTTTGGGTGGACGGAGGGGCCGGTAGGTTGGTGAGATGACCAAAAACGAAGCAATTATGGCATTTTTTCATCTCTCTCTTTGAATTAAACAACTTTTGATTTTGAAAGACCAAACTTAAGAAATATTCTTATTGTTTTTCTCTTTGAAATAAGAAAAAGGGCTGATTTCAACTTTTAAAAAATATATCTATATATTTTAAATAACTTTTTTTTCCCTCACATTTTTATAGCCTGCCCAAGGCATTTGAGGGATCATTAAACAATTGCCAATTTACTGCTTAACATTTAATGAATAATTGAGCAGTTTTTTGTCTTCAAGTGGCTCTGGCAGAGGGGCTTTTAACCACTAGGATTTTCCATCCCCTGTAGATAAGTAGGCATTCGTATTACCTTACTTCTATTCGCAAGGATATTATTGCAGAATCTATTTTCCCTTTTTGGCCTAAACCTATTTCTACATCATTTCAGGGTTTAGTTTCCACACAAATGTTGCAGATCACCCACAATTATAGAATATCATTTAGTTAAAATAAGGCAGTCTCCAAATTTTAGCAAGAGTCAAAATCACATTACATCAATACAATACTCATCACAGAGCTTTGCAACAGTTTGGCAAAATGTTCCTCCCGATTTTTTGAGAAACTCTCAGGGGTAACAGCTCTTTGATTTCTTAGTCCAGATAAGAGTTTTTACCATATAAATTTATGCATTTTCTATCTTTGAAAGGAAATGTAAACTCTTCTTGGCGATGATTATCCACTTCTTGGTTGTGAGAACGGCAGTCCTGTATTATTTTGATTACAGCACGGACTTGAAGATCTATACTTATAATTACACATCTTTACTAGCCACCCTGATTCATTTATTTTTGTTCCTTCAGGCTTCGTGATTAACATTCTCATATATGAGTATGAGTATAATTATATATATATATATATATATATATATATATATATATATATATATATATATATATATATATATATATATATATATATATATATATATATATATATATATATATATATTCCCTACAATTTTTACATTGCCTACTTTATTACTTAACTAGATGACGAGTTTCCATGACTTCAGCTAGTGCTTTCACAGCATAGATTTTTTTTTAACCCCTTCACCCCAGGCCATTTTCAGTTTTTGCTCCCCTTCTTCCCAGAGCCATAACTTTTTATTTTTCCATTAATATGGCCATTTGAGGGCTTATGTTTTTTTTGCAGGATGGGTTGTACTTTTGAACGACACCATTGATTTTACCATATCTTGTATTGTTAAACGGGGGAAAAAAAAATCCAAGTGTGGAGAAATTACAAAAAAAAAGTGAAATTCCACAATTGTTTTTTTCTTTTAACTATGATCACTAAATGCTAAAACCGACCCACCATTATGATTCTCCAGGTCATTATGAGTTCGTAGCGACCAAAAATGTATAGGCTTTTTTTTTTATTGGCGTGGTGAAAAAAATTTCCAAAGTTTGTTTAAATGAAACAAACAAAAAAACAAACATAAAATGGGCTTTTTTCTGAGACCCATAGCGTCTCCATTTTTCGGGATCTGGGGCTGGTTGAGGGCTTATTTTTTGCGCGCCGATCTGCTGGTTTTATCAATACAATTTTGTGGTAGATACGATCTTTTGATTGCCTGTTATTGCAATGTTGCAGTGACCAAAAACCGTAATTCTGGCGTTTTTAATTTTTTTCTTATTGATCAGATTCTTTTTATTTTTTGATAGATCGGGCGATTCTGAACGCGGCGATACCAAATGTGTATTTTTATTGTTTTATTTTTGAATGGGGGTGACTTGAACTTATATTTTTAAAAACATTTTTTTTTTATACTTTTTACTTGCTTCAATAGTCTCCTTAGGAGACTTGAAGCTGCGATCGTCTGATCGCTTGTGCTACACATAGCAGAAATGCTCATCTGCTATTAACGCCAGCCACAGGGCGGCGCTCATAGCAGATTGGCAATGACAACCACGGGGGTCTCCTGCAGACCCCTGGTTGTCATGCCAACCCATCGGCGCCCCACGATCATGTGACAGGGACGCCGATGGGCGGAGTTAGTGATGCCCTTCACGACATCATATGTCGTGAAGGGGTTAAAGAGAGTCATGGGCTGGGATTCCACTGAAGCAGGTATCATATTTGGTCAATATTTATGGGCAGACTTTAGTTTTCCAGGTCACACCGAATTGAAACTTTTTTTTTTTTCTTTTTTAAAAAAAAAAAAAAAAAATCTCCATCTTTTCTACATTACTTTTTATATTGAGTTAGTTTTTTCATTTAGAAAGCAACCCTTTACAGACAGTAAAATACTTGCCAAAGCCCATCAGTAGTTTTGTAAACCACATACTCAATTTTCATTCTCACAGACCTTTCAATCTGTAGTGGAAATTAAAACCCCTTTAACACAAAGGCGGCTGGACATGAGATATGAAAAAATCCAAAATCTTCAATTTTGACTTTGCCTCATTATCAGCAATTAAGTGTCCATAATCTTATGCAAATATCAAATATCTTTCAGGACCTATTGTGTAGGATTTTTTTTTCCCAAGCAGCGCCCTCTGATTCAATTAAGAGTTGATGATGGATTCTATGATTGTGAACTGCATTGGTTTTTATGTAGTCACAAATTATAACCCTTTCAGGATCATGGATTACAACTTGTATCAGGTTCTTCCACCGAGATATTAAAAGTGGTTCAAAGAGTTTTTGCCAGAAAACTCATATAAACACTTTGAAAGTTCGCAAAATTTTTGTGCAACATGGAGTTGCATAAAAACGTTGAGGCTTTTGATTCATGCCAGTTTCAAGCAGCTCTGCCAAAATGGCTGGAGATGAGGAAGAACCAGAACAGGACATGACTACACCCACCAGTCAAATTAATGGAAAGTGGCGAAATACATTACGCAAGAAACGTTACTCCAGTCCCTGACTAAAGTAACATTTCTGGTGAGATGCACGCCAGTAATAAGATGCGACAAATTCATTAAGTGACGTGCACTTGATAATGAATTAGCCACATATTTTTGCACGTTCCTCATTAAGAGTGGCATTCAGAAGGCCGGTTTTAGTGAATAGGGGTTATTATCTTTGCCAAATAAAGGTATTATTGTGGACTTGTGGACAAAAATATCTCTGTGCCTCGTTGATCCAGAGCACATTAGTCTCAAAGTTTTGTCTGCTGCTCTTTAGGTATAAGTGACTATAATTTTGTCTTGACCTGATGATCCCTGTACTCCTGTGAAGACCTACTTTGTGCACCCTCTTCCTACTTGTCAATTCATGCACTATGGAATTATCACGGGAAGAGCTAAAGAAAGTTTCGTAATTTAGACATGATAATTCCAAAGAAGAATTCCAGCTGCAAATTTTGTCCTAGCTGATCGATAACTAGAGCTGAGGCCTCTATAAGAGAAATGGTGACTGATCATTTGGGAGAAGTATGCAGCAAATATCAAACACTGGAAGCTGCGGTGGGGACGCAAGGATAATGAGTAGAGGAGATGAAGGGACCCGTGGAAGTTTGGGTTCTGGTACCCTACCTGAACTTTAGACAAAGTTCAGTTCAGGTACCAGAACTGTACCTGAACTTGAACCAGAACCTGAACCCCATTGAAAACAATGGGTCCCGAACTTTGGAGCAGGGAAATATTCTCTCTCCTCCCAGACTTCCCCCGGAACTCCAAACATTCTGTGTTCAGAGTTTAGCACCGGAAACTAACTGTCCGGTATGAACCCCGAATTTTTAAAGTTCGGGTTCGCTCATCTCTAATAATGAGTAAATAATGTTATTTATAACAAAAAAAAAAATAAAACTGCATCCAGGAACCAGAATTTTCGGAAAGGGGACAACGCCCTACAAACTAAATGCTTAAGGTATTAAGAAAACGTATCCAATGCACCCAATTGTTGTTTTAGATCTGTACAGAAGTGTCCGGTGTGATCTGTAAATATTTATTTTATAAATTATTGCAAAGTCAATTAGTTTTTCTTTTGTGAATTAGGATTTCATCTTCACACACTGATCAAATGAAGATCAAATATTGATATATCCAAGTGAAAGAAAAAATTAAATACTTTATATGGGGCATATTTACCAAATCACATTACTGTATAAAAGACCCCTTAAGGCCTCATTCTTAATTCAATGAAGTGTCAATTATAGCCTTGACCAAATGTATTTGGAGTGGAATCTTTTGATATATTTATTGGCATGTCATTTTCTTTAAATTGTGGCTTCTTAAATTGACTTCAGGTCAGAAACAGTGCGATGATACAAAAATGCATTTTTTTTCTAACTTGTTTGGCATAGAAGCAAAATCAGAATAAAAACAGAGAGTATAATTGCTTGAATTATGCATTTTGAGATGACCGATACAGCTTATCTCATAGTTTTAATGAGAATAGGCACATGCACATAATATCCCAATGGCATGTGCACAAATACACCAATACAGAATACTGAGGAGGGTGTGGGATTTGATTATGTAGGTTACGAAAATTCCAACCAGTAACGTGTCCCACCTGCTGGAAAAATCTAGATAGGCCAAATCATTACCACTCAATTTGGGCATAATTAAGGGCTCTACTTCACTGTTACAAGAACAAAGAAAGCGCAAAAGTAGTATCTGTCACCATGTTCATACATGTGCCTGAGATCAGGTTGCCATATAAATAGGTTAGAAAATGACAATTATTTGATTATCAAAATAATAAAAACTTTTTTTTTTGTTGAAAGGTAAAAGGTCCATAAGACTCAAAAGCCCTTGCTCTTAATTTAGGGAAACAATGTGACATTCTGGTTCCCTGCCTTATTATTATACAAGAGTCCAGGTTTATAAATTCCATGTGCCATAACACCTAGTAATTGTCTTTCTCCTTCACAGCAGTCCAGTAACACTGTCTTCAGTTTCCGATGCCTTTCTTCTGTGTCAGGAGGGATCCAAAACAGAACTATCACCTATAGACTTGAGCCATAAATCAGAAACGCCCAAATGGATTGGTAGCTTGCTGTGGTTGTGTGTCTGGAAAGAGAACAAGAATATTAGATACTCTGCACCCACGGGCTGCTGCACAAGGAGGGAAAAACAAAGCACTAAGTGCTGCACACACGGTTATAAAACATTTCATTGTTGCAGGGTACTCAAGTGAACATGCATTATTTATGAACGGCAAGGTACACAGGGAGAAGACAAGGTTAAACTGAACAAGAACTTCTCCAGGGAGTACTCACTGGATAACTGCTGTTGTAGTTGTCGTACAAGAGCTGCTGTCTGTTGCTGCTGCTGCGTTTGTTGCAGACCTTGTCTTGGAAACTAAAAGAATAGACCAAGTCAGATATATAGAAAAAAAACCTACATGTAACAGGAAGAGGGAAAATTATTGCAAATTCTTATTAAAATACTCATTTGATTTAAAAACAATTCTAAATTTAGTTACTCACATGTATTAAAGCTGTCAAACAGTTGCAAATCATGCACACGGGAGCAATTCAAACACATCACCGAGCAGCAGTAACTACTCGGTGCTCGCCCGAGCATACTCGGCGAAAGGGTTAACAAAACATACTTGCTCAACACTACCAAGAGTTGTTTTTTTTTTAACATAAAAGAAAAATATTTACATTAAATATACACACACATATTGAAAATCTATATTAAAAGTTGTTTGTGTGTATTATATATGCACACTTTTTAATATAGATGTATGTATTATGGATATTGCTCTTTTATTGCATATAAATACATAAATAATTTTGACCACACACTCACCTATATTAAAAAGTATCTTTACACACACACACACTTTTTAGTATATACACTGTTGAAAAAAATAAAGGGAACACTTATACAACACAATGTAACTCCAAGTCAATAACACTTCTGTGAAATCTACCTGTCCAGTTATGAAGCAACACTGATTGTGAATCAATTTCTCCTGTTGTGCAAATGGAACAGACAACTGGTAGAAATGATGGGCAATTAGCAAGATACCTCCTATAAAGGAGTGGTTCTGCAGGTGGTGACCACAGACCATTTCTTTGTTCATCCTTTTTGGCTGTTGTTTTGGTAACTTTTGCATTTTGTCATCGGTTTCACTGCTAGAGGTACAGTAGTATGAGGTGGTGTCTACAACCCACAGAAGTTGCTCAGGTAGTGCAGCTCATCCAGGATGGCATATCAATGAGAGCTGTGGCAAGAAGGGTAGCTGTGTCTATTAACAGTGTCCAGAGCATGAAGCAGATACTGTACCAGGAGACAGGCCAGTACACCAGGAGATGCGGAGGGGGCCATAGGAGGGCAACAATCCAGAAGCAGGACCACTACCTCCTCCTTTGTGCAAGGTAGAACAGGAGGAGCAGTGCCAGAGCCCTGAAAAATAACCTCCAGCAGGCCACTGACATCCATGTGTCTGCTCAAACTGTCAGAAACAGACTCCATGAGGGTGGTGTGAGGGCCCGACTTCCACAAGTGGGTGTTGTGCTTACAGCCCAAGACTGTGCTGGCTGATTAGCATTTGCCAGAGAACACCAAGATTGTCAGATTCAACATTGGTGCCCTGTGCTCTTCACGGATGAGAGCAGGTTCACACGGAGCACGTGTAACAGACGTGACACAGTCGGGAGACGCCGTGGAGAAGGTTCTGATGCCTGCAACATCATCCAGCATGATCAGTTGGCAGTGGGTCAGTAATGGTGTGGGGAGGCTTTTCTTTTGAGGGACGCACAGCCCCCCCATGTGCTACGCAGAGGTTACCCTGACTGCCATTAGGTACAGGGATGAGATCCTCAAACCCATTGTGAGACCATATGCAGGTGAAGTGGGCCCTGGGTTCCTCCTAATGCAGGACAATGCCAGACCTCATGTGGCTGAAGTGTGTCGGCAGTTCCTGCATGATGAAGGCATTGATGCTTTGGACTAGTCTGTCCGTTCCCCGTGCCTGAATCCGATTGAGCACATCTGGGACATCATGTCTCGCTCCATCCACCAACGTCACGTTGCACCACAGACTGTCCAGGAGTTGTCGGATGCTTTAGTCCAGGTCTGGGAGGAGATCCCACAGGAGACCATCCGCAACCTCATCAGTAGCATGCCCAGGCATTGTAGGGAGGTCATACAGGCACGTGGAGGCCACACACAATACTGAGCATCATTTCTTTGTCTTCAGGCATTTCCACTGAAGTTGGATCAGCCTGTAATTTGATTTTCCACTTTGATTTTGAGTATCATTCCAAATCCAGGCCTCCATGGGATGTTCATTTTTATTTACACTGACCATTTTTATGTTTTATTGTTCTCAGCGCTTTCCACTATGTAATGAATAAAGATTTGCAACTGGAATATTTCATTTAGTGATATCTAGGATGTGGTGTTTTAGTGTTACCTTTATTTTTTTGAGCAGTGTATTTATGGGTGTTTAATGAAACATGCAAAGCTGAAAGTTAACATAATTTTACCATAGGTTGCTGTGGTGCCAGTGTCTGCATGCCAAGTCCCGGTGGCTGTCCTTGTGCCTGGGCCTGTGGTACTGCTGCTACCTGCTGAGGTGGTTGCTGTGGTTGAGGTGGAGCTTGAGGCTGAGGTGGTGCCTGAGCCTGTTGCTGCTGCTGCTGCTGTTGTTGCTGTTGTTGCTGTTGTTGTTGTTGTTGTTGTTGTTGCTGCTGCTAATAAAATTAGGACCTGTTACAAGCCTGGACTTACCAATATTTCAACTGCTTACCAAAATGTTTTATTCAATTACCCGTAACATTTGTTGCTGCCTCAGATACTGCTGTTGCTGTTGGTCTGGTAACATCTGTGTAGGCCGTATTGCACCTTGAACATTCTGTGCCGTCATATGACCCATTCCAGCCATCATACCAGCCTGTTGCATTTGTTGGTGAGGAAATCTGTTGGAAGATGGTACAAAATAATTCTCAAAAAAAAAAAATAATACAAAAAAAAACACGCTACACACATTTATAATTAAGCTCATGTACCTTTGTCCTGTTTGGGGATTATGACTGTACCCGGATGCCTGCTGATGAACATAACCACTAGGCCTCTGCGGTATCTGTCGCACCGAGTCAAGGAGCGTTCCACCAGATGATGGAAGAGTACCAGGATAGGACTGTGTGTTGTATGCAGATGGCACTAACCCACTAGTCTGCGACGGAGGAGGATGCTGTTGCATGGGTACATGGGAAGTATATGATGTATAACCCTAGACCAAAACAAAAAAATACATACATATGTATTTTTATACATTTTTTGTACCCGAGAAGTAATCAAAATGCGAACAAGCCATTTTTTCAAAAGATTTACTTTTTCTTTATCGCTTCCTTGGGGGACACAGGACCATGGGTGTATGCTGCTGTCGCTAGGAGGTTGACACTAGGCAAAAAAAGAAATTCGCTCCTCCTCTGCAGTATATACCCGCCTACAGGCATTAAGCTCATCAGTTTTAGCTTAGTGTCTGTAGGAGGTAGACCTAGATCCTATCAGATCCACCCCTGTGGGTGGTGTTTTATTAATCTTTCTACTTTCTTTTTCAGATACAGCTTTTCAGGCTTAACAGCGAACACTGCGTCCCCTGTTTCCCCCTTTTCACAAGTGACAGAGAGCAGTGTGCATTTTCCACAATGCTCACTCTCAGACCGCTGGGCAGGACTTATCCCCTGTCACCTCCCGGTGTCTCAGGGTGATTCCCTGTGGCCAGTCCTTGCCGGTTCCCCACCCCAGCCCCCTCCTCGGAGCGGCCTGGGAGGGAGACTGTGGTCCCTGCGGGTAACCTTCCCCCAGATTCTGGGGTCAACACCGTCTCCTGCACTATCCAGGACCGGACAGTGCGGGAAGGAGGAAGAGCCAGGATCCCTCCTGGGACCATCCTCAAAAGGGGAGAAGAAGATGTGTCTGGACCTTAGAAAAGGTACAATCACTCCCCCTCCGGCTGAATCGGCAGGCCCCTCAGAGCCCTGACATGGCTGACAAGCGTACATCCCCCCTCAAAGGGGGCTGTAATTTTCTCAGCGCTCCCTGCCACACGTCAGCTACAGCCTCCACTTCGCCTCACCTCTCCCCTTCACATCAGCGATGAGCGCATATACTACACAGCGCTGACAGCAGCGCTACCCCGTCCCCTCTTCACGAGGGCAGACTGAGTACGTTCTCACGCAAGCTCCTCGTCCAGCTCTCCAGTACCATCGACATCCTCCAAAATGCTCCCTGCATCCCACATCTCCTCCCCAGAGGTCGCCTTGGGATCTGACTGCCTCAGATTCTGATTCTGGATCAGACACGGACCAATATTCCAAAATCCAGGACATTTCGGCCATCAATCAGACTCTGCACGTCAAGGAGGACGAGGGCCCTCAGGACCACTCCATCTCTTTCAAGAAAATTAAACGCCCAGCACACACATTTTCTAACCATACAGAATTTGACAGCGTCTTTCAAAAACAGTGGGAGAATCCAGAAAAGTGTTTCTCAGGAAAAAAACAGCTAGACATACTATATCCGTTTAACCATGACCTTGTCACCAATTGGTCGGAGTCCCCAACTGTGGATCCACCTGTCTCTCGGCCAAGATGGTTCTGTCTCTTCCAGATGGCTCCTCCCTCAAGGACACTACGGATAGACAGGTTGAGGTTTTGGCTAAGTCAGCCTTTGAGGCCACTGGCGCCTCCCTTTGTCCTTCCTTTGCCTCAACTTGGGTATCAAAATCAGTGTCCGCATGGGCCAAACAGCTTAGGCGGGGAATCTTAACGGCGGCTTCCCCGGACGATCTGGCTGATCTAGTGGATCAGATCGCCCATGCAGGGAAATATCTGCTCACGGCATCCCTCGACGCCGCTGCCTGCTCAGCCCACGTCTCTAGCAATATTATTGCCATGCGTAGAATTCTTTGGCTGAAGGCTTGGAACGCCGACCCGGCCTCCAAAAAATCTCTAACAAATCTCCCTTTTCAGGGCTCCAGACTGTTTGGGTCCAAGTTAAACCAAATCATTTCGGATGCCACAGGGGGGGGGGGTAGAGCACCTACCTTCCCCAGCCCAGGCCCAAAAGTCCCTTTCCTAGGAGGCGTTCCCTTCAGTTCCGGTCCTTTCGTCAGTTTGCCCAACCGGGCTCCTCCTCTCAACAGGACCATACCACAAAGCAGAGGGCCAGACGTAAACCATCCTTTAGGCCCACCCCCAACGGGCACGCAAAGGGTCGCTCCACCAAACCCTCTGGACCAGATCACGATCCAATAAATTTTCTACAGCATGACGGGTCACTCCCCCTTGGGACCTCTCCTTCTACCGTCTACTTCTGTTCCAAGACGCCTGGGTCAAGGAGATTGTGACCTCCGACTACAAAAATCGAATTCAACACCATGCCAGGAACACGATTTCTCAGATCCCGCCCCCCACAACCACCATCTCTGCTTCCCGGCTTCCTTCAGGCCATTGCCTCCCTTCGGCGCTCAGGAGTCATAGTACCCGTCCCCTGTCAGGAAAGGTTTTCTGGTTTTTACTCCAATCTTTTCGTTATTCCAAAAAACGACTGCTCACTGCATCCGATCCTGGACCTCAAACAGCTAAACTGATGAGTACGCATCCGTCACTTCAGAATGGAGTCCCTCAGGTCGGTAATCGCCTCGATGGAAGTCGAGGAATATCTATGTTCAGTGGACATTCAGGACGCGCATCTCCAAATCCTATCTGTGCATCACATCAGAAGTTCCTTCGATTTGCCTTCCAGAACGCACATTATCAGTTCACTTCCCTCCCCTTCGGGCTTGCCTCCGCCCCAAGGGTTTTCACGAAGGTAATGGCAATGGTCATGGCCATTCTAAGAGCCAGGGTGATTGTAATTATCCCCTACCTCGACGACCTGTTAATCAAAGGCCCCACACGTTCAGGGACTGTCTCCACAGCCTCCAGATCACCTTGAACATGCTCTCTCGGTTAGGCTGGCTGATCAACACAGACAAATCCTCCCTGGTCCCATCTCAACGTGTGACCTTTCTGGGAATGCAGTTCGACACAACCCTTGCCCGGGTCCGTTTTCCAAGAGAAAAGATAAACTCTCTGTCTGGGGATCCCCCTTCTCTCCAACCCAAGTCCACACTAGCTTCGCCTATGCATGAGTGTCCTGGGGAAGATGGTGGCTGCTATGGAGGCAGTGCTGTTTGCCCAATTTCATACCCGGCCTCTTCAACTGGCCCTTCTGTCAGCATGGGACAAGAACCCATAGTCTCTGGATCGACGTATCAGGTTACCACTTCAAGTGAGAAGGTCATTGACATGGTGGACTCGCCTCTCTTCCTTCAGACCCGGGAGATCATTCCTACTGCTTCGCTGGCAGGTGGTCACGACCAATGCAAGCCTCATCGGTTGGGGGGCAGTCTTTCTTCATCACACGGTACAGGGCCAGTGGACTCCCCACGAGGTCTCCCTACCGATCAATATCTTGGAGATAAGGGCAATTTACCTGGTGTTACGTAACTGGCAGGGTTCCCAGTCCGCGTACAATTTGACAACGCCACGGCCGTGGCGTACTTAAACCATCAAGGAGGAAAGCGCAGCAAGTCCGTCTTGAAAGAAGTGGCAAGAGTGCTAGTTTGGGCCGAAAAGATAGTTCTGGCAATTTCAGCAATCCACATTCCGGGGATCGACAATTAGGTGGTCGACTTCCTCAGTCGGCAGGGCCTTGCCTCAGTAGAATGGTCTCTCCATGCCGAGGTGTTTCAACAGATTTGCTTACGGTGGGGCACACCGGACGTCGACCTCATGGCGTCTCGGTTAAACCACAAAGTGCCATCAAAGATCCGGTCCCACGATCCTCTAGCGATCGCTCAATATGCGCTAGTCATACCATGGTCTCAGTTCCAGCTGCCCTATCTCTTTCCCCCTCTACCACTGATCCCTCGAGTCGTCAAGAAGATCAAGACCGAGGGAGTACCGGTAATCCTAATAGCTCCAGACTGACCCAGACGGGTCTGGTATGGGGAGCTAGTAAACCTGCTCGTCGACTCCCCCTGGAGACTACCAGACCGTCCAGATCTCCTCTCACAGGGTCCTATCCTTAATCAGAGTTCTCATTCTCTGAATTTAATGGCATGGCCGTTGAGGCCGCAGTGTTGAGGAAGGCGGATTTTGCTGACAACGTCATTCAGACGTTAATTAGCGCCAGAAAACCCGCAACCTCGCGCATATATCACAGAATCTGGAGAGCCTTCCTTCGTCACTGTGAGGGAGATCAGCTAGCTCCCATGTCTTTTCCGTTACCGGTCATCCTGGCCTTTCTTCAGTCTGGCCTAGAGGCGGGTCTCTCCTTGAGCACCCTCAAAGGTCAAGTGTCTGCCTTGTCCATCCTCTTCCAACGTAACTTGGCTGCCAGTCCTCAGGTTAAGACATTTCTACAAGGGGTGACGCAACTGGAGCCGCCTTATCGCCCGCCGGTGGATCCATGGGATCTTAATATGGTCTTAAGCGTCCTCCAACAGCCTCCGTTCGAACCCATTCAGGACATCTCAGCCTCTATTCTCTCCTGGAAGGTGGCTTTTCTGGTGGCTGTTACCTCGATTAGGAGGGTTGCGGAACTCACAGCCCTCTCATGTCGGTCGCCCTTTCTGGTCTTTCATCAAGATAAAGTAGTGCTCAGGCCAGGGCCTTCCTTTTTTGCCGAAGGTTGTTTCCTCATTCCACATCAATGAGGACATTGTTTTGCCTTCTTTCTGCCCTGCTCCAGTGCATCCATTGGAAAAATCTCTGCATAAACTGGATCTGGTCAGAGCTCTAAGCGTGTACCTTTCTAGAACAGCCTCCTTTCGGCGTTTGGACGACCTTTGTCATTCCTGAGGGGCGTCGCAAGGGTCTTCCTGCTTCCAAGTCAACCATCGCCTATTGGATACGTTCAACCATTTTGGAGGCATATCGCGTCTCAGGCAAACTTTCCCCTCCGGGGGTAAGGGCTCACTCCACCCGGGCGGTGGGGGCCTCTTGGGCAGTTCGCCATCAGGCTTCGGCTTCACAAATCTGTAAGGCTGCAACCTGGTCTTCACTACATACCTTTTCAAGGTTTTACAAGATCCACACTTACTCCTTGGCTGATGTCAGTCTTGGATGAAAGGTTCAGCAGGCTGCAGTTGCCCGCAGTCTGGCTTAGTATGTGGCTATCTTGTGTTCTCCCACCCTAGGGACTGCTTTAGGACGTTCCATGGTCCTGTGTCGCTCAATGAAGCGATAAAGAAAGAGGGATTTTTGGTACTCACCGTAACATCTCTTTCTTGGAGCCTTCATTGGGGGACACAGCACCCTTCCTGAGTTTGGGCAAATGTTCCTCCAGTTGGCCCGTTGGGCATCTAGTTTGGTTTCCTCTGAGGTGCCCCATTGGGCATCGCATACTTGTTTACGTTATGTTCCTCCTACTGCTTTACTCACTAACTGATGAGCTTAATGCCTGTAGGCGGGTGTATACTGCAGAGGAGGAGCTATTTTCTTTGTTTGCCTAGTGTCAACCTCCTAGCGACAGCAGCAAACACACATAGTCCTGTGTCCCCCAATGAAGGCTCCAAGAAAGAGATTTTATGGTGAGTACCAAAAATCCCTCTTTTTCTTTACATTTCTCTGGGGAGAAATGAAAAAAAATAGCTGCTCTTTTTTAATAATCTCAAAGACAAATGGTGATACAAAAAAAAAAATCTGGGTCGACTTTGACAGAGATTTTTAAAGACACATATTGCATTCCTATGGACAATGAATTTTAAAACAATCCATCTCTTCAATCTCAATATTCTGAACTCAACAGTTTAAGACTATAAGGGTCTTGTAATATATAGAATGAAAAGGCTTGTTCCTGGGCAGCCCCTCAGTTTGAAGGTGAATAACAAGCATTTTGTAGGCAGAACAGCGCACTATTAAGCGCACATACCTGGGAGGGCTGCATAGTTCCATATGGAGGTGTTGGCGTCATCTGTCGAACAGGTTGAGTCATCATACCCTGATTCTGCTGAGGAAGAGAATACAAAACAAATGTGTTAACGTTTGAGTTTTGTTTATTAAAACATTTATACTAGTTTTAAAACAGCCCAAAAATCACTCACCAATTTGGCTTGAAGATGTTGTCTAAGCAATTGTCCCTGGGGGATAGGAGGTGGCGGTCTGTACATAATAGGCTTGTAATCCATCATCCCTCCTACTACTGGAGGAACACCACCTCCGTAGGGCGGTCTGGCCTGAACTACCTTTACCATATTCATGCGAGGAGGTCGGTATGTGTCCAGACGTGGCCCACCTGTATCAGGATGGCAGAACGGTGGAGACTAATTAACAAAACCAGATGGAAATGCGGGCAACTATCATTGTGTTCGGATGAAAAAATGGATTTTGAAATTTACCATCAGGGCACCCAAGTAAAGCCATAAATATGCTTCTTCATAGTAGAATGCTCAAGTTCCCCAATTAACTGTACATTAATGATTAAAACTCACCAGGAGGTAAGGGTTGATTCTGCGTGTACATGCTCTGTGCCCCATAAGGCAAACGAGACATGGACCCCGCTCCTTGGGAGTGTAGAAGGTCAGTGGGAACTCCCATTTGATAAGGCATTGACCGTCCTCCACCAAGCCCATAATCCTAGATAAACCACACAAAATTATTAGGATATTCAGCAAACATTTAAAGTGCATTTCAGAATTATAAGAAATAGGGACTGTATTATGATATGTTTTTGTGCTGTACAATTTTTTTACCTCTCCTTTGTTTGCCGGTTGACGTGTCTTCTTATTTTTCTTGCTTTGTTTTTTTCTCTCATCAGTGGGACCTGCGCAGCCTCCTCCACTCTTATCCACCTTCAGGGGCTCACTCAGCTTCTTATCTGGCTCACTACTTGTTGGAGTTGGTGGCTCCTCATCTTCAGGGGGAAGAGACAACGGCTCCAAGTAGTAATTGCGTGGTTTAGGCTTTAGATGCGTATGGTACAAAAGCAATCTCTGTTGTTCCTCCAATCGAGAGACACGTCTGTCTACGCGCACTGTACCAAACCATCCCCAGGAAAGAGGTGCAGATTGTTTCAGACCTTCAAAAAGGTCCCAAGGGGAAATTTTCTGCTTTGTGGAAACTTGAAGCCCCTATTAATGGAGTTCGCAAAGTTAGAAAAAAAAAGTGTTTGAAGGAGTAAAGAGCCAGGTAACACAAATTACACCAAAACAAGGATTTTTAACAGGGTCTTTGGAAAATCTCACATTTTTACAGTTCAAGACAGCTTTACAGATGGAGTGTTTAAAACAGTATATAAACTTGCAAAGACTCAAAGGCTCCATGGTGCAAACTCTTCCCATGGGTTATGTAAGGTCTGCCATGTCTATACAGTAGTACAACCAGTAGTATCTATGAACCTATAACGTATATTTTTATTTTTGGAAAATGTTCAAATTGTGTGTCGTGTACGAATTATCATCATAATATATAATTTTTCTGGTTGTAAAAATTTTTTAGCCCCAAATCTATGCATTTAAGGGTAAAAAAAAAAAAAATAGTCCCCAAAACTGGACAACCTGGTCGTTTTGTGTCCAGCAAACTACAGCAACATCTAGTAGATCAAAACACGGCCAGAGTCACTTAGTCACATTAAGGTCATAGCCCCACTATCAGTATTTGGTCAGTAGTTTTTCAAAGTAATGCTTTATGTGAAGGCTTCTTGTAGCCTTCACCTTTTTTTTATATAAAATAATTTTTTTTCTTTCTCAGGCCTTGTGACATTTCTCTTCCACGTGGTGCCATTGCTGACAGAATTAAATGGGAAGCGGAATTTTTTGTTAAGTAACATCCCTTTATAGTCAACTGTCTGCTGGTCATCTGATTAATGAATAGTTAGACTTTCCTGTGGTTGAAGTCTTGATAATTGGGAGCAAAGCTAAAAGTTTAGACTACATAATTCTAAGACATTCATTGGGGTGTTCACATTTATTCAAGACCGTATTGCAAAAAGGAGTTCGGAAAATTACTTTTTTGGGTGCTCAAAATAACAAATCATGTTTGCAATCAATGGCCCACATTTGTGGAAGTATTTTGTAGTATTGGATCCCATAGATAATGTTGATTCTAAATAAAAACGTAAAAGGTTTTGTGACAAATCTGTTGGGGTGTTCTTTATCATGCTGAGCACTGTATACCTTACCACATTCTAAGTGAAAACAAAAAAGTGAGAGAAGGTTGAATTTCCCTTTAATTATTTGATAAATGAAATTCACCTCTTTCTTGAAAATAGAGTCAAAGCCAGCAATCTTGTTTCCTTTGGTGTCAATAAGAGATCCCTGAGGTTCACAAGTTATTACATCCCGTGTCTGCTTTGGTAAGGGCAACAGCTGGCGTACTTTCTCCAAACTCTCTGACTGACGGTCACCTAGCTCCTTCTGCAATAACAGAGAAAAGTCAGTTACAAGAGAGGAAGCCGGAGATAATGTGGCTTTTTCTGTATTTAAGGCATGGGGAATTCAAATGCAGCGAAGAAAAAAAAAAACTATTACCCGAAGCTTTTTTACTAAATTCATATATGCCCTTTTGTTCTCCTCCATGCTGCCTTGTGAAATGCTGGACATATCAGCGGCCAAGGTTCCATTAATAAGTACACTCAGCATGTCCAGCACAGTGGTGAAGAGCTCACTGCAAAGTAAAGAAAAGTCAATGCCATAGAGTCAAAACATGGAACTAAAATGTCATACAAAATCCAAGAAATGGACGAATAACTTCCCAACACCAAAACAGCTGGACATTTTTTGACCTTTTGCATTTTACATGTGTGGAAGAAAGTGTGTCTCATAATGTATCACAATGCTGTTTTTCGGCACACATTTCAGTATATAAATTAGTTTCTGTAGTTTTTAGCTTTAAAGGGGATTGATCTGCCATTAAAGATCATATTTATTGTATACAGTATAAAGGCCAACCACTTTAAGAGAAAAAAAAAGAAGGAACACAAAGCCAAGTGCCAAGAAAAGCCATCCCTGAACACATGCGGAGCGAACACTAACAGGGACATGGATACAGCCTAATCTTTTTCTTGCTATACAGGCAGAATAGAAAAGATTGCAGTAGAGATCTACCGCTCCTAGCAGCCATCATGGACCTTTAGTCTAAACCTGCCAGTTCCAGAATATCACTATACACTTACTTATTAGACTGCATGTCCACAGTGCCACTGCTTATAATATCCAGGAGAAGTACTGCCCAATCGGTTGTCTGTTGAGTGCTGCGCTGAACAGTGTCAAACATTCCACCGACCTAAGGAAGAAAATATAAAGACTCCATTGTAATCACAAATTCATTTTTTATTTACGGATCCCCCCACAAAAAACGTGCCATTATACTTCTGTATACTAGTATATATATTGTGCCGGCGCATAGTAATATACGGCTACCTACTAAAGCGCACTGTCAGACCTTACAAAGACCATTAGAAACTCCACTTGTATAATGTAATCATTGCAATCGCCGCACTGGCAGAGCTAAAAAGGGAGTCTGGCAGGTCATGTCAATTCAGAGCAGATATTTCGGCTATCTCTACCCTCGACCTAATTGGCTTACAGCGCTGGCTGCACTTCAGCCAGTCATTCTCTACCGAAATTCTGCTCCTATACTCTGCCAATCAGTGGTGGGGGGCGGGTTACACAGATTAGCCTGACTGGCCTGCACAGACATGTAGTCCGGCTCAGATCATCTCTCTTCCTGATAAAACAATGATTGTATTGAAGCTACAGCACACAGCCCAATAAGTGGCACATCCCTGTAATCATGCTGCTCTCTGATTAAATAGCAAAAAACTGCTGTCAGATTCCCTTTAAGCAGAGCTAGGATTCGGCTTGCTTACTTTGAAATTACATTATGACCTTACAGATTGCTGGGATCAAAAACATTTTTTTATCCAGGTAGTTGTGGCAAGAGCAGGGCTTAGGAAATCATTGTAACAGTCAAAGTAATGTAACAAAAGTCATTAATATATATATTTTTTTTAGTATAGTAGGGGATGGCATGCACTACAGATTTGAGATTAATCAATGATCATTGCAGGTTCAGCTGCAAGGATTTCAACAAACTTGACAATAAAAAAAAGAAGCAACAGTATTGTATGAGCGCTGCTGCTCCTCAGAGTCCCTGCACAGCAATGCTCCTGAGCAGCAGCTGTGCAGAGAACTACAACACTACCTCATTCACCTCAGTCCCTTGAGCTCATGGTTTAGACTACAATCAGACAAAATGTTATAGCATAACACCAGGATAAGTCAAGACATTAGAAGATGGGAAGAAGTCTAATAGAGGACACCATGGGAAACACTAAAAATGTTGCACGTTTTATATGTTACTGACCCTACATATGGTGGCACATCTACTCACCAAGTTCAGTCGGAGCTTCAATACATCATGGAGGAGCTGCGGAGTTTTACAGTCATCTTGGTACTGATCATCCCGCCAGTTACTTACAATCTGAATAAAATAGATCATTTTTAAAAATTCTGCAAATTAATCAATTGCTTAGAAAAGAACAGTCTGCAGAAGTCCCAAAAATACACATGAATGAGTATGTATAGCAGTGTATCTGAGAACACCAGGGATAATAAATAATGGTTAAATGGGTTAAGTCGGGTAGGCTCTGTTCACATGATGGGTTAGAGCCCTCCATCTGATCTATATGTTGGGAGGATGCCCCGATAGAAGAGACTCTTACAGTGGTCAGACAAACTGCTGGTATAGATTTGTTTTCTTTTACTAGATCCCACAGACATTTAATAGCACTGCTCTATAGAGCATAAAATAAGGTATATAGACTAATAGTACCCAGTAGATGCCAAAGAACACAGGATGTATATGGTGATTTCCAGCAGAACACAAATGTGAGTAAACAGAGCTGCACTGGTAGGATCCTGACAGTTAAAGGGGTTGTCCCTTCTCCTGTCTTCAGGAGCGTGCCGCTCTTCCGTCTCCCTATTTGCTGGGGGAGAAGGTGCGCTCCTGCTTGACTGTTTGGCCCAGCAACTCAGCAATACTGCTGATCCAAGCTGTGAACTCTCTGATGCGGGTATATGAGGTTTTTGCATGTGTGGCATTGGATGAGTGCAGTGGCACCACAGCGGTGCGCTCCAAAGCAGTGCTTATAAGCTCTATTGGAAAGATCTTGTCAGCACTGCAGAAATGGCTGGTGATGACCCAGGCAAAAAGCCAAACCTAAATTAAAAAAAAATCCCACCATTCATGTGGACTGAGAGGAATTTTAATAAGTTGCAATGTCTGCAATTTTACCACTAAAAGAACATGGGAACAAACTATTAATTGCAGCCAATGCCTTCATGAAAGGTTAACACAATGGCAGTCTCTGAGATGTGTTACATTGGGAGGGCCAGGAGTCGGACAGTCTGAGCCAAACTGAAAGGACTAATGTCCTTGAAGCAAACATGCCAGATATGTTCCTGTGATAATAAAGTGTGTGACCTGCACTGATCACCTCCCAGTGTCCTACACGTGTCTGATCCTAAACCTCAGGGGTAGGTAATGAAGTTATTTACAATGTGAAGTGATTTTTCATCATAAGCTGTAAATACAGATCATGTAATAAATGATCAATCACCAGCAAATTGAAGGAGACTGCGGGATCACGATCTCTTACCTGCTGCACCTGACCGTACAGAGAAGTCAACAGGCCCTCCCTCTGCTCATCTTGTCCCTTCAAACAGGTTAACACCAATGACAAAAATGGCTGCTGACTCAGAAGAGACATACTGCCAGGAAAGAAGGAGAAAAAGAATTAAAACAGGTCTCATGCTTTTGCTGAAATATAGCCGGGTGATACTTGGAAAAATCTAGAGTGAAAACCAGGTATCTGACATGAGTTAGAATTGAAATGAAAAAGAATTTGCCCACATATATAAATGTACTGTAATTGAAGATGGCAGTAGACATAGGCCTTAGACCATGTATTATTCTAATGCTCACTCTGCTGCCTTCTTCTAATTATTATTCTATTTGCCACATAAATTAATTTTTACTTGCACTGACCTTTTCTGTTTTTGGCGGTCTCGCTCCTTACGAGAAGAGGATCCGAGATGTTGTCCTTTCTCCAGTTCCTCTCCAGCGGCTTTCAGTACATGACCTTGGACGGATGTCGGCAGCTTGGCAATCAGAGGAGCTACAAGCCATACGCCAGACCGCTCCAGAGCACTGAACGAGATGAAGTGGAAGATAGAAGCCTATGTTTAATACAGCTGCCATGACAAGCCAAGGTTAGATGTAGTACCCCATTCGCATTTACCTGAGCACAGGCTTAGACTTGGCATTGGGCGTGGCATTGGTACTGGGGGCATTGCTGGGCGCTGCATTGTTTACAGGGGGCGCACAGACATTCTCTGCTGATTGCTGGAACACTTCAATTGTCGCTTTTGCAATATTTTCCAGGAGGGAATTCATTTCCTATAAAAATAATGAATAAAAAACCCAGATATATTCCAAAGTCAGCAATTTTTGACGCAGCAGAAACCTATGGGCATGTAATAATCCATAAGCTTATCCATCTTTGCTTCCCTCCTTCATTAGCCTGAGCTAAACTATAAACATTACATTCAATTCAAGGAAGCAAATGTATTGCAAAAGTCATCCTGTACAATTTTTTTTTTTTTTTACCCTTCTTTTACAAAATTTGCACAGAAATAACTGTCAAAGAAAAAGAAAAACGACACAACTTTACTTCACTTACATTGTTAGAGGTCTGTTTGATCATCAGCTGAAGCTCCAGTGCGGACTGACGCATGGTCCATTGATCCAGGCTCTAACGGGTGGAAATCATGAGAATCAACATGTAGATATAAATCATTCATGGTACAGGTGAAGATCTAGGATTTGTAGGATTAAACAGTCTAGAAGGATGTCATAAACAGGAAGAAGTCTAATTAAAGAAGTTGTCCACTACTTTATTCCCCCCCAACCCACAAATGTATCCCCCCAGGGCCCCTAAGACTTATTGTAAATACCTTACGTTGCTGTTTCTGCCTGTGAGCGGCGCGATCGGTGGCCGCTCACAGGCATCTGGGTTGTGAGGGCGTCACACCCAGCATCCACCGCACGCTTTCCCAATGAATGGGGAGAGGCAGAGCGCGCGGTGGATGCCGGGTGTGACGCGGGGGGTAACCCCGCCCACAGCCTGGCATCCACCGTGGAACCAGAAAAATCGTGACCCCCGGCTGCTGCCAACACTTGTCGTGACGTCAGCGTATGTCAGAGCCGGCTGGAGCCGGGGGTCACGTGATGCCTGTGAGCGGCCAGTGATAGCGCCGCTCACAGGCAGTATCTGCAACATAAGGTATTTACAAGAAATCTTAGGGGCCCCAGGGGGATTCATGGGGGGGATATAAAGTACTGGACAACTCCTTTAATGATACATTAATTCACCCACTGGCAAGTCTTAAGAATGAGAAAAAGATGGATCCATCATTGGGGGGCTGCCTCCGATCTTGTTCTCTTACTGGAATTACCTTACCATGCCAGTAAGCTGCACGGCATACATAACATAGGGTAAACCCCACAGAAAATATAAAAATGGACCAGTCATTCTAGTGCCAGAATGGCATCCATGATGGAAGGGTTTGTTTCTCAATCTGTGCCTTTCTCATGACCCTTTGGTCAGTTCACAACCTCAACAGAGAGGGGGCTTCTGCACTCTCCATCCATAGCAAAGACCCTACTTAAGTGGAGCAATGTATCGCTCTTGTGTTGGTTCTTTTTTTTTTATCAAAGATAGGAGAAAAGCAGTATGCAGGAAAACATATACAACATTACAAAGTCAGAAAGAAACTGGGGCAGGAGACAGCAAGAAAATAAATCATCTCACATTAAGGGACTTAGTAATGTACAAGTCATATCACTGTAGATATCTGCGAATAAAAGGACTAAAGACTAATAAAAGGACTCCTATCCACGATCTACCACAAACGCTCATAACCTCATACCCCTCCGCCCAGCCCCCGCTTCCCCAGTCGCACTAACAGGAGCTCTATGGAACGCTTGCTCCATCTGCAGCAAACTTTCCTACATTCATGATCTCATCACTAACAAACTTTCCTTCCTCGCCATCACCGAAACCAGGCTCACCCCCTCTGACACAGCCTCTCCAGCTGCACTTTCGTACAGTGGATTCCACTTTTCTCACACCCCCTGGCCCCAGCGGCAAACATGGTGGAGGAGTAGGCATTCTTCTGTCAGATACCTGCGCCTTCACCCAAATCTCAATGACGCCCTCCGTTACTCTCCCCTCTTTTGGAGGTGCACTGTGTGCGCATTACTCTCCCTCCAACCTCCAACTGGCTGTCATCTACGGCCCCCCAGGGCCAGCCACCACCTTCTTCGACCACTTCACCACCTGGCTACTTCACTTCCTTTCCGCTGACATCCCCACTATCATCATGGGCGACTTCAACATCCCCATTGACACTTCTCTCTCAGCTGCCTCTAAGCTTCTATCTCTCACTTCCTCCTTCGGCCTTGCTCAATGATCTTCCACAGCCACCCACAGAGATGGCCACACACTGGACCTCATCTTCACGCGCCTCTGTTCCCTATCTAACCTCTCGAACGTGCCTCTCTCTCTCTTTCGGACCATCACCTACTTCCATTCCCATCCCTCTCCTCTGCAGGGCCACAATCCCCACTCCACAAACTTGCACACCCTCGCAGAAATCTCAAACACCTTGACCTACACTCACTCTCTAAATCCCTCCTCCCTCTTACAGATATAAGTACCTTATATAAAGCAGCAGCAACATCTGCATCATGTAACACCACAACAGCTGCAGCTCTCGATTCGGTCACCCCTCTCACACATACCAAAGCTCGCACAATCAATAGGAAACCCTGGCACACCAACCTGACTAAAGAACTGCGACACGCCTCCAGGGTTGCCGAGCGGAGATGGAAAAGGTCCCACTCCAACGAACACTTCATCGCATTCAAACAGTCCCTCACTATTTTCAAGACCACACTCACTGCAGCAAAACAAACCTACTTCTCATTTCTCATATCCTCTCTGTCTCACAACCCTAAAACAGCTATTCAACACTTTCAATTCTCTCCTCTGTCCCCCAGCGCCTCCTCCCTCTCCTCTCAGCTGAAGACTTTGCCTCATTCTTCAAGCAGAAGATTGACAATATCAGACAAAGCTTTTGCCTAAAGTCCCCACAGCCCCTCCTCATATCTACTCAACCTTCCTCCTCCAACATTACAGAAGATCAAGTTTCCTCTTTACTCTCCAAAACACACCTCACCACCAGTGAACTTGACCCAATCTCGTCCCACCTCATCCCTAACCTTACCACAGTCTTCTTCCCAACCCTAACCCACCTCTTCAACCTGTCACTAACAACTGGTGTCTTCCCCTCATGTTTCAAACATGCCTCAATCACACCCATCCTCAAAAAGCCCTCCCTTGACCCACCCTCTCTGACTAGCTATATCGCCCTATATCACTTCTCCCCTATGCCTCAAAACTTTTGGAACAACATGTCCACTCTGAACTGTCCTCCCACCTCTCCTCCTGCTCTCTCTTCGACTGCTTACAATCTGGCTTCCGCCCAAATCCCTCCACTGAAATGGCCCTGACTAAAGTCACCAACGACCTACTAACCGCCAAATCCAAGTGACACTACTGTCCTCCTCCTCCTGGACCTGTCATCTGCCTTCGACATAGTGGACCATTGCCTCTTACTACAGGCTCTCTCATCTCTCGGCATCACAGACTTGGCCCTATCTTGGATGTCTTCATGCCTAACAGACCGGAAATTCAGCGTCTCCCACTCACACACCACCACCTCATCTCACCCCCTATCGGTCGGTGTCCCCCAAGGTTCAGTTCTAGGGCACCTGCTCTTCTCCATCTACACCTTTGGCCTGGGACAGTTCATAGAGTCTCATGGCTTTCAGTATCACCTCTATGGTGATTACACACAGATCTACCTCACTGGACCTGATATCACCTCCTTACTAACCAGAATCCCACAATATCTGTCCACTATTTCATCCTTCTCTGCTAGATTTCTAAAGCTTAACATGGGTAATACTGAATTCATCATCTTTCCCCCACCTCAATCAACACCCCCATCTGACCTATCCATCAAAGTTAATTGCTGCCCACTCTCCCCAGTCCCAGAACCTCGCTGCCTTGGGGCAACCCTGGACTCTGATCTCTCCTTCAAACCACATATCCAAACCCTTTCCACTTCCTGTCGACTCCAACTCAAAAATATCTCCCGGATCCGCACATTCCTCAGCAAAGACTCTGCAAAAACACTAGTGCACGCCCTCATCATCTCCCGCCTCGACTACTGCAACCTCCTGCTCTGTGGCCTCCCTTCCAACACTCTCGCACCCCTCCAATCTATCCTAAACTCTGCTGCCCGACTAATCCACCTGTCCCGCCGCTACTCCCCGGCCATTCCCTTCTGTCAATCCCTTCACTGGCTCCCCATTGCCCAAAAGACTCAAGTTCAAGACCCTAACCTTGGCATACAAAGCCATCCACAACTAGTCTCCTCCATACATGTGTGATCTAATCTCCTGATACATACCTGCAAGCAACCTCTAATCCTCACAAGATCTCCTTCTCTACTCCCCTCTTATCTCCTCTTCCACAATCGCATACAAGATTTCTCCCGTGCTTCCGCCCTACTCAGGAACTCTCTACCCCAACATACCAGACTCTTGCCTACTGTGGAAACCTTCAAAAGGAACCTGAAGACCCACCTCTTTCGACAAGCGTACAACCTGCAGTAACCCTCGCTCCACCATTCGCTGTACGACCAGCTCTACCCTCACCCATCCCCTGTAGACTGCGAGCCCTCGCGGGCAGGGTCCTCTCTCTTCCTGTACCAGTCGCCGTCACGTTTTATTCAAGATTATTGTACTTGTTGTTTGCTATGCATACCCCCATTTTCACATGTAAAGCGCCATGGAATAAATGGCGCTATAATGCTAATATAATAATAGCAAACAAAATCAGAAGGATGACAAGGTCTAATATTATATATATATTATATATATATATATATATACACCTGTCAAACTTTTGCACAGTGCTGCATGTCAGAAGTACATGCAATGACAAAAAAAAAAAAGCCTGCTGTAATATGCACCATCACATCATATCTTTAAGTGATTCACTTGTGGTCTGAAGTGTATATATAGCTCCCAATTTGTAATATGACCAAATGCTATTGCATGAGGCTTTATTTTAGCATGCAAACCAGCCACAGGAACACATTAGGAGGCCTTTTAGAAAAAAAAAGAAAACACTAATGGCATTTAAAAAGACAAATAATTCACTGTCTGCTTTCATTTTCTAACAAATCACAACAAGCAGCTTTCAGAAAGGAACTTTTCTGGGTGAATATTCTTGATCATTGAGGCTACCTGTAGGATATGCTTGATGCGCTGTCTCTGAGGGTTGTCCCCTTGTTCTGCATCACTTAGTCTGTGTGGATAACAAATCAGCTGCATGAGCCGCTGGGCCTGAGCGCTGCTGAGAACAGGGTCCTGGAGATCAATGGAGTCTTCACACAGGGAGCGAACACATCTCTCCCCTACCCATTCCTGAAAAGCGCAGCAATCAAGGATAAGGATAATGACCAATACACTGCACAAAGCGAATAAGTAGAGAACTCAAGGGTTATTCTCTTCTCAGCACACAGTATAAGTGCACACTATGCAGCATGGGAACAAAGGCTCACCTGTTGGCAGATGCTGCGCAAAACATACTTGGCATACACATCCAAGCTTGCAGTCTCTATGGATACAGATCGCCCACCTGGCCTGTTCGATGCCAAGTCTTCATCAGTAATATCTTCAGTACCTGCTGGTAATGAAAATCCAGAGCCTTGCAGCTCTGCATCACCTGAAAAACACAATGTACATAAACACGGAAATTGTTATAGCGCTAACATAATCTGTAGCGTAGTTATTACATACCTGTTAGCACCGATTCTCATGCAGTACTTTAAAGGGGATGTCCGGGATTTTTACATTGATTGCCTATCCTTATATGGTTGGTGGGGGTGCGACAATCGGCAGCCCCACCGATCAGCTATTCCCAGTGCCGGTGGCAGCAGGTTGTGATCAGTCAGGGAGCTGCACAGCACAGGTCTGTCTGTTTAGTGATAACAGCTGGATACTGCACATTTGTCCCTATTTGAATCAAAAGGGTGCGGACGTGCAGTACCTAGCCGCAGCCATATACAGATGACAGAGCTGTGCTGTATAGCTTTGCAACTGAGCACATTCATCTGCTCTTGGTGCCGCTGATCGACGGGGGTGCCGGGTGTCGCATCCCCGCCAATCAGATACAGATGACCTATCCTAAGGGTAAACCATCAATGTAAAAGTCCTGGACAACCCCTTTAAACATTTTAAAAGTACACACCGAAAAACATCAAAAAACTCTGCTGCTGGCGAAATGGGGAGAGAAAACAGGAGTAAAGATGAAATTCATTCATTTTTTTCTGCAGCAAAACCGGATTTCTTGGCAGGAAAGAAGCTGCGTCAAAAATGCAGGTTTTGGTGCGTTTTTCAGGATCCAAAAGTTCAGCTTCGCTTCCACTACAGAAGCATGAACACAGGTCACCAATGGCAGTGCGTTTACTTACTTTCACACTTTGGTCTGCCATTGACTTGCTCAGGCATTGTTCAATTTCACACCTTTGTCAGCCACAGATTGTATTAGTATAGTTTAATTAAATTAGTGATGTGTAAAAAGTAAACATTGGCCAACCAAGGTGTGAGACTGAACAATAAGTGGTCAGCCAATGTCTACTTTGTAGGCATCACTAATTTAATTAAACTGCACTAATCCAAACTGCCGTCTCAGGTGACCAAGACAAGATGGTAAACTTGGGAAAAATCACAAAAATAAATGAGTTTCACATACTGCTGTACTTGCTTTTTTCTCTAAAAACGCAGCAAAACCTGATAGCTATGTTCACATAGTAATGACAGCCCACACCCCTCACCCCCCCCCACTTAAAAAAAAAATACAAAATACAAATAAATACAACTGACCCAGCATAAATATTGCCTTAAGAACAGCAAAAAGTGCTCCTGGTACTATGCGATTCTGAGATGCTGCAAGAAGATGGCGGTCACAAGAAGAGCGAATGCCAAATGTTGCTTTATCTGAAAGAAAAAAAAAAAAAAAAAAAAAAACACGATGAAAACCAAAATGATTTGTTTTTACTTCTATATACTAATTAACCATTTACACCATTAACTTACTGCTGTCTGGCTCATAAGGATTCAGCTGAGGCGTCCTAAACAGATGAAGCAGAATACGGCAAGTGAGACGCGCTCCAGACTCAGAATCCTGTTCACTACAAGCTGCGAAGAAAACCAGCTCAGATGTTACATTAGCAAAACAGAACGGGCAACAGATGAAGAGGAGAGAAAACATTTTTATCCAACATGTTCATGAAATAAACTGCAGGCCAGTGTATAGCATCATCCTTATCAAGTACAAAACAATGGTAAAGTAATTAATGCCATGTGTAATGGTACACAATAGCTTTCATCATATGCTCAAGCTGACAATCTTTACACTTCCCACTCAACGCACAAAATTGCACAGCGCTTATTTAAGTGCGCACAGGAGAAGCCTCCGCAGGACCGCACCAGATTTCTCTTTAATGATTCTGCAACTAATCAAACTAAAGAGAACAAATTGCATCAAAGGAAGACCCGAGTGCCTGTCCAAAGGGAGCTGGAGGAAAGAGAACAATCATGACTCTTATACACACACTATTTTAACCTAGAAAAAAAAGGGACTGCATATAGTATCACTAAATAAAAGGATCTTTAGTTATGTGGAAGTCTTTGGAGTTTTACTTCCTGAGGGCAGTCTTTTGTCTATTTTCCTTCCAAACTCAAAAAGCATTACAATGAACCGGCTCTTACGTGTATGCAATCCTTAAAGAAAAACTTTCACCAATTTCTGCATGTTAAACTGGCTAATTTAAGGTAAAAGTGCAGGAGAACTCAATAAAATGTAGTTTGTTTGGGGTTTTTTTGTTGTTTTTTTCCTTCTTTCGATTGAGGACATATTGGCTTCTAAAGGTTAGGGTGCAGACTATACTTATTTCCCCTTCAACCAAGGAGACAATAAGAGACTCTTCTCTCGGGGTGTTTACTTTTTCACAGTCTGATTTTACCCAAATCATAAGAGAAGGTAAGAACCGGCCTTTTCACTTTGATCTGGGGAGAATGATCTGTCTAACTTCATCACAATGAGACATCCTCACCACTGGTGCTTACTGTTATTAGAAGTGTTAGGAGAAGATGGCTGTGCTGTTAAATCGCTTCATACAATGCTCTAAGGCTGCGTGCCCACTATGCGTTTTTCAAGCGTTTTTGCAGCAGAATTTCCGCAGAGAAAAACGCTTGGTAATACGTGCCCCGTGGTCCCCAATGATAATCCGCATGTGCTGTGCGGAAAAATACGCAGCATGTCCATTAATTTTGTGGACATGCAGCATAATTGCCACCATTGACTTGCATTGAATCGCTTAATATCGGCTTGACTACATGTGCACATGCGGATATTAAGCGATTCAATGTGCGGAGGTTACCCGGGTCTGGAGAAGAGGAGACTCTCCTCCAGATCCAGGTACCATAGAACCTGTTAAAAAAAAAAATTTAAAATAATAAATACACATTATACTCCCCTTCTGATGGCCCCCGGTCTCCTGTATGATGCGTCCTGGCTCCCCGGCAGCTTGTGATGGTCTAAAAGGACCTTCCATGACGTCATTTAGTCATGTGACAGGTCACGCGACCGCTGACTACGGCGGTTGCATGACCTGTCACATGACTAAATGAAGTCATGACAGGTCCTTTCACACCACCGCGAGCCGTACAAGATACCGGACGCAGCGGAGAAAAGACCGGGGGCCATCAGAAGGTGAGTATAATGTTTTTTTTTTTTTTAACCATTTTTATTCTTTTTTTTAACTAAAAAAGCGCTTGATAACCTGCATGCAGAAATGCATGCAAAAACGCTTGACAAACGCTTCTACCTGGCAGAAAAAATGCATGTAAAATCCGCATGCGCTTTTCCTGCCAGGGAGATGCGGAAAAAGTCTGCAGCATTTCTACATCATGGGCACTTAGCCTTAAACTATTCCAGGTATTGAGGAATAATGACCAGATAAAAGGGGTAGATCCGGAGCGATGTATGTAACAAACGTTGCTCCCCGCTGCAGCTCTCCTCTCACAGTCTGCAGTTCTTCTGCAATGACATTCAGAATGTAATGATATGACAGTACCAGGAGAGGAGAGCTGCAGCAAGAGAGCAGTTAATCCAGTTAATTTGTCAAGTTCTGGGTATTCCGAATTGCCCCAACGACGACTATTTTTAGCTTTTTCCCCCAGACTTTTGTCTATACAAAACATTGTTACAGGGGCAGGTTTGAGAGACACCGAAAATCTAACATTTGGGTTAAGTTGTGTCCTTTAAAACACACATCTCCGCATGATCATAGAGGATGAAGAGGCTACGCCTTCCCTGCTCCAGACTCTTAAGTGCTGTAGTTGCAAGGAGATGCAATATAGAAAAGGGTCAGGTATCGCTGGTCCTCTAATGATCTTGGGTTACTATAAGGTTTGTAACTCAATCCTGGAAATTCCTTTTTTCCATATCAAAACCCCCGGAATATACTGTCGGTCTTGTGAAAGATACAAGCCAGCCAAATTTAGTTCACCTGATAAACCTTCATATTCAGGTGGCGGCTTAGGGCCTAATGTCATCAGAGAGGACTTGTCCCAGTTAACTGAAAAACCTGAGAGGGTTCCAAAATTATTCATTATGGAGATTACTTCCTTCAATGAATTTGGACAGTCGCTAAGAAATAACATGTTGTCTGCATATAAGGCGACACTTCCATTTAATGAACCATATTGAAAGCCCTTCACCATTGTGGACACTCAACACCACCATAAGGGGCTCAAATCGCTATTGAGATTAGTACCAGGGATAGAGGGCAGCCTCGTTCCTCTACATGAAGAGAGGTGTCCCAACATCATACCATTTGCCTTTACCCTGGCCATCGGAGGTGAATATATCAACTGAACCCAGGAAATGAATCACTTACCGAAACCCATATTTGACAGCACAGCCCAAGGTACTCCCATTCTACACTATCAAACGCTTTGGCTGCGCCAAGCGATGCCACTGCCTTCACACAACTGTCATCTGAAGGTAATTGCATATTAAAATACAGGCGTCCAATATTCACTGCTGTTGATTTATTTGGCATGAATCCCATCTGTTCTGAATGTATAATGGAGGTGATGACTCTGTAGAGACGATTTGCCAAGATTTTGGCTAATATTTTAACATCTACCGTTAACAATGAAATTGGACGATAGGATTCCGGGAGTCGGGGATCTATATCTTGTTTGGGAATAACCACAATAGTGGCTTCATTCATAGAAGATGGCAGGCTACCATCTTCTAACGCAGTATTAAAAACAGCTAATCACTGAGGTAATACAATGCCGCTAAATTGCTGACTGGTAGTCAGTCTATCTCAGGGGATTTATTATTGGCCATCGAGCCTAGTGCCATTTCAAGTTCTTTGAAACTAAGGGGGGGGGGGGGGGGGTGTCAAAAAGATTAATACTTTCGAATTTCTATTTTGGCAAATTCAGGAGTGGTGGTCAAGAAGATCTGCAGGTCTTCCTCAGAAGGGGAAACCTTAGATCCATAAAGTGAAAAGAACAACAAAAAAAATAAAGTAAAAGAAGGTGTGTAGAGGAGGATGTTGACAATAGAGAACTCTCGGCAATCCAAAGGGCATGGCTAACTGCACTGAACGGGGGTCATAGTTCTCAGCTACGCAACGCAATAATAAAAATGGCTCAATTTGCCAGTTTAAAAGATAACCGACAGCCCAATTACTACATATGACTATTTGAGGGGTTTCTTGCCTTTATATATGACTATTTGAGGGGTTTCTTGCCTTTATCGCCGGACCTTGAAAATCACAGCCTAGTCCAGTGGCTGAAGCCTGGAGCTAATTTTCTGGCCCACCAAACAGAACCCACCTAAAAACCATCTTCGACAGTCAAAGAGGCCAAAGACTACAGATGAACAGACTCTGAAACCAATCAGAGCACATTACTAAGTGTGGTCTTCACCCTACAACCGAAGCCAGGCACTAGATTTTCAGACCTTCCTAATGCAGTGATGAGTGGACCAGCTGGCTCCCCACACCTAAGCTCCTTTTACCTACTAATTTACCTTAAGCTGCCCTGCCACATACTCAATAAAGGCAAATTTAATACTCGGTCTGTGTCGGCAAACATCTGGAGTGCCTCTGAAAGGGAGACCCCTCTTAAAACGCCATACCTACTTCCATCTGCCCATGCTCCTCATTGCTGGGAGAGGAGCTTCTACAAGCATTTTCGACCTAAGTGACATCCTTTACAATCAGTGAATAAAAGCTGAGAGAATTTTTTCAGACACCCTCGGGAGTCTACTACATTCTAGCTTCCATACATCCGTACCCAGCACCTGAGATTTAACACAATCACGAGAACATTTTGCCAGCTATACCTTCTCCATGGAATTTCAGCTAAGAGTAAGAGTGCTCACCGAACCATTGTGGGACAATTCTCAGCTACTAATTCCTCTAATATAGACTAGAGCAAATGGTTCACTATTGCACTCTGTACCAAAACAGCCTATGTATCCTCTTTATAGTGCCTCTTGACAGCTACTGGAAGAAGTAGGATTCGGATCTGGGTACTTGTTGGTCACTACTTGATTGCCAAACCTTTTGCATTCATGCAGCCTCAATTGTTCACCACTGGCTTCATTACCTGCCTTCTCCTTTCGAGTGAACCTATGGACATCTCAACATTTATTCTTCTGTGTTCCTTTAGTCAAACTCCTTTCCTCCTTGTACAAAGAATCGCTTTGATTGGTTAATCAGTGAACAGAAGCTCAAAGAATATGTCCGCACCGAAATCACAGGAGGAAACTGGTACTTAATGCTCCTAAAAATACAATCTCCAAACATAAAGGCAAACTTACTTCCCCTACTAAAGATCGTGATGCTGATCCAGAGGCTAAACCCACCCATTCAGAAAGTTTTTGCACAGCTACTATTTGTTATTGATACCAGCAACACATCACTCACTGGGAAAATTGAAGTGGTCCAAACTGATGCGAGTCTCATTCATTAAGACATGACCACCCTAAATGCCACGATTGGAGAACTCAAAAGCAGGGTCCATCATGGGACAGACCAGCTGAACCCACTTCCAAATTCCTCAGAAACCTAAAAATAAGTAGATAAATGGCAACAAAAAGAAAATCTACAAAATCATCCGAGATGCAATAATCTGCGGATTATCCTCCCATACTCACAGAACAATAGTGAAAGTGTAGACCTCGTTCCTTCCAAACCACCACCCCTAGGAACTCCTACATATCCCTTTCTAGCCAAACTCAACTCCAAAGACCAGGATACAGCGCTACTTGTGGCAAGAATAAAAAGGACCCCTGACCTACAACAATAGCCGGTCTCCATCTTCCCTGACATTTCAGTGGAACTTCAAAAGCAGCAAGCTACTTTTACGAAAGTGAAGAAAAAAAAGTGCAAAGAAAGAGGCATCCAATATTACAGCGCAAATCTGGCTTGTTTAAGAATCATCGAGGAAGCAAAAAATGGTCTTCATCACATCATCCGCTGAAGCACACTTCACAAACCCAAGAGCAAGTCGTTCCTTGCTGCAGTTTACAGCTAGACTACTGAGATGTCGACTAAAACCTGTGAACGATAGCAGCTTTTCCCTTTCATCCTCCACCACCACTTTTTTCCCCCTTCTATTAAATGGTCCCACACCCTCAATTCTGGATAAACCTGGGAATTTCATGCATTGCTGAGGTCTACAAACATTATGCTCTTCACTCCTTTGTGCAGCTTTTAGGAGCCCTTTAAACATCCCTAGCTCCTATGTATCGGTCCTTTCAGATGAGACACGTGTTGAACTCACAATTTTTGCCTCCCATTATTCTCATCTCATCATACCTTCTGATTGGGATTTTAAGATACCAGGGTTGCGAAGAACTTAGCTCTGCTTTATACACACACCTACTGTTGGATAAGTCACTCCTCTCCAATGCCTGTGAAGGCGATGTGGAAGTAGTTAATCCCCCACTGACTGGAAGACTGTCCGGATATGACAAGCTCGCACCTTGCTGTCACACCAACAATCCACAATAAGCTGATCCAACTTTAGAAGATATAATCAAACTTACATGACCCACAAGCATTTGTACAAGACAGAATACCATCTACAGACTGCCATCGTTGTGATGCTCCAGTTGCTGACTTTTGCCATTTAATATGGGAATGTCCTGTCATCATAATAAGTGTTGCGCGAATTTGTTCGGCATTTCAAATTCGGGTTCGTGCCAAAAAACAAATCGGCTCCGCCTATGAATATCCTTGATTTGCCACGCTGTCACGCAGACAACATCTGGGTAACAGAGTGGCAAATCAGGGATGTTCGTGAGCAGAGCCGATTTTTTTGGCGCGAACAAGCCGGAACCCCGAACGAACACGAATTTGAAATGCCGAACAAATTCGCTCAACACTAATCATAACTTCCTTCTGGACAGTTATATTTTCCTTGCTTCCCTCCTTTCCATCTAACATGTGGACCCAATCTGACACTGCTATGGGTTCGCGCAATGAAGAACAATGGCAAGATTATACAAAATTTTTAAAGAAATGTTATTTATGGTCAGAAATACAATTGCCCTCCACTGGATGTCTGATAGACCCCACTCAGTAAATAAATGGACAGCGATAACCAACATGATACATTTTTCAGATGGAATTATTTTTCATAATTGGGGATGTCCAGCCTGATTTTAGAAAGTTTGTGGTCCATGGGTAGACACATTCTACTTTATAGAAAATGTACAGTATAAAGCAAAGTATTGATGATAACTTATTTTAATTGAAATGCTTTCTCCCCCCCACCCCTTTTTTCTTTTAATCTTTTCTCCTCTGTATTCTTGTTAGTCTGCATTATGAAACATTCTGGCGTCTCGCATGCCACTTTGGGATCCTTAATGCTGTCTGGAAGTCACATTTTGCCGGAATTAAGTCTTTTGGCAAAATTATGTACAAGCTATACACAATGCACTCATTTCATTTTCATATTTGTTATCTGTGCACCATATTTTAGAGAAATTTCTATTTGCATTATGTTACATGAAACTAATTTGAAAAAAAAAAAGTAAAATATAAAAAACCCTCAGCTGTTTAACAAACTATATGAAAAATGTCAGAAGTGATCCAAACTTTATGTTCCAGATAGATATATATATATATATATATATATATATATATATATATATATATATATATATATATATATATATATATATTTTAGATGCATTTCTATGAATAAGGCACATTATATCAATAACAAATATTAACCCACCTGCTGTAAGAAGAGATGGGATGGCCGCACATCGGATCAGATCCTCAAGTGGAAAACACTGGCGAGCAACTAGAATTGCAACAAACGTTGCAAGCGAATCATGGAAAGACAAGTCACTGACCTACATTGATTGGGAAAGAAAAAAAAATGTAACGGAAAGCGATGAACTATGAACAGCGCATGTAAAAGACCTTCTATGTATGATAAGGTCATCATTTAAGATTATAGTTATAACATGTGGAACTATTTAATTGTTTTCCTTCCAAATTTTGAAACAACATGATTGGAAAATACCATTGCTCATTAAAAGATCTTAGAATGAGGCAAATTCCATGGAAAGACGGGTGATTATTAAATAGTGCCAAGCACATAACAGCACATTCACCGCTCAAAGAAAGTGAAAGAAAACGCAAAAATGTAGACGATATAGATATAAATTTCCATGAGACTCACATCGACATTACACAGCAAGTCGTTGAAGCCGCAGGTGCCGTTATTAGATGAGCAGCACAGGGCTTTCAGGACTCCCAGCCATTCAGAGCTCAGATCTTTGCAGGATCCGGTCAACTCGGCGCAGAGAATAGCAATGTCATTAATTCTGCATAAAAAAAAAAAAAGAGAGAACTGTAACACAATTCTGATCATTTCAGCTGCAAAATCCCCGAATATGACCCTCCATCTTTACCCATCAGTGTCATGGTCTCCCGCGCACACATGTACAAGTGCATTGCACACAAAGCTGTAGCGATTGGTGGGAGAATCTCGCAGAAGCTTTCCCAGCATGCCAAAGTTATAATTATGTTCTGTCGGATTAGAGATTGTTTCCAGCATAAACTCCTGTTCCCACAACATGTTGGAGTCAGATGGATCCACTATGCAGTATATAGTGTTCTTCACTTTGGAGCAGAAATCACTATAATAAAAAGGGGGAAAAAAACCCAAGTCATTCCTGTAGAGCAGTCACAGAGGAATAAGAGAACAGTGTACAGCAACGGGCAGCGCAACGCCTTTGTAAAATAAACAGGCAAGTTCTGGCAACTAAAACATAAAGAAGCCATATGACTAAGGAAACATTTACTGGGGTGTCCTCCTAACGACAACTGTCAATCAATAAACAAATTCATCTCTAATAACAGTAAAGCTCCACTTTGGAGCCAGAAGGGTTCCCTATACAAGGAGGACACTGCCGAAATAAAATTCACGGCAGGCTTCACAAACCATGGACCCACAAGTCCTTACAGCCGCTCTCCATGCATATTAGTCCGCATCCAATAACATCTAGAAAGAGACACGTTGTACATCTCTGTATATAAATGCATGTGTAAAAATTGCCCATGACAAGCAAATTCCACCCTTCATTTTTTTTTTTTTTTTGAGAAACCCTTTGGAACATGAATGCAGCAACCCAATCACCCATTATGTTCCCATCAGAGTGTCCTTTTTCACATTTTATGTACTTTGAATAAACCCTTCACCTAACAGACAAACTACTCTACAGGTCAGATGATTGAGGTCCGGGATACCCTAAGATCATACATGTCAAACTCTGGCCCATGGGCCAAATCTGGCCTGCAGGGTGGTTATATTTGGCCCGCGACACCAGAACGACACCCCCTATGTGGGGCCCATTATTCTGTATGGAGGACTATGTGGGGCCATTATTCTGATTATTCTGTATGGAGGACTATGTGGAGCCATTATTCTGTATGGAGGACTATGTGGGGCCCATTATCCTGTATGGAGGACTATGTGGGGCCCATTATACTGTATGGAGGACTATGGGGGCCCAATATTCTGTATGGAGGACTATGGGGGGCCCATTATTCTGTATGGAGGACTATGTGGGGCCATTATTCTGATTATTCTGTATGGAGGACTATGTGGAGCCATTATTCTGTATGGAGGACTATGTGGGGCCCATTATACTGTATGGAGGACTATGTGGGGCCCATAACACTGTATGGAGGACTATGGGGGGCCCAATATTCTGTATGGAGGACTATGGGGGGCCCATTATTCTGAATGGAGGACTATGTGGGGCCCATAACACTGTATGGAGGACTATGTGGGGCCCATTATTCTGTATGGAGGACTATGTGGGGCCCATTATTCTGTATGGAGGACTATGTGGGGCCCATTATTCTGTATGGAGGACTATGTGGGGCCCATTATTCTGATTATTCTGTATGGAGGACTATGTGGTGCCCATTATCCTGTATGGAGGACTATGTGGGGCCCATAACACTGTATGGAGGACTATGGGGGGCCCAATATTCTGTATGGAGGACTATGGGGGGCCCATTATTCTGTATGGAGGACTATGTGGGGCCCATTATTCTGTATGGAGGACTATGTGGGGCCCATTATTCTGTATGGAGGACTATGTGGGGCCCATTATTCTGTAAGGAGGACTATGTGGGGCCCATTATTCTGTATGCAGGACTATGTGGGGCCCATTATTCTGTATGGAGGACTATGTGGGGCCCATTATTCTGTATGGAGGACTATGTGGGGCCCATTATTCTGTATGGAGGACTATGTGGGGCCCATTATTCTGTATGGAGGACTATGTGGGGCCCATTATTCTGTATGGAGGACTATGTGGGGCCCATTATTCTGTATGGAGGACTATGTGGGGCCCATTATTCTGTATGGAGGACTATGTGGGGCCCATTATTCTGTATGGAGGACTATGTGGGGCCCATTATTCTGTATGGAGGACTATGTGGGGCCCATTATTCTGTATGGAGGACTATGTGGGGCCCATTATTCTGTATGGAGGACTATGTGGGGCCCATTATTCTGTATGGAGGACTATGTGGGGCCCATTATTCTGTATGGAGGACTATGTGGGGCCCATTATTCTGTATGGAGGACTATGTGGGGCCCATTATTCTGTATGGAGGACTATGTGGGGCCATTATACTGTATGGAGGACTATGTGGGGCTCATTATACTGTATGGAGGACTATGTGAGGCCATTATACTGTATGGAGGGCTATGTGGGGCCCATTATTCTGTATGGAGGACTATGTGGGCCCATTATTCTGTATGGAGGACTATGTGGGGCCCATTATTCTGTATGGAGGACTATGTGGGGCCATTATACTGTATGGAGGACTATGTGGGGCTCATTATACTGTATGGAGGACTATGTGAGGCCATTATACTGTATGGAGGGCTATGTGGGGCCCATTATTCTGTATGGAGGACTATGTGGGGCCATTATTCTGTATGGAGGACTATGTGGGGCCCATTATTCTGTATGGAGGACTATGTGGGGCCCATTATTCTGTATGGAGGACTATGTGGGGCCATTATTCTGATTATTCTGTATGGAGGACTATGTGGGGCTCATTATACTGTATGGAGGACTATGTGAGGCCATTATACTGTATGGAGGACTATGTGGGGCTCATTATACTGTATGGAGGGCTATGTGAGGCCATTATACTGTATGGAGGACTATGTGGGGCCCATTGTTCTGTATGGAGGACTATGTGGGGCCCATTGTTCTGTATGGAGGACTATGTGGGGCCCATTATTCTGTATGGAGGACTATGTGGGGCCCATTATTCCGTATGGAGGACTATGTGGGGCCCATTATTCCGTATGGAGGACTATGTGGGGCCCATTATTCCGCATGGAGGACTATGTGGGGCCCATTATTCCGTATGGAGGACTATGTGGGGCCCATTATTCCGTATGGAGGACTATGTGGGGCCCATTATTCCGTATGGAGGACTATGTGGGGCCCATTATTCCGTATGGAGGACTATGTGGGGCCCATTATTCCGTATGGAGGACTATGTGGGGCCCATTATTCCGTATGGAGGACTATGTGGGGCCCATTATTCTGTATGGAGGACTATGTGGGGCCCATTATTCTGTATGGAGGACTATGTGGGGCCCATTATTCTGTATGGAGGACTATGTGGGGCCCATTGTTCTGTATGGAGGACTATGGGGGGCCATTATACTGTATACTGGTTGGCCTGCAACTTTGTCCAAGTTTTTCATTTAGGCTCTGTGTTTGAGTTTGACATCCCTGGCCTAGATAGACATCCACCTTAACTGTGGAAATACCGAGAAACAGCTGCACAGGACCAGGTAAAATAAGTGATTATTGGAGGGAAGATTGTATTGGAACAGAAGTTGTATTACAGTCATTTCCCAGTTCACAGTGCTGTAAAAGTAATGCCGACCAAGAAAAAGTTAAAAAGAAAAACCACACAATAAATGTAAGCGATTGCTTACTTTTGCAGACTGAATGTGAACTAGATGGACCTAGGGTCTTTATTCAACCCATGTTACTTACCTAAATAGTTCTCCATATTTGCTTTTAAGGTGACTGCAAGACATGTACAAGTCATACAAATATGCAAGAATACAACGTTCAGCAGAGGAACCATCTGACCGGTTCATGCCATGCTTTACCACTCCACACAGACTGTAAGAGAAGAAATATATAACATTAAGACACTAACCCCAGAATTGAGTTATCTTAGGCCAGCCATACACATTAGATGGCTGACAGCCGAAGGATGCTTCCGATGATCTTCTGGCCGACAGCCATCTCTGCCGTTGCTTCCAAAACACAGATGCACCTTCGTTTGGCCAAGCGCTCCTGTGTTCTCAATAAGAGACCCGCTGACTGACACGTCGGCTAGCGGCTCATCTCAGGGAGAACAATGCGATCATCAGTCCAAACCGTACATGCCCGATCGACATAGCTCCCGACCATCAGTGGGCCAGGGACACCATACACATTAGGCTAGTGTTGACGGAACCCATCAATATGGGCGGGTTCGGCCAACATTAGTCTAAGGTGTATGGGACTTTTCCCAAAAAAGGTTGTCCACATTGGTCACTAGAGTAATTGTGTTACTATCCTTCCTCATCTATATCTCCCACAGTACAATAGAGTGGTCTCCGTTACTGAAGATAAGAAATCATCGAGTTTGAATTGATATGTAAATACGACTGAAGAGCAATTTGTACATCTGAAGCCTCTGACACTCCAGCTCTATTGCCTGCCCAGCACTGCCTGCTCCTGCTTGACTGACGGCCTCTATACTTTGTGACTTCATGCAAACAAGCGGTCAGTCAAGCAGGAGGAGCCAGAGCTGGGCGGGGAATAGAGCTGGAGTGACAGAAGCTTCAGACCTACCATAGCTCTTCAGCCTCATACCAATTGAAATGACAATTTCTCAGTAATGTAGGAATGGACTGGCCATGTAAATATAGTGCTAGACTTGTCTTTGAAAAAGAGTAACATATACATAGTTTGGGGAGTGAAATCCTGCTGACCCATTCCCTTTAAACCCTACTCCTAGCTGACCTTTTCCCAGTATACAATCGTAGGCAAAAGTTTTGAGTGACACAAATTCTGGTTTTCACAAAGTTTAATGCTTCAGTGTTTTTAGAATCTTTCACCAGATATTTGCATAGTTACTGAAGTACAATTATCAGCACTTCATACATTTTTTTTATCTTTTATTGACAAATACATCAAGTTTATGGAATATTTACAGTGTTGTCCCTTATTTTTCAAGAATTCTGCCCATCGCCCTGGCAGCTGGATATCAGCTTCTGGGCCACATCCTCATCGATTACAACCCATTCTTGTCTAATCAGTGCTTGGGATTGAGATCTGGAAAGTTTCCTGGTGGTGGACCCAAACTTTCACTATTTTGTTCAACAAGCCACTTTGCTATCACTTTTGCCTTGTGACACGGTCTCCTTGTGTCAGGCGCAACACATTTTTGGCCACAACTGTACACAGCAAAACGGATAAGTGAATGTTTCCTGCAATATCTTAAGTTGCATTTTACTTTCCTATAGAAGGTGATCGGAAGTAGCAAATAATTTAAAATTTTCCAATAAAAAACCCAATAAAAATAACTGATTTACATTGTTGATATAAAAGTATTTACACACAAAAAACACATAAAATAAGCCTGGTAGCACTCTACTTGTATCATTACCACAAGTTCCAAAGTATTATGCAAATGCTATGCTCTGATTTTCCTATATGGTTGATGCAAATGAGTCAGTATAATGCTCAAATCATCAACAGTTAAACAAAAATAAAAAATATTCCAAACATTTTATAGGTTGTAAAGAACTGAAAATGGTAATTCGCAGCATTAGGAGCTCATATTTACGGAAATGAAATGCTTTTTTAATCCAAGTTACATGTTAACATAGGACCCCTTCTCTGATATCATCTTCACGATTCTTGCATCCATTGAACATGTGAGTTTTTGGATAGTTCCTGCTTGAATTTCTTTGCAGGATGTCAGAATAGACTCCCACAGCTGATGTTTTGTTGTGATCGGCCTCCCACCCTCATAGGTGTGTTGCTTGAGGTTCTCAATAGGGTTGAGGTCAGGGGAGGATGGTGGCCACACCAGGAGTTTCTCTCCTTTTATGCACATAGCAGCCAATGACTCAGAGGTTTCTTTGTAGGATGAGATGTTGCACTGTCAGCCATGAAGATGACTTTGGCTGGATGGCACGGTTCTTCTTTTTGTACCATGCAAGAAAATGGTCAGTCAGAAACTCTATATACTTTGCTGAGGTAATTTTCTCACCTTCAGAGACCCTACCAGCTCTCTCTCCATGATTCCAGCCTAAAACAGGACTCCTCAATCTCCTTGCTGATGTCGCAGCCTTGTTGGATGGTGGCCATCCACTACTCCAACCATCTGGACCATTCAGGGTCGCACGGCACTCATCAGTAAACAAGACTGTTTTAAAATTAGTCTTTATGTAAGACTGGGACCCGCTGCAACCATTTCTCCTTTTGAGCACTCTTTAGAGGAGGCTGAATAGTAGGTTTATGCACAACTTCAAGGCTGTGGAGAACACTACACTTTGAGGTCCATGGTACTCCAGAGGCACAGCAGCTTCAAGTACCTGTTTGCGGCTTTGTAATGGTATTTTAGCAGCTGCTCTCTTAATCCGATGAATTTGTCTGGCAGAAACCTTCCTCATTATGCCTTTATCTGTACGAACCTGTCTTTGCTCTGTATCAGCCACAAATCTCTTCACAGTTAAGGTTTAAGGTACAATGATCACGGTTAAGGTTTTGTGCAATATCTAATGTTTTCATTCCTTGTCCAAGGCATTTCACTATTTGATGCTTTTAGGCAGCAGAGAGATCCTTTTTCTTTCCCATATTGCTTGAAACCTGTGGCTGCTTAATAATGTGGAACGCCCTTCTTAAGTAGTTTTCCTTTAATTTGGCTCACCAGGCAAACTAAGCATCACTGGTGTTTGAGATTGATTTCGGTGATCCCAAGAGCCCTGAGACAATACCAGCCATTTATTTGAAAAAATAAACTAAATTTTGCATCTTAATGACACTTAAATCCAATTTGCATAATAATTTGGAACGTGGTGTAGACTTATTTCATTTTTCACTTTTTCCTGTATAGCTCTCACCCTTCGAACACCTGTGCGGTCTGCTCCTGGTTGAGAATCAAGCAGGTATTATAATGTCTCAGGACAGCCACAATGCACAAACATAGTCCCATGGTGTAACTACCAACAAGGTCAGAAGACTTAAGAAGGAGCTCTGCTTCAACAACGCTCAGCTCATTCAGCAACTGCAACGATGAAGGAAAAGAGGAGACAAAGCTAAATAAATGTGAAAAGCAAAAATAAATTAAAAAAATAATAATTAAAAGTATAATGCAAACCTGAATAGCAAAGTCAATAAGACCACTAATATTAAGAGAATATTCCATCAAATCAAAGATGAACTGGACATGTTGCACCAGAGGAAGGTGATAAGATAATCCCAAAGCAAAGCTTGTAATTTGTTCAAGTACATTTCGAGAAACCTGCAATCCAAAGAAGAGTTAAAGAGAAGAGTTAAAGATATCCACAAATACAATACTTATAAATCTGGGTTTTAACAATTCGAACATTCGTCGGGAAAAAAAATCTGTAGCATGCTCTATCCTTCAGTGGATTTGACGTTATGCAATGAAAAAGGCCAAATCAGCATCAAAATCTCCATAAACACAGAAACTGCAGATTATTTTATGGAATTATATCTGAACTTAAAGGGAACCAGTCAGATCATATAACAGTATTAACCAGCAAATATAGCGTTAATCTGCAGGCTAATAGCGCTATGAAGGTGCCCGGCCAAAGGACTCAAAGTGACGTACTCAGGAGAAAATTAACTTTCTCTCTCCCAGAAGCCGCCGGCTTTCCGTCAATGTGGTGTGCCCAGAGCAATTACAATCACCGCTCACAGCACTGAGAGTGGCAGCTCTAAGCACACCCCAATACTGACTGACAGCCAGCCGGCTCTTCAGTGCATCAGTAACGAGTCGGCTGTCAGTCAGTGCCGATGTGTGCTTACAGCCGTCTCAGTATTCTGAGTAGTGACTATAATTGCTGTGGGCACACCGCAATGACTGAAAGCAGACGGCTCCTGGGAGAAATAAAGTTAATTTTCTACCAGGTGCCACACTTTCTGTACAGCAGCCAGGCAACTTCATAACGCTATCAATCTGTAGATTAACCCTATATCTGCAGGTTAATAGTGTTATTGCACCTGATAGATTAGAGTTGGGAACAGCCCTAGTCCTGAGAATTTTAAAATGCTGATTGTAGGTAGATGTAATTGGCAAGTTGTTACTATACAGGGCTACAAAAGTGGCTGTGCCTAAAAGGAAAACAAGAAAAGTGATGTATAAATTGGGAATTGTCACACCTGAGGCCACTGGACATGGTTACATAATATATAAGCAACTGAGCAAATTCAAAATGAGGTAATGGAGAAGTGTTGAGTCCGTTATAGATATCAATATAGAGAGATATACATATAGAGATTAGATTATAATATATATATATATATATAGTCTGTAGATGAGAAGTGTATACAGATCAATAAACAAGATACATTTTAAATAATGTGAATGTCTATGAAGGTTTGTGTCAGCGCAGAGTTTTTAAATGGTGTTCATCAGAATAACTACACCATAGTGATCTTACACAGTACACTACAATGTTATTTTCAAGGCGTATTAGGTCTGCTTCACCCAAATCAAGTAAAAAAGAGCAATGAACATAAAGCTAGAAGGGCATCAACAACAAGATGATGGAACGAATCTTAAATATAAAGCCATTCTGCACCTCCCACCACACCACTAACATCACAGCAATCTCTATCCTGAGTGGGCTACCTGAGCTGTAACTTGATGCTGGTCAAAATGTGACAGCTGCTGAAACCTGTGGAAAATTTCTTCTGCTGTAGGAAATGCTTCGGGTTTTACTCGGCGTCTACGTTGTCCTTCATTGGACCCTAGAAGAATAAATTGTACGCCATTATTCATCAAGCTGTGTATTTCACATGACCGAAGTATAAAGATTTAGCTGGGCAGTTCTCACCTGTCTCTGCCGTGCTTTTCCTGTTCAGCACCTTAAGAATGTCTCTGGTGATCTTCTTGATTACATGGCGAGCATCATCTCTTTGCCTGCCCACGCCAAACAGAACGACTAACCTCTGATTGCACTCATGGCTACACGATTCCTCCTGGAGGAGAGAAAATTGGAGACTGAAGCACAGGTAACCCTAGTAGAAAAAATGAAATAACTAAGTCACCACTAACCTGTGGAATAGGGAAATGAGTGGCATACTGGATGTGACGTGGTTGGTCATAAAGGGAAGCCAGCAGGCCATCACCACTTGATGTCTTCACTGGCCGACGGCCTTCATTGTCTCCATCATCAGGGCCTGGGCTACATCCTTCACAACGCATGGCAGGTGAGAACATCTAAAAAGATATCCAACAGCAACTTATAAGAGATTCCTATAAAGCTTTATACAGGATTACTCAAAAGAAAAACTAGTCGTGCATATGGGGATGTGAGGGGTGATGAGCTGTAACCAGTCAGAAGACATCGAGGACACTTGGGTCCTCCAACGCACACCGATAATCACACAGACATCAACAAGTAACATCCAAGGAGGGTAGGTGGGTGGTTAGGAAGGAAGACAAAACATCAAACTTACTTGGAAATCATTTTTCTCCATATCATCAAACAAAGCACCTGAACTGTGGTCAATGTCCATGGTTTCCGAAAGCGTTGTGTCCTAAAATACAGACGTTGCAGAAGTTATATTTATGTCGTAGACTGAAATTAAACAACAACAACATCCACCAAGTCCCAACTCAAGAGAGCAAATCAGCAGTGGTTTAATGGTTTTACCCATGTAAAAAAGAAGTAATCACTTTTTACATTAAACTGTATGGTGTACTTGACGTTATCTGAGATTTAATATGCTGCCATTTGCACAGTGGTCTGTACGACACTTTCAAATACAGAGGCTAAAACTTCACACTACTAAAAAAAAGGGTCATCTAGGACTTAGGTCATCCATATCTGATCAGTGAGGGGTCAACATCCAGCACTCCCACCCATAATTAGTCAACAGATGCTGCAGCGACAGGAAGTAAATCGTGGACAGAGCCAGGATACCATAGCGCTGTATGTCATGTAGGGGCCGTATCAAGAACCGCCAATACGACTTTACTGCCAGCCCCTATGGGACCTGCAAAAACCTGATCAAAGCAAGGGGGGGGGGGGGGTCCAAGACAACCTTTTTAATACACAAAAAGTAGGGACTGTCAGCCCAACAATCTGGGTACTCAGAATCTGATATTCTAGGAACCCTCGCACGGACCGGGTCAGAGTAACAACACAAATAATCGAGCAAACTAAAAAATATCCAGCGTGAAAAATTCAATCCCGGGTAAGGTAAAACTTCACATTTATTAGATGTGATTAAAATACTCCATTAAAATAATACTGGGCACAATATGGTAGCGAAACATCGCGTTTCGCCAGAAAGCCTTATTTATGGTTTTAATCTGGATTAAGGCTTCACGTTGAAATGCTTAGCTCCGCTACGTTATTGTGCCCAGTATCATCTTAATTGCATCTATTAAATGTGAAGTTTTAATTCCCGGGGATTACATTTTTCACGCTGGATATTTTTGGTTTCCAGCTTGATAACCTTTTCAATACACCAACTTACAAAATGTAGCCGTTTTACACACCTCCAGTTTTATACTATTATTCGTCTCTCCCTCCTTGCGGTCTGTATCATCTGCTGCGTCCTCATATGGGGAACGAGGTCGAGGTGCGTGAGGGTCCAGTCCCAGGTCCCCTCTAGATATCAGCGTGCACATATACATGTTGTGAGAAAAGACGTCATGTCGGATAAGCTCGCAAAATAGCAAGACCAGATTAAAGAATTCTACTCGTTCTCCCTCGTTTGTAGGGTCCGCTATAAAAGAAAACAAAGTGCAAGTCGTAAAACAGTACAGAATACAGTGGTAAATATGCTCTGTTGTATAATATCACTAGGTTATAAAGTTCATGCCCCTAACAGGACACGTATGTAAATGTGTTTGTGTGCACTCACTTTACATAGCCGCTTGACTAAGTGGCAGAAAAAGTTTAAGATTTCGAATGTTCCTCTTTAAATATAACCAAGAGAGAACAGACTACACCTTGCCTGAACAAGAGAGCCAGCAGGACCCAATGGTTATAGTAGCCAATCCACATAGAAATAAGATTTCTACACTATTGTTGATATTGGTTCAAGAAACTCTGAATATAAAGCCTATAGACACTGTGATCAAAGTCACAGACCGCCCGACATGTCTGAGCAGCCCATACTCACTTAATACTGGGGCTTGGGTATCAAGAAACTGGAGGAGGACATCCTGAAAAACAGGGGGTGAACTAAGTGCAGACAAAGATCCAGAAGACACAGATCCTTTCTCATCAACAGCTTCAGAGTCTCCACATCTCTGAGAAAAAATAGAGATACCAAACTGCCATCAAAGATTAAAAAAGAAAACTTTAGATAACTAGAAGGAAGCAAAGAGATTTATTATAGATACTTCAGCTTCGATCTCCATCTGTCTCTTCTCCAGCAATTTAGCTACAACTAAGGCACGGTGATGTCCATAGCGCTTGCAACTGACCGCCCACTCACACAGCAGGGCCACGACAGCATCATCATCTGGCGAGATCTACAAAACAAGGGGCATCAGAAAACACTAAAACCACAGACATATACAGAATCAAGTCTAGTGAAGCCACAAGAGACAGCTCCATCACCTCGTGACCATCCTTGCCGAGGCCCAATCCAAAGATGCGATTATAAAGAGAATCCAAGTTGTTACTGAAGTCGGACTTCTCAAAACTGTGGCTATCCAGAACCTCTAGAGTATGAAGAACACGTCCAATGGGAAATCCTAAAATGTGAGAGTAACTTGTAAAAAAAAAAAAAAAAAAAAAAACCTAAAAAAGGAACTAATAATCTAAAAGCTCTGTATACAGCACAAGAGTACCTGCTGTAGCTTCCTGACACTTATCAAAGGACCACCGGACCTCTACTGCTCGCCCACGCTCCTTTATCTGCTGCTCCATTTCCCGAAGTTTTCTTCGAACCTGAGGCATACGTACAACTGATAAGAAAAACTGCCAACAAAGCAAAAGAAAAGGGCATGGAGCATCGACTAGACACTTTTATGCCTTATTTACCTGCTGTGTGAATGCAGAATTGCCCCCTGGCATGGGCAAACTAGAAGGAGCAATTGGAAGGTGATCCAAGGGGGACCCAGTCTTAATTCTGTTGTCAGTCAAAGAGTAATGCCATACAAGAGCACTGGGACAACACAGAACAATACTCTGCAAAAGAATTGGAAAAAGTAACATTATATTCTCCAAAATAGTAAAACCACTAATGGCGTTTCGATCATATAAGTTTTGAAAAATGTTAGCCTCAATCCACTGGGGCCAAATATGGTAAAACCAAAAAGGAAAAAAAATATCTATTTGTGCATAGTGAAAAAAAAAACCAAAAAACTACAGACCCAAAAACAGAAGAAGTTGGTGACAATTCCTACTGAAAATATTTTCATTGAATGAGATATGTAAAAAGCTAATTGCCGGCTAGGAATGTTCTGCAGATGGATACGTGGCACTAAGCAGGCAATAGGGTGCCAAAGCAACTAGCCTAATGGTGGTCTGCTGGTCTTGGAATAAACTGCTGACACGTTACTCCCAATTGCTGTACTGGTGTATGGGTCTAGCTGAATTTTTCTTTTGCATAAACTCCTCACTAGTAAATTACGTCACTATGTAATGCAGTGTGAAGTTAGATCTACATCCAGTACATCTAAAGGGTTTCAGAGATGTACAACATGTAGTACTATACGTCACTCGGTCAGAGTAGGGATCCAGTCTATAGTTATAGACAAAGAAAAACTTCGGCACTCAGAGTTTGAGCAGTAGAATTACGAGTTTTATATCAGCAATTCAATTGCAATATGCATTTAACGTTTTGGTTCTAAATACTGGACCTTCATCAGAAAGCAACGGATTGCCATGGCTTGTGATAGTTCAGTACGTGGAGCGCAGAAGGGACCAAAACATCAAATATATATTGCAAATGGATTGCCTAAATAAAACAGTCATATCTCTACTGCTCAAACTCTGAGATCCGTGTTTCAGAGATGAGCGCTCTCCTTCCTCCTCCATACTGCACATCTGGAACACAGAGTATGGGAGACGCTACTATCTGGGGCACGTCCTACAGAACAACTCCTAATTGGACTATTGAGCAACTCATGCAAAAGAAAACCCCAACCAGAACAGCCATAGGGAGTAACTTTCCAGTAGTTTGTTATTCCGAGACCAGAGGACCACCATCAGGTCACCTGCTTTGGTTCTATAAGGACTGCTTAGTGCCACTTACTCATATGTGAACTTTACCAGCAGGTAAGGTTCCTACGTAGCTCATTCAAAGAAAGCATGTGCAATTGGATTTATTGTGCACTGACTTATGATCGGTAGTTTTTTGTCACTATGCACTATGTTTTTTTCCTAATGTATTATGTCGTGATGACTGCGGTTTTCTCATCCACCATGGAGAAACACAAACCAGATAACAGTACCTGCAGCATGCAGCTCAACCCGAACACAAGCGGCCGATGCTGAGAGCACTGTAGAAGGTCACTGAACGGGGAAGATGGGGCAGATCCTGAGGGGGGAGGAGGTGCCGGTGCAGGAGGCAGAGCTGTACCAGTCTGTGCAGTAAGAAGGTGCCCCGCATGTCCCCCACTACTTTCCAACAGCTGTGCCAAACGCCGTGTGCAGAAATAGGCAAGCCGCCGTGACAGGTAAGCAGACTGGACTAAAGAACCTGAATACTGTGGGGAGAGAGAGGGAAGAAAGAAAGTAAAATACAATAAAGTGTAATTCAACAGGCGTAAAGACGGAACATTAAATGCTATATTACACTCACACGAAGGAGAAGAGGAAGCAGCAGCTTCAAGAGTTCATCTTCCCCTGGACGTATCTTCTCGAAACATTCCAGGACCCAAGTCAAGAACTCATGTCGATCCAACATCCCATCCTTTATTGGTACACAAAATGTCACAGGTTACAAATCAAATTATTATTGCACCCTTACTGTATAGACTGCTCTTATGTTTCCTACAAGTCTGTAAGATTATGTGTATGTTAAATAGAAGTCTCAGACAGAAGCCATACATATATTTATAACGACAACCAAAAGGATCCGTTCACATCACTCAATTATACATTATTTTATTGCAAAGAGTGGCTAAAAAATAAAAAATCTGTAGACGATACATAGAAAATGACAAGCCATAAACAGACAGTATTTTGTGAGGCATACTAACATATTGACCTGATGAAGGCCATAAGGATTCTTAGAGGGCTGATCCTGTAGTAATCTAGCGTGTCCTTCTGGAACGTTTCCCAGCGTTCACACAAAAGGGAGATAAACCCTGATCAGAATTCTTACCTGGAACATAAACATGGCTAGTTTCTCATTATATTCCCACTGCTTGAGGGATAGCTCAACCTCTGGAGGCATAGGACCAGATGAGGAGCCAGGGCTACCATTTACTTGTCGGTAGTACTCTGCAACCTTTTGTAGCTGCTCCCAAAGATAACGGGTGATGATTTGGGTCCACTCTGCAAAAATGGAACATGTCAGCAAAAGAGCACAACTATACTCTGCTAATAAGTATTATTCCAGACTACAAGAAGAAACAACAATTTTACCTATGAATGGATCCATCACGTGTCTTTTTTTCATTTTGGTCTCTGTAATGGCAGCATAATAAGCACAAGTCATCTTAATAAGCCAAGCTGCCCTCATTACTGGCACAGAATAACGTGCCAGAAACCCAAAAACCTCTTCCTTCTTTCCAAAAATTGGAACCTGTCAAGAACAAAGAATTGTCAGACTAGATGTGTAAAACAACTTTTGTCAAAGTTGTGATATTCTTGTGTGCACCGACACGTGATGTAACACTCACCTTCTTAGCAAGATGTGTAAGAGGTTTGGTTCCGGCAAGATCTGTGAACCAGTTATTGATGGAGCTCTGGGAGCGAGCCGTGACCAGCCAGAAGTTGTCCTTCTGGTTAACTTGAGGCTTTTTTCGTCCAGTGTCTGGTAGGGTGTTGCAACGCAGTTTCTCTGCCATGATGTTACTGAAATTCGAGCTAATCTAAAAAGTAGGAAATGTACAATGTAAGAATAAAGGACAAAACAAAAAAAAAAGCTAAATTAAATTCTACAATCACACAGAGGTGTTACCTTGGCTGGGTTAAAGTTGACATTCTTAGCACTGCCATGTTCATCTCCTGATACAGCTGGCTGGTTATTGAATCCTTGCTTTACGTTTAGTGCTGTAAGCTCATCCTGCAAAAAGAAGAAGGTCAGACATCGAATAAGCACACCATCTTCTACCATCATCCTGCAACTCTTACTACACTGCTCAAAAAAATAAAGGGAACACTCAAATAACACATCCTAGATCTGAATGAATGAAATATTCTCATTGAATCCTTTGTTCTGTACAAAGTTGAATGTGCTGACAACAAAATCACACAAAACTCATCAATGGAAATCAAATTTATTAACCAATGGAGGCCTGGATTTGGAGTCACCCCCAAAATTAAAGTGGAAAAACATACTACAGGCTGATCCAACTTTGATATAATGTCCTTAAAACAAGTCAAAATGAGGCTCAGTATTGTGTGTGGCCTCCACGTGCCTGTATGACCTCCCTACAACGCCTGGGCATGATCCTGATGAGGTTGCGGATGGTCTCCTGTGGGATCTCCTCCCAGACCTGTACTAAAGCATCTGCCAACTCCTGGACTGGTCTGTGGTGCAACGTGACGTTGGTGGATGGAGCAAGACATGATGTCCCAGATGTGCTCAATCGGATTCAGGTCTGGGGAATAGGCAGGCCAGTCCATAGCTTCAATGCCTTCATCTTGCAGGAACTGCTGACACACTCCAGCCACATGAGGTCTGGCATTGTCCTGCATTAGGAAGAACCCAGGGCCAACCGCACCAGCATTTCGTCTCACAAGGGGTCTGAGGATCTCATATCGGTACCTAATGGCAGTCAGGCTACCTCTGGTGAGCACATGGAGGGCTGTGCTGCCCTCCAAAGAAATGCCACCCCACACCATTACTGACCCATTGCCAAACCGGTCATGCTGAAGGATGTTGCAGGCAGTAGATCGCTCTCCACGGCGTCTCCAGACTCTGTCACATGTGCTCAGTGTGAACCTGCTTTCATCTGTGAAGAGCACAGGGCGCCAATGGCGACTTTGCCAATCCTGGTGTTCTGTGGCAAATGCCAAGCGTCCTGCACGGTGTTGGGCTGTGAGCACAACCCCCATATGTGGATATCGGGCCCTCATACCACCCTCATGGAGTCGGTTTCTAACCGTTTGTACAGACACATGCACATTTGTGGCCTGCTGGAGGTCATTTTGCAGGGCTCTGGCAGTGCTCCTCCTGTTCCTTCTTGCACAAAGGCGGAGGTAGCGGTCCTGCTGCTGGGTTGTTGCCTTCCTACAGCCCCCTCCACGTTTCCTGGTGTACTGGCCTGTCTTCTGGTAGCGTCTCCAGCCTCTGGACACTACGCTGACAGACACAGCAAACCTTCTTGCCACAGCTCGCATTGATGTGCCATCCTGGATGAGCTGCACTACCTGAGCAACTTCTGTGGGTTGTAGAGTCCGTCTCATGCTACCACGAGTGTGAAAGCACAACCAACATTCAAAAGTGACCAAAACATCAGCCAGAAAGCATTGGTACTGAGATGTGGTCTGTGGTCCCCACCTGCAGAACCACTCCTTTATTCAGGGTGTCTTGATAATTGACAATAATTTCCATCTATTGTCTATTCCATTTGCACAACAGCATGTGAAATTGATTGTCAATCAGTGTTGCTTCCTAAGTGGACAGTTTGATTTCACAGAAGTTTGATTTACTTGGAGTTATATTCTGTTTAAGTGTTCCCTTTATTTTTTTGAGCAGTGTATATACAACAAAAGAGAGATGTCCAAGGGGGAACATGATTAACTTGTACAAGTGTAAAAATGGCGGCTGCAAAAAGCGTGGTCAACAGTGGTCTCCTGTAAAATCTCCTGGAGAAAGAAAAGTTCAATCTCCAGAGGAGTGAAGGCTGCGTTCCTATGAGAACTATTAATCTGTGGAATATTTTATCTTAAGAGATGGCCACAGCGGGAACCATTGATGGGTTCAATAAGGATTGGATGCTTTTTTTCTTTTTTATAAGAAAATACTTTAAATGCTTAGGCAAATGTATTTGGACAATTGGGATCAGGAGGGAAAGATTAGCTCTTTTGGGGCAGACTGGATCACGCACATACATATACCCTATTGTCTTCATCATTCCCTCAATTGATCGTGATGTACATTTGTTTTCGTTTTTTCAATCGTATAAACTATATAACCCGTCACTAGACATTGTGAAGTTGGCAGCATGGAGTAAACACAAGTAGCCGAGTGTGAGGTTTCATAATGGGCCACACAGGAGTAAGATATGAATAAAAAGAATTTCATACAGCCGGCATCTGCCTGTAACATCAGCGACCAGAGCTTACTCCGATCGCTGTTTAACCATTTAAACGCTGCGGTCAATCACTGATAGCGACATTTAAACAGTCATTGCTGGCGCACAGGATCGCAGGGAACCGATGGGTGGTCATGCCAGCAAGGGATCTGTTTAAGGCCCCCATAACTATCATCTGGGTACTCCAGTGAAAATCAACCACGGGCTGAGCTCCACAGGAAAAAAACAAAACAAAACATAATTTCACTATAAACTGCAATACTGTGGTAATGCAGTACACAGAGATGACCTGCAGATCTATAAATCGCAGAGAATAATATAATAAAGGATAACCAGTATGGATTCATGAAAAATACCGTAAGTCACGTCTAACCAACATGTTGGGCTACTATGAAGAGGTAAGTGCAAATCTGGATGTTGGTAATGTGGCTGATGTGATTTACCTGGACTTTGCAAAGGCCTTTGATACTGTACCACATAACAGCCTTATACTGAAGCTACAGAAGCAAGGACTTGGGGGAACTATATGCAGATGGGTAAGGAATTGGCTAAATGACAGGAAACAAAGAGTCATTATAAATGGTAAATTTTCTTAGACTGTGTGCCCACGATGCGTTTTTTAAGCCTTTTCGTAGCGGCAAAAACGCTGCAGAAACGCTTAAAAAATGCTTGGTAGAAGGCCTGCCATGTTCCCCAATGATAATCTGCATGTGCTGTGCACATGCTGCGGAAATTTCCGCTGCGGATTATCATTGCGGAAAAAAACGCAGCATGTGCATTAATTTTGTGGACACGCAGCGTAATTGACGCCATTGACTTGCATTGAATTGCTTAATATCCGCATCACTGCAACTGTACATGCGGAATCCATGCGCTTCAATGTGCGGATGGTACCTGGGTCTAGAGAACAGGAGACTCTCCTCCGGACCCGGGTACCACAGAACCTGTGAAAAAATGAATAAAATAAAAAATAAATATTATACTTAACTTCTGATGGCCCCTGGTGCGCTCGTCTTCACTTGCCGGCAGCTCGCGGTGGACTGAAGGACCTGCGCTGATGTCATAGTCATGTGACGGCAGGTCCTTCAGTGCAGTGTACCGCGATCTGCTGGCAGCCAGGACGGAGCGAAGCAAGACTGCGGGGGCCATCAGAAGGTAAGTATAGATTTATTTTATTTTTTACCATTCTTTTACAGTCACACTATATAAATCCATGCCGGTTGCATGGATTTATATAGTGTGACCAAGTTGTCAAGCACTTTCCAAGTGATGCTAAAATCGCTTGGAAAGCGCTTGTCAACCCGCATGCGGAAATGCATGTGAAGAACGCGTCACATCCGCATGTCCCTGGCAGGAAAAACGCATGTACAATCCGCATGTACAATCCGCATGTACAATCCGCATGCGTTCTTTCTGCCAGGGAGATGTAGAAACGCTCAGGAAAAATCCGGAGCATTTCTGCATTGTGGGCACATAGCGTAAATGGGATATAGTCAGCAGTGGGGTGCCGCACGGATCTGTACTATTACCGATTCTTTTTAACCTCTTTATTAATGACCTTGGGGATGGGATTGAGAGTAAAGTGTCAGTTTTTGCTGACGACACAAAACTATGTAGGATATTAAAATCTGATCTTGACATTACGATATTGCAGAACGATCTGGATAAGATGACTGAATGGGCAAACACTTGGCAGATGAGGTTTAATGTAGAGTAATGCACCTAGGACGGAGTAATCCTATTGCTACATATACATTAAATGGGAGTATACTCGGGACTACAGAACAGGAGAAGGAATTGGGCATTCTGGCCACAAGTAAACTGAGCAGCAGTACTCAATGTCAAGCAGCAGCCGCAAAAGCAAACAAGATTTTAGGGTGTATAAAAAGACAAATAAAATCCTGTGATCCAAAAGTATTGCTACCCCTTTATAAAATCACTGGTGAGGCCACATCTGGAATATGGGATCCAGTTTTGGGCTCCACATTTTAGAAAGGATATTAACAAGTTAGAGTCAGTTCAAAGGCGGCAACTTGATTATTACATGGGATGGAAGGACTCACATATGATAAGAGGTTGGAAAAGTTGAGCTTGTTTAGCTTATAAAAACTACGCCTCAGAGGGGATCTCATTTATATGTATAAATATATGTGTGGTCAGTACAAAGGTCCAGTACATGACTTATTCCTTATAAAGACCATACTAAGGACCAGGGGCACTCATTACAGGTGGAAGAAAGGGGATTCTGGCACCTAAACAGGAAAGGGTTCTTTACAGTCAGAGCAGTCAGACTGTGGAATGACGACCACAAGAGGTAGTAATGGCCGACACTATAACAGCTTTCAAAAAAAGAGCTGGATGATTTCCACGATACAGGTAACATTGTTGGCCATAGATAATTTAGTGACAAAATGTACAATTGGTGGAGGAAGGTTGAACATGATGGACCAGGGTCTATTTTTAATATCGGTAACTATGTAAACTATAGTATAATTGATCAAACACGTAAAAAAAAGTGTGATAGAGAGACAGAGAGAGACAGAGAGAGACAGAGAGAAAGAGAAACTTAAAGTTGCCTCTCTTTTTCCATTTAAAAAGATAGAAAATACAAACATTTTTGGTATCGCCGAGTTCATAAAGGTCCACTATCAAGATATAAAATTATTTTACCCATGCGTTAAACGACAAAAATAAAAAAACAAAATCATAATGCAAGAATTTTTTTTTTTTTTTGACAGCTGCACTTGCCACAAAACATTCAATAAAATCAAAACATTGTATGCACACCGAAATGGTATCAATAGGAAAGGAAACTCAGCGTGCAAAAACAAGCCTTCATGCAGCTCTATTGATGGAAAAAAAGAAGTTAAGGGGCTCAAACAATGGCAAACCAAGGATCTGTTTTTTTGATTACTGGATCAGTTTAAAATAGACGATTACTTGAAAGTTCACATGTCCAGTAGTACAGATGCATCTCACTAAATTAGAATATCATCAAAAAGTTAATTTATTTCAGTTCTTCAATACAAAAAGTGAAACTCATATATTATATAAAGCTGTTGTTATAAAGTATTCTAATTTACTGAGATGACTTTTGTGTTTTCATTGGCTGTAAGCCGTAATCATCAACATTAACAGAAATAAACACTAGAAATAGATCACTCTGTCTGTAATGACTCTATATAATATAGGAGTTTCACGTTTTGTATTGAAGAACTGAAATAAATTAACTTTTGGATGATATTCTAATTTAGTGAGATGCGTCTGTACATGAGTGGGATGTAACGCTTGACACTTATTAATATAGATAATACAAAAGATAAAATGAATTCACAAAAGGAACAAACAGCGGCACAGAGATCACAGCGGCACAGAGATCACAGCGGCACAGAGATCACAGCGGCACAGAGATCACAGCGGCACAGAGATCACACTGTTTTTTAACAAACAAAACAAAAAGGATATATTAGTTGAGTTAAAGGATATTTTTTATAAACAGGAAATGATCAGTGTATCTCTGCTACATACAGCCTACGCTACAGGTGTCATTGCACAGCACTGCTTGTTCCTTTCATGAACTCATATTATGCATTGCATTATCTATAGTAAATAAGTGTCAACCAATTGTAAACGCAACCATGTACATCTTTGCTGCATGATCTATGAATTTCTGATGAAAGCTTCCCTCCTCGCTCACCCAAAAAGCATAATATTTTTTAGACAATAAATCTTTGTTTTATAGTAAGCACTGGAGCCTGTTTTTTCCCCATATTTTTTTATTGTTTAAAACAAATACCGTAAACTAGTATTTACATATCCTGTCCATTATGACATGTATTCCATATTTTTAGTACTAGAAGCCTCAGCAGTCTCTCTCTGTGGACTCCCCACCTGTTACTTATATAAACATATATTGGGTGTGAAGAGGAAATTTGATCTCGCACTGAAATCAGATCTGTAGCAGATTTTTGGGGTTGAATGACCAGTGCAAGACACAAGAAGTGACTGACAAGTAAGGAAATGGACATTTTGTCACTAATAAGATATGTTAGTTTCTCATCTTCACTTTTACCGTTTGATTTATGAAAAAAACATAAGTAGTTAATATTTAAAAAACAGGTTTCTAGTAGCTTTTTCTTTACACAAAGGAACTAAATATCACAGTACAAAATAAAATCCTAGGCCATCTGGCCAATAACTAAACACATAGCCTTCACTCGCTAACAGGTGTAAGGCCTACCATCTGTCACCTAGAAGTACAATGTCCATACCAGCCATGGCAATAATGATTGTTCCTGCAGGCTGGCAATGAATTACACCCCAATCAGGGCATGTGCACACAGCGTCTGCAGACACCAGCGTACCACACCGTTTTGGAAGCAGAATACGATTCGGGAAATTGCCGGTCTTTTCTGACCTCCTTTTGGACGTCTGGTGCGGCGGCTTTGCCACTGATGTCCTTTTCTTTAAATCTTACATATAACATACTGGTGGCTTCCAAGTGGAAGTCGCCTGAGGAATGAACCTGTCATGTCATTTAGCTGCTTCACAGCTTTCAAAGCCTTAAGAAGTTAAACGTAGTGACAAAAGACATTACAAATGCACAGCAAGTAGCCTTTAAATTGCAGTGCACGTGTCGTTATTTCTGGCTTCTTCTTTAGCAGTTTTCAGCTGGGCTCAAAAAATAATGTATGAAAAAGACTTTTGCCCCAATCCATTAAAGGCTGCCGTTTCACATGCCAGTCTTAATGAGGGGCGTGCAGAAATAAGATGCACCAAATTCATTAAGAGGCACATGCCACTTAAAAGTTGTGGTTTAATTCCTAAAATGTCCTTTCTAAATATCTATTTTTGCACCATAATCAATTTTGCGATTAGCATTATTACACAACACCCTAAACTTCTCCTCCTAATCCAGAAATATGGGTTGTTGATTTTTGTTTTTTTTTTTAACTTCACTTCCTGTGACATTTCATTTCAGAGGTGTCTCAAGCGGGACATCAAAGGAGGCTGGGGCTGCACTCACTTCCCAGCAGCAGCATCAAGGGGTGGAGCTGGCGTCACTCACACTGCTTCTATCACCACTCACTGATGACGATTTGTTTGAGGGCAGTGCTAGATGCTGTGTGGCGGAGCTAGTGTCACTCATTGCTTCCACCTCTGCCCCCCCCCAATGAAGTCTTCTTTCACAGAAAGAAGCAGCGGCAGCAGAGATAAAAGCAGAGAGCGGGTGCTGCAGTCACCTCTCCTACAGCTGTTATCACCATGGATCCAGGACATTTTTAGAAGGCGATGCAAGTAACTGTAGTGAGTAACTTCATCGCTGACCCCTGATGATATCCTGTTCCAGGAGGGGTTATAGATGCCACGTGGTAATGATTGCAGCCCCAGCCTCATGAGGATGCTTTGTATGAGACTCCTCTCCAACTAAACGAAATGTCACAGGAAGTGAAGTAGAACATGAAACACATTTAGGGATTAGCAGGAGAGTGAGGGTATTGTTTAATAAAGCTTATTAACCCCTTTACCCCCCAAGGTGGTTTGCACGTTAATGACCAGGCCAATTTTTACAATTCTGACCACTGTCACTTTATGAGGTAATACCTCTGGAACGCTTCAAATGATCCCCCTGATTCTGAGACTGTTTTTACTGACATATTGTACTTCATGATATTGGTAAAATTTATTTGATATGACTTGCGTTTATTTGTGAAAAAAAATTGGAAATTTGGCGAAAATTTTGAAATTTTCAAGCTCTGACTTTTCATGCCCTTAAATCAGAGAGATATGTCACACAAAACAGTTAATAAATAACATTTCCCACAGGATTAATTTACATCAGCACAATTTTGGAACCAATTTTTTTTTTTTTTAGGAAGTTAAGGGTTAGAAGTTGACCAGTGATTTTATTTTTCCAACAAAACTTACAAAACCATTTTTTAGGGACCACATCACATTTGAAGTGTCTTTGAGGGGCCTTTATGACAGAATTGTGTCACTTTTGGGTATTTTCTAAGAACTGCACCCCTCAAGGTGCTCAAACCTACATTCAAGAAGTTTATTAACTCTTCAGGTGCTTCACAGGAATTTTTGGAATGTGGAAGAAAAAAAATTAACATTTAACTTTTTTTTCACAAAAATGTTACTTAAGGCCCAATTTTTTTTTATTTTTGCAAGGGTAACAGGAAAGATGGACCTCAAAATTTGTTATGCAATTTCTCCTGAGCACGCCGATACCCCATATGTGGGGGAAAACCACTTTTTGGGCACACGGCAGGGCTCGGAAGGGAAAAAGCGCCATTTGACTTTTTGAATGTAAAATTTGCTTGAATAATTAGCGGACGATATGTCGCGTTTGGGGAGCCCCCGATGTGCCTAAACAGTGGAAACCGTCCACAACTGACCCCATTTTGGAAGCTAGACCCCTCAAGGAACTTCTCTACATGTGTGGTGAGCACACTGAACCCCAAGGTGCTTCACAGAAGTTTATAAAATAGAGCTGTGAAAATAAAAAAAATTCAAACTTTTTCCACAAAAATAATCTTTTAGTCCCAAATTTTTTATTTTCACAAGGGTAAGAGGAGAAAATGGACCACAAAAACTGTTGTGCAATTTCTCCTGAGTATGCAGATACCCCATATGTGGGGAAAATACAGTGTTTGGGCACACGGCAGAGTTCAGAAGGGAAGGAGCACTGTGTGACTTTTTGAACGCAAAGTTGGCTGGAATCGAGAGCAGACGCCATGTCGCGTTTGGAGAGCCCCTGATGCATCTAAACAGTGGAAAGCCCCCACAAGTGACCCCATTTTGGAAACTAGACCCCTCAAGGATTTTAGCAAAGGGTATAGTGAACATTTTGAACCCAGCAGTACGACACAGAATTAGATAACATTAGGTCATCATATTGAATAAGTTGTAATTAGTCTTGAGCGCAAGTGCTCGCTACTTGAGTTTACATCGGGTACTCAGGTATTCACCATGTATCGCGTGTGCTCGAGTCCCCGCCCGCATGTTTCACGGTTATTAGACACCCAAAAAAAACATTCGGGGATCGCACGTGCATGGTGGACAATCCCCGCAAGTTTTTTTTGGCTGTATAACAGCCGCGAAACATACAGTGGGGAAAATAAGTATTTGGTCAATTACAAACAAGCAAGATTTCTGGCTCTCACAGACCTGTAACAACTTCTTTAAGAGGCTCCTCTGTCCTCCACTCATTACCTGTAGTACTGGCACCTGTTTGAACTTGTTATTAGTATAAAAGACACCTGTCCGCAACCTCAAACAGTCACACTCCAAACTCCACTATGGTGAAGACCAAAGAGCTGTCAAAGGACACCAGAAACAAAATTGTAGCCCTGCACCAGGCTGGGAAGACTGAATCTGCAATAGGCAAGCAGCTTGGTGTGAAGAAATCAACTGTGGGAGAAATAATTAGAAAATGGAAGACATACAAGACCACTGAAAATCTCCCTCGATCTGGGGCTCCACACAAGATCTCTCCCCGTGGGGTGAAAATGATCTCAAGAACGGTGAGCAAAAATCCCAGAACCACACAGGGGGACCTAGTGAATGACCTGCAGAGAGCTGGGACCAACGTTACATGGGCTACCATCAGTAACACAATACACCGCCAGGGACTCAGATCCTGCAGTGCCAGATGTGTCCCCCTGCTTAAGCCATTACATGTCCGGGCCAGTCTGAAGTTTGCTAGGGAGCATTTGGATGATCCAGAAGAGTATTGGGAGAATGTCATATGGTCAGATGAAACCAAAGTCGAAATGTTTGGTAGAAACACAACTAGTCATGTTTGGAGGAGAAAGAATGCCGAGTTGTTTCCAAAGAACACCATACCTACTGTGAAGCATGGGGGTGGGAACATCAGGCTTTGGGGCTGTTTCTCTGCCAAGGGACCAGGATGACTGATTCGTGTACATGAAAGAATGAATGGGGCCATGTATTGTGAGATTTTGAGTGCAAACCTCCTTCCATCAACAAGGGCATTGAAGATGAAACGTGGCTGGGTCTTTCAGCATGACAATGATCCCAAGAACACCGCCAGGGCAACAAAGGAGTGGCTTCGTAAGAAGCATTTCAATGTCCTGGAGTGGCCTAGCCAGTCTCCAGATCTAAACCCTATAGAAAACGTTTGGAGGGAGTTGAAAGTCCGTGTTGCCCAGCGACAGCCCCAAAACGTCACTGCTCTAGAGGAGATCTGCATGGAGGAATGGGCCAACATACCAGCAAACAGTGTGTGCCAACCTTGTGAAGACTTACAGAAAACGTTTCACCTCTGTCATTGCCAACAAAGGATATATAACAAAGTATTGAGATGAACTTTTGTAATTGACCAAATACTTATTTTCCACCAAAATTTGAAAAAATTTCTTTCCAAATCAGACAATGTGATTTTCAGGATTTGTTTTCTCATTTTGTCTCTCATAGTTGAGGTCTACCTATGATGTCAATTACAGGCCTCTCTCATCTTTTTAAAGTGGGAGAACTTGCACATTTGGTGGCTGACTAAATACTTTTTTTTCCCCACTGTATGGGGTGGACACTCTTGCATGTCACTCCAGCACCCGCGATACATGGTGCATACCCGAGTACCCAATGCAAACTCAAGTAGCGAGCACTTGCACTCAACACACTAGCCGCCATATCGTCATCATTTCTTTTCTTTACTTTTGAAAAAATCCCAACCATAACTGTAAGCACAGCCCCAACCCTAGAGTTTATTTTTTATGCCGTTCCTCATGCGGTATAAGTGATTAGATGACTTTATTCTTCGGGTCGGTGCGATTACAGCAATACCAGATTCATATCAGGTTTTTATGATTGGCAGCAGTCACACACTAAAAGACGCTTTTTTTTTTTGCAAAGACTAGTTTTTGCAATCATTTTTCCATATTTCAGCTGACAGTCATGTAAGGGCTTGATTTTTGCGGGACAAGTTGACGGGGGTTAATGTGCCGGGAGCGGTGCGGGGCCGCTCCTGGCACATAGTACCGGGTGTCAGCTGTCAAAATCAGCTGACACCCGGCAGCGATCTCATCCACACAGCTTCTGTGAGACGTAATAATACGTACCTGGTCATTAGGGCCCAGGTCACAGAGACGTATTATTACGCCTCACGTCAAAAAGGGGTTAAAAAAGTGGTTCGGGTGTAAAAATAAATAATCATCCTCCTACTCTCATTCATCTTGTGGTATGGTAAACCTTTAGAAATGCATATTAAAGGGACCACATTGCGGACTTGTGAGGGATATGTATACAATTATTCACATAAATTGGGGAAACCCCCCAAAAAAACTCACTAACAAGCCCTAACAATTTTTAAAGCACATGTTCCCTCAACATGTTTCACCACAACAACTGCATCATCAGAGGTTGGGACAGAATTCTAGCTATTGTCTCAACCCCTGATGACGCTGTTTTTGCAGTGAAACAAGTGTGCTTTAAAAATTGTTTTATCTTGCCAAATAGAGTTGACACACTGGGATGTCACCACTTGATAGTTTAGCCAATTGCCTCTACACATAAGTAGAATCATTTAGGCAGTGTAGAGACAAAATGTATAAATATCTATTACGCAGCTATTTTAAATAAGAATACAAGTTAAGTCTTAGGGCTTGTACGTGAGGTTTTTTGGGGATATCCCCAATGTGTCTGAATAATATAAACCTTGTTACTCTACCTACATGGCAGGGGAAATAGGGTAAGCACTAGGCTCACAACACTCTCCCAAACAGAGCCTACAGGAGAACGTAGCCAATTTCATGCACCAAGCATCACAAATGTACCTTTGTGTCACCTGACTTAACCTCTTCATGACCTAGTGACTTTCCGTTTTTTGCACTTTCGTTTTTTACTCCCCTTATTCCAACAGCCATATTTTTATTTTTCTGACCCCATAGCCATAAGAAGGTTTGTTTTTTGCAGGACAGGTTGTAATTTTGAATGCCACCATTCATTTTACCATATAGTGTACTGGAAAGCGGGAAAAAAAATCCAAATGTGTTGAAATTGCGAAAAAAAAAAAAAAAAGTGCAATTCTACAATCGTTTTTTTTTTATTTACCAAGTTCACTATGTGGCAAAAACGCAAATACCAATCATGTATAGGTTTTTATTTAAGTGGTGAAAAATGTAAAATTTAAATTTGTAAGAAAAAATAATATTTTTGTTTATGTCACCATTTCCCGAGGTCTGGGGCTGGGTGATGTTTTTTTGTTTGTTTTTTTGCCCCCCTGAGCTGACGTTCTTTTATGGATACCATTTTGGGGTAGATACGATGTTTTGATCGCCTGTTATTGTGGCGGCCAAAAAAATGGAATTCTGGCGTTTTGAATCTCTCTCTCATTATGCCATTTACCGATCCTATTAATTTATTTTATATTTTGATCTTTTTTTTTTTTTTTACTAATGCAGCGATATCAAATTTGTTTTTTTAATGGGGCAAAAAGGGGTTATTTGAATTTGTTTTGTTTTTTTTTTATATATTTTTACATTTTTTTTTTTTACTTTCCACTGTATTTAATAGTTCCCTTAGAAAACTTGAAGCGCCGATTGTCTGATCACCTGTGCTACACATAGCACAGGCGTTCACAATATAGAAATATTACATATAAATACACATCAAAAGTTGTGAAGAGGTTAACCATTGTCACCTTCATCTGCAGAGGTCAGCTTGTGCTACTAGCAAGACTAATTTAAATTAAAACTGTTCACCCATAGCAGCATATGCACCGAGACCTTCTTGTTGTTACCAACCCCCATCTCTAGGGGCACACATGAGCTAATCCACCATCTTTCTCCTTCATCTGCTGTTACGTTGCCATCCATTCACAAACTGCATTCATCTGAACTGGCTCGGTCTTCTATTCATGAGCTAAACATAATTTAGAGGGAACCCGTAATGTCGAAAATGGTATCTGATCTGCATTCAGGATGTTACAGGGCAGGGGGATCAGATTGATAGGCATTTTGTGGGAAAAGTCTCAGTAAAACGTGCATCTAATTCATTCTGTGTGCATACAAGTCCAGTGGGAGGTCCTGCTCAGTGACTGAGTCTTCCCTGTATTACCGGACATACAGAGATAGCTGTCAATCACTAGTAGGACCGCCCACTGGACTCCTTTGTATGGGAAATAGGGATTTCACCGAATAAAATACAAGTTATAGTGAATCTTTAATGTCATTTAGCTCAGCTCCTCCTTCTCTGCTCCGTGCTGTCCACAGATTGGACTACAAGGAAATGTGACAGGTTCCTTTTAGGCACAATCCTTCACATTTCACCAGTGTAATCACATAAGTGTTGTAAGATTGTGCTGCAGGGTCCTAACAACAGTCAGAAAGAGAAGAACACGCTCTAGATCCTTAAAGGGAATCTGTCACCAGATTTTTGCCATGTAATCTGAGAGCAGCATGATGTAGGGGAAAGAGACACGGATTCCGGTGATGTGTCACTTACTGGTCTGCTTGGTGCAGTTTGGATATAATCAGCAGTGGACATAATGTGAAGTCCTGTATAACCCCGCCCACACCCCTGATTGGCAGCTTGCTGACAATGTACAGTGTACCCAGGAAGCTGCCAATCAGTGGTGGGGGCGGGGTTACACAGAATAGCTGGACTGGTTTGCACGTGACACCTAGTCAGGCAGTGATCATATCAAACACTGATTGAAACCACACAGCCTAAGAAATGACACATCCCTGGAATCAGGATCTCTTGCCCTATATTATGTTGTTCTCAGATTAAATAGCAAAAACCGGCTGACAGATTCCCTTTAATACTTGGCATTATGTCTGGACACAAGACTTTCTGGTAATAATACAGACTGATTAACAATGGAATTCCATCCAGCCCTTACTGACAGTTTTCCTCCGGCTTTATGACCACAGGACAACCAGGAGCCCATTTCTCCGCTCTAAGATAGCTCATGGTGGGAAATTGTATAATTTGATACAACTATACTTACAATCATGGCATGTCCAGCTCCTCTCTATTTTATCATCTTGTAGTCATGTCCTATGTGATCTATATTATTATTGTGGCTTTCTTATAACGTTATTTTTGTGGTTAATATTAAAACAGGTCCTTGCCTGGCTTTAACACATTTTTGTCATGTACAGTGATATATACAGTACAGACCAAAAGTTTGGACACACTTTCTCATTTAAAGATTTTTCTGTATTTTCATGACTATGAAAATTGTACATTCACACTGAAGGCATCAAAACTATGAATTAACACATGTGGAATTATATACTTAACAAAAAAGTGTGAAACAACTGAAAATATGTCTTATATTCTAGGTTCTTCAAAGTAGCCACCTTTTGCTATGATGACTGCTTTGCACACTCTTGGCATTCTCTTGATGAGCTTCAAGAGGTAGTCACCGGAAATGGTCTTCCAACAATCTTGAAGGAGTTCCCAGAGATGCTTAGCACTTGTTGGCCCTTTTGCCTTCACTCTGCGGTCCAGCTCACCCCAAACCATCTCGATTGTGTTCAGGTCTGGTAACCGTGGAGGCCTGGTCATCTGGCGTAGCACCCCATCACTCTACTTCTTGGTCAAATAGCCCTTACACAGCCTGAAAGTGTGTTTGGGGTCATTGTCCTGTTGAAAAATAAATGATGGTCCAACTAAAAGCAAACCGGATGGAATAGCATGCCGCTGCAAGATGCTGTGGTAGCCATGCTGGTTCAGTATGCCTTCAATTTTGAATAAATCCCCAACAGTGTCACCAGCAAAGCACCTCCACACCATCACACCTCCTCCTCCATGCTTCTTGGTGGGAACCAGGCATGTAGAGTCCATCCGTTCACCTTTTCTGCGTCGCACAAAGACACGGTGGTTGGAACTCATCAAACCAAAGCACAGATTTCCACTGGTCTAATGTCCATTCCTTGTGTTCTTTAGCCCAAACAAGTCTCTTCTGCTTGTTTCCTGTCCTTAGCAGTGGTTTCCTAGCAGCTATTTTACCATGAAGGCCTGCTGCACAAAGTCTCCTCTTAACAGTTGTTGTAGAGATGTGTCTGCTGCTAGAACTCTGTGTGGCATTGACCTGGTCTCTAATCTGAGCTGCTGTTAACCTGCGATTTCTGAGGCTGGTGACTCGGATAAACTTATCCTCAGAAGCAGAGGTGACTCTTGGTCTTCCTTTCCTGGGGCGGTCCTCATGTGAGCCAGTTTCTTTGTAGTGCTTGTTGGTTTTTGCAACTGCACTTGGGGACACTTTCAAAGTTTGCCCAATTTTTCGGACTAACTGACCTTCATTTCTTAAAGTAATGATGGCCACTCGTTTTTCTTTACTTCGCTGCTTTTTTCTTGCCATAATACAAATTCTAACAGTCTATTCAGTAGGACTATCAGCTGTGTATCCACCTGACTTCTGCACAACACAACTGATGGTCCAAACCCCATTTATAAGGCAAGAAATCCCACTTATTAAACCTGACAGGGCACACCTGTGAAGTGAAAACCATTTCCGGTGACTACCTTTTGAAGCTCATCAAGAGAATGCCAAGAGTGTGCAAAGCAGTCATCAAAGCAAAAGGTGGCTACTTTGAAGAACCTAGAATATAAGACATATTTTCAGTTGTTTCACACTTTTTTGTTAAGTATATAATTCCACATGTGTTGATTCATAGTTTTGATGCCTTCAGTGTGAATGTACAATTTTCATAGTCATGAAAATACAGAAAAATCTTTAAATGAGAAGGTGTGTCCAAACTTTTGGTCTGTACTGTATATCGGACAATGAATATACTGTATATATATTTTGAGTATTTCCTTTAAAATAAAAAATAAAAAAAATCATTATGCTCTGCCCACTGAACAGTTACTGAGCTTGGCTCTGCAGAGAGCAGCAGACAAGATGAAGGTCACGGCTACTACGCTCTGCAGAGGCAGAAATTGAACTGCTCAATAACTGTAAATGTTGCCAATGCTTGTGTGCACCGGCTCCCATTGGTAATCTACAAAGGGATCATAGGACACCATTGGGTTCCATGTCAGCCAGGGGCATGCTGAAAGTCCCCATCACTGCCATTTTGGCTTTCCTGTGAAAAGGAGAAATGCATTATTATTTATTTTTAATAGGGGTGAAAAGTGGGTGATTATTTTTTTCAACACAAGTAAAAACAAAAAATATACAAGTAATATACCATGTAACAGTACCGGAAATAGGTAATATCAGTTAAGTGTATGTGCACATGGCAGCTTTTAGGTGATGGTGTACCTGTTGAGTGCAAAAGACACTTAAAGGGAATCTGTCAGCAGGTTTTTGCTATGTAATCTGGAGGACAGCATGAGGTAGGGGTTAAAACACCGAATTCAAAGATGTGTCACATGTCAGGATGTGTGCTGTTTACTTACAATGGTTTTATCACTTGGTGATTATCATTGCTGTGACTAGCTGGTGCATGCTTGCAAGTCTGACTCCGCCCCCTTCTGTGATGAGCACCTCACTGTCTATAGACATTGTATACATAGAGCCTGGTGTGGGCAGGAGAAGATTTCTCAGCTCTGCTTTATGCTACATCTAAGAACTCTGATTGTGAGAGAACGGCTGCAGCCAGTAATCTAAGTGTTACATGGTTGGATTCAGCTTCTCTTCTCCTACATTGCACTGCTCTCAGAATGGGTAGCAAAAACCTGATGACAGATTCCCTTCAAGGAAAACACTAGTGGTGTTTTTTCCTGAAGTGTCTTTCTATTTGTCTCTCCTGATGTCTTTTGCTGTGGCTTTTTATTTAAAAAATGCATTTATTAAAATAGTTAGTGGCTACCAAACAAGTGGCTTCCATATGTTCAAAAGGACTGAACAAATGCACAGAAAGTCAATGTGACATTTCAGGATGTAGTGTATCTTTTGGCGTTCTTTTAAAAACTTTTTCAGGTGGAATCTGCCTGAAAAAGAGGTTGTGTGCACAAATCCTTCCATAATACAAGACACAGTTAATGCAGCTAACATCAGGTGGGTGACAACGCACAGGTAACACTGCACCGGGCACAGGTGGCATCAGGAAACATAGCAGAGGTAATACCATATAGTAGAGGGCACAGGCATTACCAAGAAGCAGAGCACAGATAATACCAGGCAAAACATGAGTTCAGCATTCAGAGTGCAGCAGCCGGCCATGATCTGATTACTGCGCTGTATACACTAAGTTTGTTTGATATTAAAGTGGGCAGCAGGACTGTGGCAGTGACTTCACAGCTGGAAGAAGCCCCTTCCACAACCCTGCTGCCAACCGCCCTGCTGACACCACTGGATAACAACATCACAATGTGATCCTCACAGGAAAGAGAAATTGCAGCTTGGTGCATAATGCAGGGCTACAAGAAAAAGGCGCCTGGCTCCACCTACACTGATGAACAGGGCACGACAGTGGGAGCACAAAACTGATGTGGCCACAGCATAATAAGTAGGGCTGGAAATTCGCCCTACTCTCCTAAGGGCTGAGTCTGCTATAGCAGCTGTGTGTAAGTGCCAGGCTATGACACATTGCACACAAGCAAACACAAATGGCAGCCCCAGTGGCTGAGGAAAAAATAATAAATAGTGTTGAGCGAGTATGTTCTATTAACCCTTTCGCCGAGTATGCTCGGGCCGAGCTCCGAGTATTTACAGCTGCTCGGTGATATGGTTGAATCGCTCCCGTGTGCATGATTTGCAACTGTTTGACAGCTTTATTACATGCGAGGAATGTCTATTTCTTACACATTCCTCACATGTACTAAAGCTGTCAAACAGTTGCAAATCATGCACACGGGAGCGATTCAACCATATCACCGAGCAGCTGTAAATACTCGGAGCTCGGCCCGAGCATACTCGGCGAAAGGGTTAATAGAACATACTCGCTCAACACTAATAATAAACAAATATACATGTTTACATCTTACTCATCATTAACACAAACAAAACTGATGACAGGTGATCTCTGTCCACAAGAGTTCTAGTTAATAATCCAGAACTACCCTACAAATCACTGGACAGAGGAGCCTGCACAGCCACCTTATTACTGACAACGGCACGTGGCGGGACCCAGCCCTGGACCCTGCATCTATTACACATTTATTTATATTTAAAGGGGTTTCCCATTTAATTTTTGGGATTTTAACTGATTGGGAAACTGAAGAGGCAACAACGTGCCCTTTACCGGTTTCCACTACTGTGCCCGATGCAGAGAGCTGTGGCTTTGGGTCGGAGCACGGTGGTGCCGGGAACCGTAGACAGGGAGAGGTTAGCAGCATGGACACATCGTGCTGTGGATCGGAGGAGGCAGCAGAGGTCTGGCTCCCGGCTACTACCCCCTTAAAGGGGACCGGTCACTAGGTGAAAAGTGGCCAGTTTTTGCTCTTATTTTGTTCCTGCTGCTCCGCTGAATATTTTTTATTAAATCCACCACCCGGTTCCAGAGACGGGGCCTTGTTACTTTTTACGCTCTTCCCAAGGGGGCGTGGCTGACAGGATTCTCTGGCGGGGTGTCTTTGCATTATCATCCTGTGAGCCACGCCCCTCCATAAAGACCATAAAAATTAGCAGCAAAAAGGCCGATCTCTCTGGACCAAGAATCCTCAGGGGAGGAGCAGGAACCAGCCCCTTCCCGCCAGGTGACGGGGGGCCCCCTTCCCGCCAGGTGACGGGGGGCCCCCTTCCCGCCAGGTGACGGGGGGCCCCCTTCCCGCCAGGTGACGGGGGGCCCCCTTCCCGCCAGGTGACGGGGGGCCCCCTTCCCGCCAGGTGACGGGGGGCCCCCTTCCCGCCAGGTGACGGGGGGCCCCCTTCCCGCCAGGTGACGGGGGGCCCCCTTCCCGCCAGGTGACGGGGGGCCCCCTTCCCGCCAGGTGACGGGGGGCCCCCTTCCCGCCAGGTGACGGGGGCCCTGTAAACAGCAGTGAGCTGGAGACCATGGGCTATGGCAGGACACACCTGCCCCCTCCACAACCCAGGGTTACAGCGCCCCCTATACACAGGTCAGGCCCCGCCCCCTGACTCTCCACCAATGGGAGAAGGGGACATCTGTAGCTGCTCTTCCATTGGTGCGCTCCCCTTCCCCATTGTGCCCGCACTCCTCTGCCCCTCGGGCGCCGCTCCACCACGCATATTAGCCGGCACTGCCCCCGGATGGATGTCCCCCATCTGCAACCCTATCCTCCTAGTGCCCGCACAGCACCGAGCCGCCCCCCCATAGTGCTGCACCCACCTCCTTCTGCTTGGCGTCCTGAGGGTACACGTCCGGCGGTCCCAGCCGTGGTCTTTTCAGCGGCCGGTGTTCGTAGCTTAGTATACCGAAGGCCGCCATATTCCTTCCCTCTTAGGGGACGCGCATGAGATGACGTAGGAAGGAAACAACTAGTCGTGACCATCAGCCGTGTGGGGAGCGCGCTGATTACGTCAGCAGCAGTGAGGGCAGCGCGCCGCGGCCGCCATCTTTACACTGGGCAGATGCACTGTGGCAGTGAGAGGAGACCTCAGGGCGTCACAGCCCCACGAGTGGAGCCATATGAGGGCTCCTCCTGCACGTACAGTGGGCCGTGATTTTACAAGACTCACATGGAAAATTTCTTATTGCCAGGTTTATTACAAGTCACTCAGCAAAAATGTAAAAAAAAGTGTGCTGCTGTAATGGGTATTGATAAGGAGCAGATATAGCTCATGAATAAGGCTGTGTGCCCACGATGCAGAAATGCTCTGGATTTTTCCTGAGCGTTTCTGCATCTCCCTGGCAGAAAAAACGCATGCGGATTGTACATGCGGATTGTACATGCGTTTTTCCTGCCAGGGACATGTGGATGTGAAGCATTCTTCACATGCATTTCCGCATGCGGGTTGTCAAGCTCCTTCCAAGCATCACTTGGACAGTGCTTGTCAACTTGGTCACACTATATAAATCCATGCAGCCGGCATGGATTTATATAGTGTGACCGTAAAGAATGGTAAAACAATAAATCTATACTTACCTTCTGATGGCGCCCGGAGTCTTGCTTCGCTCCGTCCTGGCTGCCAGCAGATCGCGGTACACTACACTGAAGGACCTGCTGTCACATGACTATGACGTCAGCGCAGGTCCTCCAGTCCACCGCGATCTGCGGGCAAGGGAAGACAAGCGCACTGGGGGCCATCAGAATGTAAATATAACATTTTATTTTATTCTTTTTTTTACAGTTTTCTATGATACCCGGGTCCGGGGGAGAGTCTCCTGTCCTCTAGACCCAGGTACCATCCGCACATTGAACGCATGTATTCTGCATTTGCTTATCTAGTGAAGCGGAATCCATGCATTCTAATGCAAGTCAATGGCGGCGAAAACGCAGCGCTTCTGCAAAATAATTGGTAGTGCTGTGTTTTTTTCCGCAATGATAATCCGCAGCGGAAATTTCCGCAGCATGTGCACAGCACATGCGGATTATCATTGGGGAACATGGCAGGCCTTCTACCATGCATTTTTTAAGCGTTTCTGCAGTGTTTTGGCCGCTGTGGAAACGCTTAAAAACGCATCGTGGGCACACAGCCTTAGGCATGTTAGTTGGCATGGTCTCTTCACCGTGTTTTTAACATGGATGAATAAATAAATTACAAAGCTTCTTCAATACTTTGCAATGTTCAATACAGACAAGCTGATCCCAATACTGCAGACTGATCCCAATACAGACAAACTGATCCCAATACTGCAGACTGATCCCAATATAGACAAACTGATCCCAATATAGACAAACTGATCCCAATACAGACAAACTGATCCCAATACTGCAGACTGATCCCAATACAGACAAACTGATCCCAATACAGACAAACTGATCCCAATACTGCAGACTAATCCCAATACAGACAAACTGATCCCAATACAGACAAACTGATCCCAATACTGCAGACTGATTCCAATACAGACAAACTGATCCCAATACGTCAGCGGTCGCGTGACCTGTCACATGACTGAATGACGTCATGGAAGGTCCTTTTATGCCATCGCGAGCCACCGGGGAGACCGGACGCATCGGAGAAGGAGACTGGGGGCCATCAGAAGGTGAGTATAATGTGTTTTTTATTTTAAATTCTTTTTTTTTTACAGGTACTATGGTACCGGGGTCTGGAGGAGAGTCTCCTCTTCTCCAGACCCGGGTACCATCCGCACATTGAATCACTTAATATCCGAATGTGAACATGTAGTCATGCGGATATTAAGCGATTCAATGCAAGTCAATGGCGGCAATTACGCGACGGCAAAATAATTGGTAGTGCTACGGATTTTTCCGCAATGATAATCCGCAGCGGAAATTTCCGCAGCATGTGCACAGCACATGCGGATTATCATTGGGGAACATGGCAGACCTACTACCAAGCGTTTTCTAAGCGTTTCTGCAGCGGAATTGCTGCTGCGGAAACGCTTAAAAAATGCATAGTGGGCACACAGCCTAATGGTAAAATGTGACATATGCTACTTGTTAGTTCTACAAAATGGCAAGTAAATGTGGAAGTATATTTTCAGCAAGTGGTTCTTAAGTGGTTAAAGTCTTATTAACTTTGCAGGTACTGTAATATGCAGCAGATTTTTTTCCATGCAGAAGCGCAGATGAAAATATGCTGCATATTTGCTATGTGGTGATATACCTTGCATGTTAGATCTGTAAAAAATGATACAACCAAAAAAGTATCACAAAACTGTGAACATTTTCTACATTACTGTTAGCAGGTTTTGATGCATTTTTTTCCCCCCATTTTGGCAAAAAATGACTTATGCAAATCCCCCACAGTCACTAGGCTGTGGTTTGTCATCAGGCTATGATAGAGTTAATTTACAAGTTGCTGTTTAGCACCTATTAATTTACATAGAAGTTCTCCCACCCTTTTTTCATGTGTTCTCCAGGTGAATGGCTTCCTTGCGGCTACCACGGCTATGCTGCCCAGAGAGGGATTCTGGTACTGACCTGGTTCTTCTTTCCGAGCTCTACCATGCAGTCTGTGCAGGCAGCGCTGTCTTGGGACTCGTCGGTCTGGCCATCTCCTATAGGTGCAGTAAGCGAAGAAAGAGCCAGGCGATCAGGATGGGTTGGAGAGTTCTGCTGGCCGGTGTCTCGGTCACTACAGGTGTGACTAGGGCAGAACCTGCAATTAGATAACTGCCTGCTGTTTGTATAAGGCCTCATGCACACACTGGTGGCTTTTTCTGTTCATATATTTCCAATTTTTGTTCTGTATGAATCATGCAACATAAAAATCATGGTGTGCTCAAAATGGATGTTTTTTCCCCATTGCTGGTAGGGAGGAATGGATCAGTGTGAATCACAGCCAGCAGAAGCCTATAATAGGGAGCCTCCGTGTCCTGCAGGCTGCATGGGACAATTTGCTGGGGCTCCGTAAGGGTATAATGCAATAAGCAAAGTGCTAGGTTATGGAACGCCGAGGAGCCTTCATTATGGGGTAAAAGAGTGCATGGTGACTGAATAATATCCAGATTACATGCAATTTCAATGGAATTAAGCTACGTTGCCATGGTGAGCTTTTGGTGTTGCAGATTCTCTGCACCTATTACATTGTGGTTTTTAGGGCGTTTTTTTAATAACATGCATTTTTGACACTGGGGTCTGTCTCTTGTTGGTATGTCATGCTTTAAACAAAGCAGCTTTGTTTTTGACACTTCCTGGTATTTGGCTTTGACAAAACCTTGTTAGTCATGGGTGGAATACATTAGTTTTGTATGTTTCCACTGTGCAAACGCACTAGTTTTTAGTGTGTTGTTTTTTTTTTGTTTTATCTGCGGATTTTCCGCATCGAATGCAAGTCTATGGGAAAAATTTGCACATAAAACTCGGCGTTTCCCGAAAGAGAAGTTGACGTGTAACCGATTTGAAACGCGCACCGCAGGTGCATGACGGCTAGGGGTCTGTTAAAGGCCTCCATGCCTATCATCAATGTGCTCCACTGAATACAGCAGTATTGTGGTATTGCTGTGTATAGCACAAACAATCAAACAATCACAGGTTCAAGTTCCCTAAGGGGACTAATAAATAAAAGAAAAAAGATTTTAAAAATTATGAAAAAAACATAAGTTCAAATCACCCTCCTTTCCCTACATTAAAGATAAGAAAAAATAACTAAAAAACACACATTTGGTATTACCGTGTCCAGAAAAGTTCGATCTATCAAAGTTTAAAAAGAATTAACCTGATGGGTATACAGAAAAGTTATTGTTAATTGCTGCAATACCGAAAAAATACTGTAAGAAGTGATCAAAATGTCATATCTGTCCCCAAATAGTATAAAAAAATTTCATTGCGCTCTGCAAAAAATAAGCCCTCACAAAGCTCTATCCTCCAAAAAACAAAAGTGTTACGGGTCTCCGAAAATGGCAACACAATCAAAGATTATTTTTTTCCTTTACAAAGTTCTGACTTTCTTTCACCACTAAAATACTAAAAAAAAAACTAAGTTTGGTATCATTGTAATCATACTGAAGAGGAGAATCCTATTACCAGGTCATTTTTATCTCACAATGTATGCCGCGTAAACAATTCCCAAACAACAATGTCAGAATTGCATTTTTTCACAATTTTACAGCATTTGGAATTTTTTTTCCCCAGTTTCCAGCACACTATGTGGTAAAATGAATGGTGTCATTCAAAAGTACAACTCATATTAATTTTAAAATATTATGGCTCTTGGAAGAAAGGGAGAAAAAACTAAAATGCAAAATTGTCTAGTGTAAACAAATCATAAATGAAAGAGTAAAGCAAATTTGAAATTATCTTAAAGGTTTTGTCCACATTTGGGGACTTTTATGCTATTTTTTTAAAAATACGTAATTGCATGTATTTGTAGCTTAAAAATCATTTTTGCATTTAAGTTTTATTAGAAACTTTGCACTTTTTGCATTCTGTAGTCAGTGCTGTATAGTTTGGTGGCTGCTGAATTAGTTAACGCGCCAATCCAGCAGTTTTTTTTTTTTTGTGTTTTTTTTTTATTGCAGTGCTGAAGTGGTACAACTAATCTAAGTTTCCTGCCCCAGTGTTATACTCACCGGCTGCCAGTTCTGCTGTGCGAGCCAGAAGTCACAACTCAATATAAGTCTATGTAAGCCAGACCGTTGCCTCTGACTTCCGGTCAATCACAAGATGGCGGCGCGGCACTGGTGAGTATAAGACTAGGGGCAGGGAGGTTAGATTAGTTGTGCCACTCCAGCACTGCAATAAAAAAATAAAAAAAAACAGCTAGGAGAATGGTCTGACAGGGAGATTGTGACTGTCTTTTTCTGAGCTCTTCTCAGCTGATTTATGACCACATCAAAGTTTAAATGTGCAGGGAAACAAAAAGCCTAATAAAATAACAGTGCAAAATGTTTAATGAAACCAAATTGCAAAAATAAATATTTTATCCCAAAATACATGCATTTAAATAAGGAAAAAAAATGTTTTGTGTCTACAGCTCTTATGCAAACTTTTGTGCTTTCGTAGGAACAGATACCGTATATTCCGGCGTATAAGACGACTTTTGAAGACTGAAAAATCTTCTGTCTAGTCTGGGGTCGTCTTATACGCCGGTAATGCTTTTAAACTTTCAGAAATTGACATGCGGGGATACTCTGGGGGTGTTAATAAGCTGCCGTGGCCGTATCCCTGCCATGTCGGAGTTAATATAAGGTGGAGGGAGTTAAAATACGGCGGCGGTAGGTCCAGACAGTCAGCGCTTCTGTGCTGAAACTGACACATCGCTGCGTATTCCCAGCTCCGGACACAGCGCAGGGCTTCTGTGCCGACAGCTTTCACTTGTCACAGAAGCGCTGCGCTGTGTCCGGAGCAGGGAAGTTCGCATCGCTTCTGTGACAATATATGAAAAGCCGGCAATTCAGCAGCGGCATAAGCCGGCACCCGACAATTTAGAATAGAAAGAATAGAGCTTCACACATAGATTAGATAGATAGAAACATGTCAGTCACATATATATGAAGTACAGTGACAGTGTTGCTTACTGTACTTGTCATTTAGTGTAAAGGATTTATTAAAACAAATAATAGTGTTTTCATGCACCGTCTCTTTAAAAAAGCCGGCCGGCAATTCAGCAGCGGTACCCGACAATTTATAACAGACAGAATAGAGCTTCACACATAGATTAGATAGATAGAAACATGTCAGTCACATATATATGAAGTACAGTGATAGTGTTGGTTACTGTACTTGTCATTTAGTATTAAAATAAAGGATTTATTATTAAAAAAATTGGCGTGGGGTTCCCCTTAATTTTAGGCTCTAGCGGAGGTTAAGCAGACAGCTGGGGCAGATGTTTGAAGCCTGGGAAGGGGGTAATACCCACGGAGCTTCCCAGGCTACTAATATCAGCCCCCAGCTGAATACCTAGTCTTTACTAGCTATTAAAATGGGGGACCCCCCAAAAAAAATGACGTGGGGTCCCCCCTAATTTAATAGCTAGCAAAGGCTAGGCAGACAGCTGGGGGCTGATATTAATAGCCCAGGAAGGGAGCCATGAATATTGGCCCCCTCCCAGGCTAGAAACACCAGCCGTCAGCCGCCCCAGAAATGGCGCATCCATAGGATGCGCCAATTCTGGCACTTAGCCTCGCTCTTCCACGCTGCCCTGGTGCGGTGGCAGGGGGTAATAGGGTTGGGGTTGATGTCAGCTTATAATGCCAGCTGACATCAAGCCCAGGTTAGTAATGGAGAGGCGTCTATAAGACACCCCCATTACTAACCCCATAGTCAAAGTTAAAAAAAACACAAACACCCAGAATAAAGTCCTTTAATTGAAATAAAGACACAATTCTTTATTGTTCTAAATTAAACCATACTTACCATCACGCCCATTCCAGCTGAAGCCACCGATCTCCTGCAATAAAAGAAAAATAATAAAGCAACCTCATCCTTACCTCTCCATGGTTCCCAGGACAGCTCCAGCTCTGCTACATCGAGATGACAGGCTGGACCGCAGCAGAACGCTGCCATCCAGCCTGTCATCCCGCAGACACTGAGAAGCGCAGGCATGCTTGCGCTCCTCAGTGTCTCGCTGTGACGGCATCCAGATGAGCCGACAATGAACTCAGCTCACCTCCTGGACGTCCGTCACTGACAGTGTGGGAAACTTCTACTGCGCATGCGGGGAGCAGGAGAATTTTCCCACGCTGTCAGTGACGTGCATGAGGTGAGCCGAGTTCATTGGACATGATCTCGGCTCATCTGGATGCCGTCACAGTCAGACACTGAGGAGCACAAGCATGCCTGCGCTTCTCAGTGTCTGCGGGATGACAGGCTGGATGGCAGCGTTCTGCTGCGGTGCAGCCTGTCATGTGAATGTAGCAGAGCTGGACCGGTCCTGGGAACCATGGAAAGGTAAGGATGAGGTTGCTTTATTATTTTTCTTTTATTGCAGGAGATCGTTGGCTTCAGCTGGAATGGGCGTGACGGTAAGTATGGTTTAATTTAGAACATTAAAAAATTGTGTCTTTATTTCAATTAAAGGACTTTTTTCTGGGTGTTGTGTTTTTTTTAATTACTTTACTAGAAATTCATGGTGGTCATGTCTAATATTGGCGTGACCCCATGAATTTCGGGCTTAGGGCCAGCTGATAATGCCAAGCTGGCCCTAACCCCTTTATTACCCAGTGAGCCACCGCACCAGGGCCCTGGATGAGTTGGGTACAGCGCCAGAAGATGGCGCTTCTATGAACGCGCCATTTTCCGGGGTGGCTGCGGACTGCAATTTGCAGCGGGGGGGGCCCAGAAAGCTTGGGCCTCCCTGCGCTGCGGATTCCAGCCCCCAGCTGCCTTGTTGTACCTGGCTGGACACAAAAATAGGGCGAAGCCCCACGTCTTTTTTTTTTAATTATTTCATGAAATAATTAAAAAAAAAAGGGCTTCCCTATATTGTTGTGTCCGGCCAGGTACAAATAGGCAGCTGGTGGTTGGGGGCAGCCCGTTCCTGCCTGCTGTACCTGGCTGGACACAAAAATATGGCGAAGCCCACGTCAACATTTTTGGGAAAAATTAATTACAAAATTAATAATAATTTAGGGACTGCATCTTTATTAACCCCTCAATTGTCATTTAGTGTTAAAATAAAGGATTTTTTAAAAAGAAAATTGGCGTGGGATCCACCATCATTATAGTCTCTAGCGGAGGTTAAGCAGACGGCTGGGGCAGATGTTTGAAGTCTGGGAAGGGGGTAATACCCACGGAGCTTCCCAGGCTACTAATATCAGCCCCCAGCTGAATACCTAGCCTTTACTAGCTATTAGAATGGGGGACCCCCCCAAAAAATGACGTGGGGTCCCCCCTATTTTAATATGTTTATGAGTGACAGTTTTCCTGCTATATACCTGCATGTCATAAGAATTTAAATTAAAAAAGGACCATGTTAAATTCAAATCTGTTTTTTTTTAATTTTTACCGGTGTTTGGTATGCGTTGGAAAAGGGGTAGTCTTATACGGTGAATATATCCTAAACTCTATATTTTAACAGGAAAGTAGGGGGGTCGTCTTATACACCAGGTCGTCTTATACGCCGGAATATACGGTACATCAAGGCATTATGAAGACCATTCAGACATCCATGAATCCCCTGTGTTTTTCTCAGATAGCACATGTACTCATTAGGCCTCATTCACATGTCTGTGTTTAAACACGTACATGAAAAAAAAATGGTAACTATTTACTATATTTTCATTCAGATTTCTTCTTGTTTTGAAGGGTTACTCCTGAACTCTCTAGTGTGGCTGATCGCTCCCGATTTCTTGTCCAGTCAGTCTTGGATCTCTCACATCTCCTGCGTTTTCATCTCCGTAAGTAATTTCTAGTGTTTGCCACTGATATGCCATTAATAACCCACACAGTTATTTAAACACTTGGCAATCAGCCCCTGAGATATGTGTCTAAAAGTAATAACTTGTCTATACAGAATCTAAGGGGTTTTCCACTTTTAAGTTTTATTTCCCCAAATGCTCCTATACCTCTAGTGACAAAAACAGCTGGTTCTCGCCCTCTCTGGGTCCGGCGTCTGCTCTCCACCGCTCTTCCGGTGTCTGATTGTTTACTAGCTGCAGCAGTGATGTAACAACTACAGTGCACATGTCAGCACTGCAGCCAATCATTGAGCCATGTGGCTGTTGCCATCTACATCAGCGGAGCTCAGTGATTGGTTGCAGCGGTGATTTGCGCAATACTGTTGACATGAGTATCAGCTGCGTCTGTTGTTTTAGAGGAGTACGTGTTGGCTCATTAATCTTTGTAAATTCCACCATATGTTCCAATATTCCTTGATTTTCTAGGTCTATACAAGTGTTTGCTTTTCTCTATTTTTAGTTTTTATCATTTTTCATCAGTAATTTTCACGTATGGACAAATAAATTAATTGCAAAGCTTCTCCAATCCTTTGGATTGTTAATCACCAACAGCACTTGTACTGCACATTAATGTCATCCATCTGTGAAAAGCACATATCAATCACATACAGCGTGTGAAACACAGATGTCTTAGTGGTATGGGGTATTTGATTGCAAGTGGCTGCCTGTAAGTGCTCGTTCACACAAGCGTATAAAAAAATCGTTCAGAGTGTAATCCAAAAAAGTTGGACAACTTTTTTCTCACTTGTCATCCGTGTGCAATCTGTTTTTTACAGCAACAGCTATTATTTATTTACAGTGTCCTTTGTTACAGAATTGCAATGTATTTGCAAAAATTGGACGCTGTACTGTGGCTCCGCTTGGCATTTGATTTTTTTTTTTTTTTCACGCACCCATAGACTTGAAAGCGTGAGTCACATCTGATTTACAGAAGAAATTCGTGCACGCTGTGACTTTTTTCACACGCAGATTAGATTAGTGAAAGAAAATAGAAAAAAAACGCTGATCTGCCCTGCACCATTGAACCACATTGGTCCGAGTGCTCTCCATTTTTTGTGACTTATAGCACTTGGACTGAAAATACAATCTTATGAATGAGCCTTTACAGATATAGTAAGGCAGGAGCTACATGGCCACATGGGTTCCTTCCCCCTCTTGCTGCCCTATTGCATCCAGTCCAGGTAATGTGCACATAACATTTCTCTTTTATCTTACTTGTATCCCTTTATTTACATCCCAGTTATATTCATATATACATCTGGTACCACTGCATTTATTCCTTGTGGTCACTGGTTATTTATCCTGAGCGCTAGCACTTTATTGTATTGTAATTAGCACTTGAATCCTGCTTTCTATAGGACTACTAGTAGAACGTAGAATCAACCGCACTCTTTGTTTTTGATGATCAAAAAGGAGACATATTTACAGTGCCCATAGCGATTCTCTCACCCGCTCTCCACACTGAGCGCAGTGACTGAGCGAGAAAGACCCGGGACCGGTCGAAACGTCTCCCTGTATGGTTGCCTTTGTTCCCACATAATCATATACTTTGTGCTTGATACACCAATAAAGTAGCTTCTTTTTGAGCACCAAAAACAATAGTGCGGTTGATTCTACTTTCTACTGATCGGGACCATCCCCAGTTCATCCACCACCCATAAATAAGCCGAGTGCCCACCAATACTCCATTACTATTATGCACGCTGTCTTACTGGGCTTTGGCTTTGTTTTTGCAATACTCCTCCATACCTACGACCAATAAATACTTGCACCCCGTTACAAGGATCTGCAGTTAGAGGTGTAGGGGTTGTTGGTTTATGACATCCTAGCCTTTGTTTCTGTATGCACTTGTTGCACATTTTAAGTGTTTTTTTATTGCTTATTTATTTTTTTTTATTTTTGTGTCTTGTTAAACTATATACTGTTTTATACTGATATTTCTTGCATCCGCTTTTATGTATGCATCTTTTCTGCTGCTTAAATACACGGCAACGTGTAGCACAACATTAAGGCTGCGGTCAGACAGACATGAAAAATCGTGTGTTTTTTTTGTTGTAGTTTTGTTTTACATCCAGAAAACTTTGATGTTTTTTTTTATCCTTGTTGCCATTGATGTGTCCTGTATTTTACATCTCTCTGGCATCCGTTTTATACATGAAAATTTCAAAATGTACATGATCACGTCCAGTTTCCTAGGTTAGTAATGATAGCGTACCCGTAAAAGTAGAATGCAATGCATATGTTTCGTATTGGATCCGTATTTTTTTTTTACGGGCTGTAGTTTTGCTGCATAAAAAAAAAACTGCAGACAATTTGCATGACTTGAATTGAAGCCCATAGTGAGTAGATGGCAACCAGTGACAGAAAACCTAACACATTTGGAAATCTTTATGACCTGCGGGAGGTTGCAGGTTGCGATGCCACAATGAAACACGAGATCTCCATGTCACACGACACGTCACCGTGAAGCCCTAGCATTAAAGTAACTAAATCTCATAAATAGAATAACAACATTTTTGACACAAGGTGACTTGGGGGGGGCGTTGTATGTTTCGGGAGTTTTCTAGTATTCTCTATCTACTTGAAAAGAAGCCACATTACACATTCGGATAGTGGACCCAGAACGGTCTTCATCCTCAGCAGTGCTTCTTCTACTGTCCTTGTTTCTTGCTATAATATTTTTCTATTGCACTTGAACCCGCAGACATGGATTCATTATTTCTGTTCGGTGCTCTTCTGGGCGTTTCTCTGTTACTCTTTGGAGATTGATCAACTATTCAAGCCAAACCCGTCAGAAAGGTAATGGAGAAAAGCTATTCTACAAAGTGGTAAGAATTGTGAAATCACAGACCCCATCAGTGTGAGACATACTTTTATTAAGAAATAATGACTAACCCTATATTACATCATCCAACATGTGAGACAAGGATGAGACCGAAGCATTACAATATGCGGTGTGGATTTTTGGAAGAGTCCCCCTGATTGTCCACTTGGTTACTTCTCTGTGGCTCTGATGTCCGTTACAGTAGATTGTGCAAGTAATTTGTAGCTGCTTTCCCTGGATTTAGCCAATCGGTATGGTTAGAATTAACTTAAGAAATTTCTATAACGTTTTTGAGAATACACCTTCCTCAGGTGATGTCCGTGTCCCAAAGACTGCATTGCATGCTAAGTCTTCATAGTGCTGTCGTGCAGTCTGTGCATTATGTTTCTAGGGTTGACTGTAAAACTGACATTTTGTCATTTTGTTAGTTTCAGTAAAAATTCTTTATTTAGTTTCTGAAGTCATTTTAAAGTTTACAACAAGAGATCTAGGCTTTTCCAAAAAAAAAAAAAGACCACCCCCAAAAAATGTCAATATTTTTCAAGGTCCATACACACAGTTTAGTCAAATTGCATTTCTGGCACTAAGATTTGCAAGGATAAGGAAGCTCCAACCGTTATCCAGATAAAATGGTACCTTTTATTCCAACTTCTTTAAGATTGCGATATTCTCCAGTGTGTCAAAATTAGTTTCACTCTTATTACAAACTATGCAAGTAATTTTGACATACTGGAGAACGTCGCAATTTTAAAGATGTTGGAATAAAGTTTACCATTTTATCTGGAAAATGCCTGGAGCTTTCTTATCCTTGAATCGTCGCTGAGACACACCGGGCTTTTTCTGTGCTGAGAATTTTACAATACCCCGCACAGGGGTGAGCTGGTTACCATTACTTACCATTTGTTGCACTGATATTTGCAAAAGTGTAGCAAAAAAACATGAATTGACCAAGATGTCAGAGGAGCCCCCAAGTACAACAAACCTAGACTTTGACTGCTGCTCTTCTGATTTATTAATACATGACATACATACAAAGGCATTTGTAACATGCCTACATTCTTTTCTAAGAAATATGTTTTTTACTGTTATAAACCCATTGCTGTAAGTAAACATTATGGTCACAATGATGGTGTCCGAGGAGAACTGCATGTCACCACTGTCCATCAGGATAGATTTTACATTGGTGTTACTACTCTACTTAGAGTAACTGAATGTTAATGTTTTTATTAATAATGTTGTCCATTATGGAAAGTTATGAGGCTTTACAAATCACTTAACGGATTTGCCTTCATTCCTGTAAAAAAAAAAAAAAAAAAAAAAATGCTTATAAGTGGCTTGCAAACACTGCTTTTCCCCAATCTATCTATTTGCCTGCCTTCAGCTAGACTGGTATCAGAGTTTACTCATTTGGAGTACAGATGCTGGCAGTGATGGGTCAGCACCCATTAACTCCTCCTGAGTGGTGTCCTTATCACAACAACCTCCTGCAGCAGCTTACCCTCAGTTTGTGAGACACAGGTGTTGACCCTTTCACTGCCATCATCTGGACTCCAAAGGAGTAAATTCTGATACTATTGCAGCTAACAGCAGGAACATGGGGGGAGGGGGGTGGGAGCAGGAGTTTGAAAGCCAATTACATACATTTTGGTCTTTTTCTTTGATATATACAGTACAGACCAAAAGTTTGGACACACCTCATTTAAAGATTTTTTTCGTATTTTCATGACTATGAAAATTGTACATTCACACTGAAGGCATCAAAACTATGAATTAACACATGTGGAATTATATACTTAGCACAAAAGTATGAAACAACTGAAAATATGTCTTATATTCTAGGTTCTTCAAAGTAGCCACCTTTTGCTTTGATGACTGCTTTGCACACTCTTGGCATTCTCAAACAATATATGAATGACGCCTAATATTGACAGTTTTCTAAGTGTATAGAATATATATATATTTTTTATTTTTCAGGTTTGGCTTATTGTACTCTTTTCTATGCTGGGGGGCTCCAAGCCTCATATGTCTCCATGGTCTTCTTATGTTGGTGATTCCATCTGTGTCTCAAGACAGGTAGAAAGTGTTTTTTTTATCTTTTTTAACCATCCTCGTGGTCTAAGCTCTAAGGCCGCTGCATGGAAATAAAACAATTAGTCACAGTAAATGAGAGAGAGAGAGAAAAAATCAGCCTATCCCAGTAACTGTAATGGAACATTTGTCAGTAAAGCAGATGCATCCTTCCTTACTCATCCATAGCTGCAAACTGAGTTCATGGAGTGTGAGGAGGATTACACCACTAGATGGCAGTAGATGAAAAGCAAGACATTTGCTAATAATTAAAATTAAATAAATCACTGACCAAACGGTGACAGAATACAGCAGCCCTGACAGTGATGATTATAGCCACAATTTTCTTACTTCAGTGCAATACATTTTACTACTTAATGTACTGGAAAATGGGAAAAAAAAATTCCAAGTGTGGTGAAATTGCAAAATAAAACAACTTGCAATTCTGACATTGTATTTTTGGAATTGTTAATACGGTATACATTGTGTGATAAAAATGATCTGCCGATATGATTCTCCTCGTCAGTACGATTTCAGCGATACTAAACTTGTCCAATTTTTTTTACTTTAATGCTAGAAAGAAAAACAAATGCAAAAAAACATATTGTTTGATTAGTGTTTGTCATTTTCTGAGATGTGTAATGTTTTAGTCGATAGAGCTGTGTTGAGGCTTATTTTTTTGCAGGGTGAGATGACTTTTTTTATTGATACAGTTTTGGGATATATATGACATTTTTATTGCTTCTTGCAGTATTTTTTGCAGTATTTAAAGGTTTACAGTGTTTGGGTTACTTTTTTATACTTTGATCAGATTTTTCTGTCCACAGCAATACCACATATGTGTATTTTTTTTATTTTTTTTAATGGGGGGGGGGGGAGGTGGTGATTTGAACTCCATGTTTTGTCATAATTTTTTTAAACTTTTTGTTTACTTTTTACTGTATTTATTAGTCCCCTTAGGGGACTTTAAACCTGCGATCTTCTGATCGCTTGTACTATATACAGCAATACCATAGTATAGTAATAGCTCGGCCACAGGCTGGCTTTAAACTGAGTTCAGTGATGAGAGTTAGAGATCTTTAACAGATTCCTTGCTGTGATAGCAACCCATCAGTGCCACGTGATCATATCACGAGGGCGCCGATGGGCAAATAGAATGACGCGTTCCATGCCGGTGTTGTTAATGCTGTTATCAGAGCTTAACAGCAGCATTTAACAGGTTAACAGTCACGGGTGGAGCACTGTTAGAGGCAGGTCCCGGCTATGACTCACAGCCATTACCTTCCAGGTATGGGGCGGGCTCACCCCATGAGCCTGCTCCATACACCCGATACTGGTACGGCGGATGTCTGCAAAAAATTAATATTCAACTGGTACGGCGTATTATCGTAAGAGGTTAAAGGGGGATCCTAATGTTTAGAAGTTATTGCCTGTTCATGTTGAACAGCGCTCAGCTATCTACTGCGGTCCCATTAAGAATATATGGAGCTGTAGTGCGCATGATCAATTGTCGCTCCATTCAGACTCCGGGTTCATGGCATCTGTAGGCCCCCCAGCAATCGAGAAGTTATGCACTATCCCATAGAGGACAACTTCCAAATCTGAGAATACTCCTTTAACTCAATATCTGCCCCTTTCCAATTGTTTCTGGAAAATCTTATCATTTTGATGAAAATGAACTCTGTGGAGACCTCTCTTGAAAAGGGGCGTAGAGTTCAAGATTTCTTTGACATTTGGGAGTTTTATAGAATTTTGGCCCCGCCATACTCGTAAATTCTTGCAGGATAGTTATACCGTCTTATCGCATATGTGATAACAAGCAAATTGTTGGTCAGGAAATCTAATGGACCTGATTTATTTTTTAGGAGTTAACTGAATTCAGATTCAAAAGTGAGGACAGAGTCTGCAGAGAAAGGGAAATCCAGCTCCACAGACATACAAAACTCCTCCTTATTAGTGTGAATAGAAAACACTTCAGTCGGTAAGTTAAAATGCTGTGGCAGTAGATAAAACAACGTGTTTCAGGTAGTAAAATGATTATCTACTACCATGACATTTTAACTTACTGTCTGAAGTGTTTTCTATTCACACCAATAAGGAGGAGTTTTGCATTTCCATGGAGCTGGATTCCTCTCTCTTTGCAATTCTCCACGTCCAAGGCACGGACACCTGCTTTGCTCCAGATCTTTAAACAGTGCATGCGGGTGAGCTGGACTCTATCCTGCAGAGACCTACATACTGGAAAGTGTATCATACTTTATCACACTGTTTTCAGCTAAAAAATCACCAGCTTCACTGAATTTATTTCCAAAAATGTTGTATTGAATAGCCCCCAATTACCCCAAAAAGACGTGTAACACTGAGGTTTCCTAGGACTGTATTCAACCCCTTTCAAGCTTTTTAATGCAAACACAGTCTTAGTAATGTCAAACTGACTGTAATATACATGGCTTTGTGTAGCCGGATGGTAACTGTATTTCACAGCAGTGCTGTCACACACTATCTGCACTGTTTTATGGATTTCTCTCCCTATCTCTATGGCTGTGATGTCCGCTCACTATCCAGATTCACCCCAAAATTGCTGCTGCATTCACTGCCTTAGCTTTTATACAAGCTATGATAGCTCCTATTAATTGGCTGTGCTATACCATGTCATGAAATAACTACAAGACTTTATGGGGAAGCCCACAAGGTCATACCTAAGGTCACGTGAAACTTCTCTGGCTGATGCAATGTTGATTTGCCAGAATTATATCTCTAGTTGTTCCAACTCCTTGGGTTCAGCGAATTCCTAAATATTCAACAGGAATTCTATTTACATGGAATCAATTTTGCTCACCTCTACAGTCAAGCTGTCAAACAAAATGTGAGTATTGGTCTTTATACAGCAAATAATCTGATTATTTCATTTTGTGGGATGGGTCACATTGGTATACAGTAACAGATGTGTAGGACGGGTTCTCTTGTAGTAGTAAGTCTTCCTCAATCTTAAACCATCATATTTCCTTCAGGTAAGCAAATGTTGCATTCGTTATCCAGTGTGATGTCATTCTCGCTATTTCGCAATTCATTCTTACTAGAGCCGACAAGATCTTAGGAAGCGAGGAAATCTTAGTCGTGTTATGACTCTCATGCAATGTCTTTGTGTCTGAATGGTAACGTGGTAAAGATAACAATGTGTGGAAATTCTCACTGACTACATTAACTCCCACGCCAAATGCTGAGGCTCAAAAAATATCTATCAGGGGTCAGGAACCTGCGGCACTCCACTCGAGGCACTGCAACTCCCAGCATTGCTTAACGGTCACTGGCTGGGAGTTGTAGTTTTGCTGCAGTTGGAGTGGCACATGAGTCAGCAAATGAAGGTGAACGCTCTTTTACATATTCATTATGTAGAAAAAGGAGATTGACATTTCAGAGTAGACCGCGCTGCTGTAGAAAGAATGTCGTTCCAGAATGGAATAGTAATTTTCGTTTTTATTTTTACCCGTTTCGTGCGCGCACCGAGCTGTTTGCGCCATGTAGTTTTGTGTTTGAAAAAGGGCTTGGTGTGAGCACGAAAGGCATTAAAATAAAAACTATAAAATTACACCGTTTTCCACTCCAGATTTACATGCAAAAAATATCCACAATACCTTACAGTTGCAGCAAAGAATACAAACCAGGAGCTGTAAAAAAAAAAAATAAAATCTGCTTCAGAAATGGACCTGTGGAAATTAAAAGGGTTCCCTGGGACATAACAACTAATAACCTATCTTTTGGATATTTCATAAGTATGAGATTGGTGAGGGTGCAACACCTGGCACACGTACCTGTCAGCTGAAAACTGCTCCTGCAGCAGTCAGAAATAAACAATGTATAGAAAGGACACAGCAGCCCCCCCACATTGCTTAGTGGGTGTGTGTCAAACATCGCACTGCACTCAGATATCACCCGAGTGCAGTGCTATTCCCTCAGATGCCGGCAATGGAGGAGATGGAGAAATTAATTTCTCCGTCTCCTCAGCAGCTGTGTTGTGAACCTCTCATTCTCGAGGATCAGAGCACAGACACTCGGCTGACGCTCGCAGCAGAGCAGGAGCCAAGTGTCCTTAGCATATCACATCAGATGCCATACGCTAGTGTTTCTCCGTCCTTACACACGTTTTGTTGTACACATGTTTATTTCCTTTGTGTGTATTGGAAGAACACAAAAAAGAAACCCGGGGGAAAAAAAGGCTAATTGGACATAATTTCACAAACAACCCCAAAAATGGGCCGAACAAAATTGTTGACACCTTTCCAAAGTTGTGGGTAAATATTTTTGTTTCAAGCATGTGATGCTCGTTCAAACTCACCTGTGGCAAGTAACAGGTGTGGGCAATATGAAAATCACAAAATCGCACCTGAAGCGAGATAAAAAGGGGAGAAGTTGACTCCCTTTTGCATTGTGTGTCTGGGTGTGCCACACTATGCACGGAGAACAGAAAGAGGAGAAAAGAACTGTCTGAGGACTTGAGAACCAGAATTGTTGAAAAATATCAGCAATCTCAAGGTTGCAAGTCCACCTCAAGAGATCTTGATGTTCCTATGTCCACTGTGCGCAACATAATCAAGAAGTTTGCAACCCTTGGCACTGTAGCTAATCTCCTTGGACGTGGACTGCAAAGAAAACTTGATGAAAGGGTGCAACACAGGATAGTCCAGATGGTGGATAAGCAGCCCCAATGAAGTACCAGAGAAATTAATGCTGTTCTGCAGGCTCAGGGTGCATCAGTGTACTGTACATTTGAATGAAATGGAATGCTATGGCAGGAGACCCAGGAGGACCCCACTGATGACAGAGACATAAAAAAGCTAGACTGCAGTTTGCCAAAATGTATGTGAGTAAACCAAAATCGTTTGGGAAAGCATCTTGTGGACAGATGAGACCAAGATGGAGTTTTTTGGTAAAGCAAATCATTCTACTGTTTACTGAAAGTAGAATGAGGCCTACACACAGTACCTACAGTCAAATATGGTAAAGATTCAAAGATGTTTTGGAGTTGTTTTGCTGCTTTTGGCACTTGGTGCCTTGACTGTGCAAGACATCATGAAATCTTAAGACGATCAAAGGATTTTGGGTCGCAATGTAGTGCACAGTGTCAGAAAGCTGGGTTTGTGTCCTAAGTCATGGGTCTTCCAGCAGGACAATGACCCCAAACATACTTCAAGAAGCCCCCAGAAATGGATGGAAACAAAGCGCTGGAGAGTTCTGAAGTGGCCAGCAATTAGTCTAGATCTACAGGTGCTTCTCACAAAATTAGAATATCATCAAAAAGTTAATTTATTTCAGTTCTTCAATGCAAAAAGTGAAACTCGTATATTATACAGCGTCATTACAAACAGAGTGATCTATTTCAAGTGTTTATTTCTGTTAATGTTGATGATTATGGCTTACAGCCAATGAAAACACAAAAGTCATTATCTCAGTAAATTAGAATACTTTAGAACAGCTTGAAAAATGTTTTTAAAATCCGAAATGTTGGCCTACTGAAATGTATGTTCAGTAAATGCCCTCAATACTTGGTCGCGGCTCCTTTTGCATCAATTACTGCATCAATGCGGCGTGGCATGGAGGCGATCAGCCTGTGGCTCTGCTGAGGTGTTATGGAAGCCCAGGTTGCTTTGATAGCAGCCTTCAGCTCGTCTGCATTGTTGGGTCTGGTGTCTCTCATCTTCCTCTTGACAATACCCCATAGATTCTCTATGGGGTTAAGGTCAGGCGAGTTTGCTGCCAATCAAGCACAGTGATACTGTTGTTTTTAAGCCAGGTATTAGTACTTTTGGCAGTGTGGACAGGTGCCAAGTCCTGCTGGAGAATGACCTTTCCATCTTCATGCTTCCCTCTGCTGACAAGCTTTTTGAAGTGCTCTAAAATCTCCCAGTAGACGGCTGCGCTGACTTTGGTCTTGATAAAACACAGTGGACCTACACCAGCAGATGACATGGCTCCCCAAACCATCACTGATTGCGGAAACTTCACACTAGACCTCAAGCAGCTTGGATTGTGGCCTCTCCACTCTTCCTCCAGACTCAGAGACCTTGATTTCCAAATGAAATGCAAAATTTACTTTCATCTGAAATCACCTTGGACCACTGAGCAACAGTCCAGGTCTTTTTCTCCTTGGCCCAGGTAAGACACTTCTGGTATTGTCTACTGGTCATGAGTGGCTTGACACAAGGAATGTGACACTTGTAGTCCATGTCCTGGATACATCTGTGTGTGATGGCTCTTGAAGCAATGACTCCAGCAGCAGTCCACTCCTTGTGAATCTCCCCCAAATTTTTGAATGGCCTTTTCTTAACAATCCTATCAAGGCTGCGGTTATCCCGGCTGCTTGTGCACCTTTTTCTACCACACTTTTTCCTTACACTCAACTTTTCATTAATATGCTTGGGGACAGCACTCTGTGAACAGCCAGCTTCTTTAGCAATGACCTTTTGTGGCTTACTCTCCTTGTGGAGTGTGTCAATGACTGCCTTCTGGACATCTGTCAAAGTCACCAGTCTTCCCCATGATTGTGGAGCCTACTGAAACAGACTAAGGAACCTTTTTAAACGCTTAGGAAGCCTTTGCAGGTGTGTTTTGTTAATTATTCTAATATACTGAGATAATAACTTTTGTGTTTTCATTGGCTGTAAGCCATAATCATCAATATTAACAGAAATAAACACTTGAAATAGATAACTCTGTTTGTAATGACTCTATATAATATGAGTTTCACTTCTTGTATTGAAGAACTGAAATAAATTAACTTTTTGATATTCTAATTTTGTGAGAAGCACCTGTAAATCCCATTGAATACCTGTGGAGAGATCTTAAAATTGCTGCTGGGAGAAGGCGCCTTCATATATGAGAGACCTGGAGCAGTTTGCAAAAGAAGAGTGGTCCAAAATTCCAGTTGAGAGGTGTAAGAAGCTTGATGATGGTTATAGGAAGCGATTGATTGCAGTTATTTCTTCCTAAAGGATGTGCAACCAAATATTAAGTTGAGGGTGCCAAAAATCTTGTCCTGCCCATTTTTGGGGTTTTGTGTGAAATTATGTCCAATTTGCCTTTTTTTTTGTGTTCCAATAAACGTGTATAACAAAACGCGTAATTGCAATAATTTTCTGGGAGAAATACTTAATTTTCTGGAACAATTTCAAGGGTGCCAACACTTTCAGCCACGACTGTATATAATATCCAGCCATTGTGGGTGCAGATTTCCATTGATCGATGGGAGTGTTTTGCTTGGAGGCAATGAAAAATTGCGTTGCGAACGGATATCGAATATTGTATACGCTGTAATATGTTTTCTGTGATCCATGTTTTGCCCAGGATTATGGGGCAGCCATCTTCACTGATCAGCTGCTCTGAGCTGTAATTGACAGTTTAGAGATTTGTTTTATAAGAGCCACAGAGACATGGGAGACCTTGTATAGAAAATGACCTATTGAAGAGTGTAGTAGGCAGGCGCTCTGACCTGTGCAGAAGTCTCTGCACAGAGAGGGAAATTATGTGATCATCCATGTTTACTATATCTGTATGTCACATCATTATATTTTTTTCCCTAAGGTGTGATGTCACAGTGTACTTTTATATTTGCCTTATTTCTGTATTATGACTTCTTGTTGTGTAGTAATCCTGTGCTGTGGCAACACTTGGCGTCTATCCCAATTATTATTACATCACTGTTATGGTACAGGTTGAATGCATACGTCAATGTCTATATTTCCTGTGTACTATCACATCACTGTGCATATTGTCCTTTTGATGTAACTTTTTTAATGAAATTACTACAAATTTTTTTCATATACATATTGGGGGGATAAAAAACTTCTTTATCTTTTGCCCTCAACCTTTCTGGTTTTCCCGTCACCACCCTCCCGCACCTACCCCACCTCTATTAATCACAACCACATTGCACATTGTTCGGAGCTTTTGTCTTGCTTTTGTTGTATAATGGATTTCCTCATATTGCAACATTTTTTTAAAAATTTTTTTTTAACATTTTGAAACAATCACTCTGAGTTTTTGATCCATTCTTTAATAATAATAATATTCTTATAACAACAAAATCTATCAGTAATCGGGGTGCAAACAATATGTCCAACGTAGAAAAAAACACCTTTTAAAACTGTTGTTTTTTAGATCTGCATTAAAAAATAATTAAAGGGCTCAAGACACACCACAAATAAATGCAAATTCTGACACTATGTATCAAGTTGGCATATATGAATCCACCCTGTGATTACGAGGAAGGTTCACTATACACCAACTAAGGAAAAGAGTCAGTGCTACTTTATCCCTCTAGTAAGCCTCAATCTGGTACTTGCCTACCAGCAGAGGTTTGGCACCCTGTTACATCAACGAGAATGACTCCCCCCGCTCCTCGACTGCTCTCCCGCTGTAACCCTTGATGTCCCTAGAATTACGGTGTGGTGGCAGTGTGCTCAAAACTCTCAAAACCAAGCCCAATTACAAGTATCAGAAATAAAGTGAAAAAGTGCAAAATAGAAAGTGACTGTGCAAAATGTAAACAAGCATAAAGATCCTTTGTTCTTTGATCTATGTTGATATACATTCAAATTTAATGATATACAAATAACCAGCCTTTATCAACTCCTGTACATAGTATATTCTGCCTATTCTGTGGATGCCAGCACCCTAGTCCGGATGACATTAGCGACCTTATCAAATTATCTTTAATAAGCTACACCTGATAGCCCACTGATGTCAAACTCCGGCTCGTGGGCCAAATCTGGCCCGAGGGGTGGTTATATTTGGGCCCCACATAGGGATGGCAGTTCTGGAGTCAGGGGCCAATTTACTGTATGGAGGACTATGTGAGGCCCATTATACTGTATGGAGGACTATGTGAGGCCCATTATACTGTATGGAGGACTATGTTGGGCCCATTATACTGTATGGAGGACTATGTTGGGCCCATTATACTGTACGGAGGACTATGTTGGGCCCATTATACTGTATGGAGGACTATGGGGGGGGCCCATTATTCTGTATGGAGGACTATGGGGGGGACCATTATTCTGTATGGAGGACTATGGGGGGGCCCATTATTCTGTATGGAGGACTATGGGGGGGCCCATTATTCTGTATGGAGGACTATGGGGGGGCCCATTATTCTGTATGGAGGACTATGGGGGGGCCCATTATTCTGTATGGAGGACTATGGGGGGGCCCATTATTCTGTATGGAGGACTATGGGGGGGCCCATTATTCTGTATGGAGGACTATGGGGGGGCCCATTATTCTGTATGGAGGACTATGGGGGGGCCCATTATTCTGTATGGAGGACTATGGGGGGGCCCATTATTCTGTATGGAGGACTATGGGGGGGCCCATTATTCTGTATGGAGGACTATGGGGGGGCCCATTATTCTGTATGGAGGACTATGGGGGGGCCCATTATTCTGTATGGAGGACTATGGGGGGGCCCATTATTCTGTATGGAGGACTATGGGGGGGCCCATTATTCTGTATGGAGGACTATGGGGGGGCCCATTATTCTGTATGGAGGACTATGGGGGGGCCCATTATTCTGTATGGAGGACTATGGGGGGGCCCATTATTCTGTATGGAGGACTATGGGGGGGCCCATTATTCTGTATGGAGGACTATGGGGGGGCCCATTATTCTGTATGGAGGACTATGGGGGGGCCCATTATTCTGTATGGAGGACTATGGGGGGGCCCATTATTCTGTATGGAGGACTATGGGGGGGCCCATTATTCTGTATGGAGGACTATGGGGGGGCCCATTATTCTGTATGGAGGACTATGGGGGGGCCCATTATTCTGTATGGAGGACTATGGGGGGGCCCATTATTCTGTATGGAGGACTATGGGGGGGCCCATTATTCTGTATGGAGGACTATGGGGGGGGCCCATTATTCTGTATGGAGGACTATGGGGGGGGCCCATTATTCTGTATGGAGGACTATGGGGGGGCCCATTATTCTGTATGGAGGACTATGGGGGGGCCCATTATTCTGTATGGAGGACTATGGGGGGGCCCATTATTCTGTATGGAGGACTATGGGGGGGCCCATTATTCTGTATGGAGGACTATGGGGGGGCCCATTATTCTGTATGGAGGACTATGGGGGGGCCCATTATTCTGTATGGAGGACTATGGGGGGGCCCATTATTCTGTATGGAGGACTATGGGGGGGCCCATTATTCTGTATGGAGGACTATGGGGGGGCCCATTATTCTGTATGGAGGACTATGGGGGGGCCCATTATTCTGTATGGAGGACTATGGGGGGGGCCATTATTCTGTATGGAGGACTATGGGGGGGCCCATTATTCTGTATGGAGGACTATGGGGGGGGCCATTATTCTGTATGGAGGACTATGGGGGGGCCCATTATTCTGTATGGAGGACTATGGGGGGGCCCATTATTCTGTATGGAGGACTATGGGGGGGCCCATTATTCTGTATACTGGTTGGCCCGTGACTTTGTCCAAGTTTCTCATTTTGGCCCTCTGTGTGTTTGTTTGACATCCTTGTGATAGCCCATAATAGCGACCAAGAAAATCATTAAGGCAGCAAAATAAAGTGCTCTGGTAAACAACAAAGGATACTTGGCTTGATCACAAGCCTTATTTTTGCTCTGGTAAAGCCTCAACACATTTCTCCATGTTAAGGTTCCTCAGGAGGCCGATAGAGTGGAGGTGGCTTCCAAGCAGCCCGAAGAACGAACATATCACTTTTTAACCGCTTCAGGGTTTCCGAACCCTGAAGTATTTAAAGACTTGATATAAGATGATACATACTGTGATTTTGACTTTACATTCGGTCTATTTAAGGGGCACTTTAAGGCAGATTCCGTGTGGAACCCTCCTGAAAAAGACGCTGTGTGGATATACCCTAGCAAGACCTAGTAATGCCTCTAATGCATTGAACAGGAATATATCTACTGCTTCTGTTCATCAAGGAATAATCTCCTCCCTTAGTCTAGGGCAGGGGTCCTCAAACTTTTTAAACAGGGGGCCAGTTCACGGTCCCTCAGACCATTGGAGGGCCGGAATATAGTTTTTAAAAAAAACTATGAACAAATTCCTATGCACACTGCACATGTCTTATTTTGAAGTGAAAAAACAAAACGGGAACAAATACAATATTTTAAAATCAAGAACAAGTAAAGTTAAATCAACAAACTTACCGGTATTTCAATAGGCAGGTAACTGTCCCCAATAGGCAGCATAGGTCCACAATAGGCAGGTAAATGTCCCCAATAGGCAGCATAGGTCCACAATAGGCAGGTAAATGTCCCCAATAGGCAGCATAGGTCCACAATAGGCAGGTAAATGTCCCCAATAGGCAGGTAAATGTCCCCAATAGGCAGCATAGGTCCACAATAGGCAGGTAAATGTCCCCAATAGGCAGCATAGGTCCACAATAGGCAGGTAAATGTCCCCAATAGGCAGCATAGGTCCACAATAGGCAGGTAAATGTCCCCAATAGGCAGCATAGGTCCACAATAGGCAGGTAAATGTCCCCAATAGGCAGCATAGGTCCACAATAGGCAGGTAAATGTTCCCAATAGGCAGCATAGGTCCACAATGGGCAGGTAAATGTCCCCAATAGGCAGCATAGGTCCACAATGGGCAGGTAAATGTCCCCAATGGGCAGGTAAATGTCCGCAATAGGCAGCATAGGTCCCAATAGGTAAGTAAATGTCCCCAATATGCATGATAGACCGGACCCAGCGTTAAAAATAAAAAAAATACCAGTACTCACCTATGTACCCCACTGCTCTTAATAGGCGCCCGCTCGATTCCGGCTACTTCTGGCTCAGGCGCGTGACGTCATCACGTCGTCTGTGCTGTATACGGAGGGCCGCAAGTCTTCCAGAGTGGCAGCGCATCGCCTTTACTCGCTGCCTCGTCGTTCCGCCCACGATTACAGGACCCACCGGCATTTAACTGTCGTCTGCTAAGCAGGACAGGCAGCGGCGACAAGAACACCCGGCGGGCCGGATAAAAATCCTCGGCGGGCCGCATGTGGCCAGCGGGCCCTAGTTTGAGGACCCCTGGTCTAGGGCATTGAACAGGTCAATGCCCCACTGCGAGGTGGCAATTTATAAATGAAAGCTTCTCAGTAGACAGGCGTTTTGGATCTTTTCATTAAACATCTAGGTGCCCAATGGTTTAAAATTAAATCAATATCCCATCTTGCAGTATTTGAATTCATGTTGATTTTAATGTTACATGTATTTGCTGTATGAAAATAATTTTGGTGAGTCCCAAAAATAATTAAAATCCTCAATTTTATTACAAAATTTAAAAAGATCATACAGGTTGGGAATACATCTCAACGCGTTTCTGGCAAAAAGGCCTTATTCACTGAGATACAGATTCCTTATGATACTTGGTATAAAAACAAATGGTAACCAACCGTTGATCAATAAACACATATGTTAACAATCAATCACATTTGAGAATAATTAGCATAATCACAAGGCTAAATCACAAGGAAAACCAGAAGGAGAGAGAAAAACAAACAAACAGAAAAAAAAAACCTGCATTCAAATCCCTAAGATTTAATATAGGTAAAGAGTATCATTCCTATGGTTCATACCATTGAGGTATTTTGTATCAAGTTTAATGATCCAAAATAATTCTCTTAGGAGGAGTTTTTTCCTCCAATCCCCTCCTCTAATAGGAATATTCTAGCCCATAGAATGAAAAATTGTTTCATTTCCCTTTGTCTCTCTACAAAATGCTTGTATGGTCCTGAATAGGATGCGTTTTTATTTTTGATGTTGGTAACATGTTCTGCCATCCTTTTTCTTTAATTTACGTATTGTGCAGCCAATGTATTTTATTTTACATTCTTTGCAAAATATGCAATACACAACATAATTTGTATTGCAATTAATGAATCTTTTAATATCATTGGCTGCATCAATTTTTTGAGTTTGCAATGTATACTGGCACATCGTACATTTGGAACATGCACATTCAAAAAAAACTTTACAACTTAGCCAGGGTTTTTTTTATCACTTTTTTGTGGCATGTATAGACTTTGGGAAAGAGTAGCACCTATTGATCTCCCTTTTCTCCGCACACATACTAATCCATTTTTCAGGATTTTATTTAAGTCCCGATCTTGGAATAATACAGGGACATATCTGTTTATAATATTTTTTACTTCCTGAAATTGGCAACTATATGGGGTACTGAAGATGTTTTTTTTTTTTTTGTCCATATTATTTGATTTTATTGTTATTGGTTTCTGGTTGTTATTAATACCATCATCTCTGTTGTTTAAATGAGTATTTCTTACAAGTTACCAAGTTTACAAAGTTACTTACAAGTTGTAAAGGTTTTTTTAAATGTGCATGTTCCAAATGTACGATGTGCCAGTATACATTGCAAACTCAAAAAATTGATGCAGCCAATGATATTAAAAGATTCATTAATTGCAATACAAATTATGTTGTGTATTGCATATTTTGCAAAGAATGTAAAATAAAATACATTGGCTGCACAATACGTAAATTAAAGAAAAGGATGGCAGAACATGTTACCAACATCAAAAATAAAAACGCATCCTATTCAGGACCATACAAGCATTTTGTAGAGAGACATAAAGGGAAATGAAACAATTTTTCATTCTATGGGCTAAAATATTCCTATTAGAGGAGGGGATTGGAGGAAAAAACTCCTCCTAAGAGAATTATTTTGGATCATTAACCACTTCGCGTCAGAGCCTGTTTTTGCCTTCGTGACTGGGCCAATTTTTTCAATTCTGACCACTGTCGCTTTATGAGGTAATTACTCTGCAACGCTTCAACGGATCCCCCTGATTCTGAGATTTTTTCGTGACATATTGTACTTCATGATTGTGGCAAAATTTCTTCGATATCACTTGCGTTTTATTTGTGAAAAAATCGGAAATTTGGCGAAAATTTTGCAATTTTCAAACTTTGAATTTTCATGCCCTTTAAATCAGAGAGATATGTCACACAAAATAGTTAATAAATAACATTTCCCACATGCCTACTTCACATCAGCACAATTTTGGAACCAAAATTTTTTTTTGTTAGGAAGCTATAAGGGTTAAAAGTTGACCAGCGATTTCTCATTTTTCCAACAAAATTTACAAAAAACATTTTTTTAGGGACCACATCTTATTTGAAGTGACTTTGAGGGGCCTTTATGACAGAAAATACCCAAAAGTGACACCATTCTAAAAACTGCACCCCTCAAGGTGCTCAAAACCACATTCAAGAAGTTTATTAACCATTCAGGTGTTTCACGGGAATTTTTGGAATGTGGAAGAAAACAATGAACATTTTTTTCACAAAAATGTTACTTTAGACCCAATTTTTTTATTTTCACAAGGGTTAACAGGAAAAAATGGAATACACAATTTGTAGTGCAATTTCTCATGAGCGCGCTGATACCCCATATGTGAGGGAAAACCACTGTTTGGGTGCACTGCAGGGTTCGGAAGGGAAGGAGCGCCATTAGACTTTTTGAATGTAAAATTAGTTTGAATAATTAGCGGACGCCATGTTGCATTTGGGGAGCCCCTGATGTGCCTAAACAGTGGAAACCCCCCACAAGTGACACCATTTTGGAAACTAGACCCCTTATGGAACTTATCTAGATGTGTGGTGAGCACCTTGCACCCCCAGGTGCTTCACAGAAGTTTATAATATTGAGCCGTAAAAATAACATTTTCACATTTTTCCCACAAAAAAATGTTTTTCGTCCCCTAATTTTGCATTATCATAAGGATAACAGGATAAATTGCACCATGAAATTTGTTGTACAATTTCTCCTGAGTACGCCGATACCCCATATGTGGGGAAAAACCACTGCTTTGGTGTACGGCAGGGTTCGGAAAAGAAAGGAGCGCTATGTTGGATGGGATAGGTTGCAGACACCATGTCACATTTGAAGAGTCGCTGACATGCCGAAACCGCAGAAACCCTCACAATTGACCCCATTTTGTAAACTACACCTCTCAAGGAATTCATCTAGGGAAGTAGTGAGTATTTTTTAATTTTTTAATTTATACCATTGGGCAGTGAAAAAAACATAATTATATTTTTACCACAAAAAAAATTTTTACCCTCAGATTTTACATTTTTCACACAGGGCAATGGGTAAAAATGGTGCTGAAATGTGTCACACAATTTCTTCTAAAAGTGGCAATACCCCATATGTGGCTGTACCGTACCGCTTAGCCATACGGCGAGATCTGGGAGGGACGGAGCGCTATTTGACAATTTGAGAACAAATTATTGTAGAATAGGCATTTGGATTTGGGAGCACAACATTTTCTGAATTTCTTTTGGGGGGCAAGGGCCATTTTGCTTTTCCAGAGCCTTTCTGCTACCAGTAACTTGGAAGTCCCTTATATTTTTAACAGATGACGGACCTGAGTGGGGACTAGCTTTTTTTGAGGACTGAGTTGAAGCTTTTATTGGGAACATTTTACGTAACATTTATCCGGCGCTCTAGGCTGAGCACTTACATCGGGGTTTCCATCTAAATTTCCAAGTGATGTAATTCAGATGAAACCCTGCGGGATCCATTCACTGTAATGAGGCAGTAGAGTTACTCTGGACTCCGTCTGGCCTCAGTTTAGCGGCGTCCTTTTTTTCAGAAGTGCACAAAACTGTGGCCAACCGCACTTTTATGCACGCCTAAAAAAACTGACACCGTGGGATCACAGGCCAGACGGCATCCACAGTAGCCTATATCTGCCTCATTACAGGGAATCTTCTGTCATGGGTTCCGTCTGAATCACGTATTTCAGAGATTTACATGGAAACTCTGGTGTAAGTGCTCAGCGCAGAGCGCAGGATAAATGTGAGCAGAGCCTTACTGCGATCTTTGGGAGACATAATAAACAAATCAGTAGCAGGTGAAGAATTGGTTTTATTTATTTTTTACGCCATTCCTCGTGTGGTATAAGTGATGAGATTACTTTATTCTTCGGGTCGGTGCGATTACAGAGATACCAGATTTATATCGGGTTTTTATGACTGACAGCTGTCGCACACTAAGACGCTTTTTTTTGCAAAATCTAGTTTTTGCATCGCCATATTTTGAGAGCTATAATTTTTCCATATTTCGGCCGACAGAGTCATGTGACAGCTTGATTTTTGCGGGACGAGTTGACATTTTTATTGCTACCATTTTTGGGTATGTGACATTTTTTGATCGCTTTCTATTCCGTTTTTTGGGAAGTAAAATTAACAAAAAACAACAATTCAGGAATTGTTTTTTGAGTTTTTTTTTATGCCGTTCTGCGTGTGGTAAAAGTGATAAGGCAGCATTATTCTTCAGGTCAGTACGTTTACATCGATACTACACTTTATATTTTTTTTATGTTTTGGCGCTTTTGCACAATAAAACAATTTTATAGAAAAAAATATTTTTTTGCATCGCTTTATTCTGAGAGCTATAACTTTTTTATTTTTCGGCTGATGGAGCTGTATGGCGGCTTTTTTTTTGCGGAACAAGATGACGTTTTCAGCGGTACCATTTTTATTTCCATTTTGCTTTTTGATCGCATTTTTTTTTCCATTTTTTGTTTGGCGATATGATGAAAAAGCATCGTTTTTTATTTATTTTTATTATAGTGTGCACAGAAGGAGTTAATTAGTGTGACAGTTTTATAGATCGGGTTGTTTCGGACGCGGCGATACCAAATATGTGTACTTTTTTTGTTTTTGCATAAATATACGGATTTATTGGTTTAATATTTTATTTATTTATTTTGTGATTATTTTTTTAACAGTTTGAAAACATTTTTTAGACTTCTTTTTTTTTTTACATTTTTACTTAGTCCTGTATGGGACATTAATTTTTTATTTTTCTAATCACTGTTCTCATGCAATGCAATAGACATGTATTGCATTGCATGAGAACTTGGCCGACAGTTTCACACTGCCTGTCTCCTGCTAGACTTCAGCTGCAGACTGAGCCTAGCAGGACGCCATATATGGCAGATCCGGAGGCGGTCATGTGACATCCGGCTGCCATAACAACGGCAGGTCCTGGAAGACATCAGGGGCCGTCGGAGAGGTAAGTGGATGACCCCCTCTCCTCTCACTATCTTCTATATGCCGCGATCACTATAGATCGCGGCATATAGAAGATAGCAAAGGATTAACATCATTGGGACCTGATCCAATCAGGTCCCGATGATGTCCCCTGTCAGAGCTGTCTCTCTGAACTGCAATCGCAGCACTTTCAGGACCCTGGGGGACCTGAGGGCTGCGGGACCACCAACAGTTCATAAACGTCGGCGCTGCACAGAGCCCAGGCAGCTCCGACGTTTATGTACAGTGGGCGGTCTGGAAGCGGTTAAACTTGATACTAAATACCCCAATGGTATGAACCATAGGAATGATACTCTTTTCTTATATTAAATCTTAGGGATTTGAATGCAGGTTTGTTTGTTTTTTTCTGTTTGTGTTTTTTTTTTTTTTTTTTCTCTCTCCTTCTGGTTTTCCTTGTGATTTAGCCTTGTGATTATGCTAATTATTCTCAAATGTGATTGATTGTTAACATATGTGTTTATTGATCAACGGTTGGTTACCATTTGTTTTTTTACCATGTATCAGAAGGAATCTGTATCTCAGTAAATAAGGGTTTTTTGCCAGAAACGCGTTGAGATGTATTCCCAACCTGTATGATCTTTTTAAATTATTTTGTAATAAATTGATGATTTTAATTATTTTTGGGACTCACCAAAATTATTTTCTTATGTGAAACCGTAAGTCACGGCTACTGGTTGGAGACCCATAACATTGTAAGACGGACTGAGTCATATAAATAGGACATGGTGAGGCTGCTTTTTTGTTTATTTACCTTGTATTTGCTGTATCTATTCATTTATTCTGTGTTCTATGAACCTTGCTTGGAGTCTGTCATGATCAGGTACGTATATCTTTAATTATTCCTCATCTGCTTCTCCACGTGTTTCAGCATGCCTTCCACCAATGGTTCTACGAGGCCTAACCTATATAAGATATACAGTTGTATCTCACAAAATTAGAATATCATCAAAAAGTGAAACTCACACATATATTACAGAGTGATCTATTTCAAGTGTTTATTTCTGTTAATGTTGATGATTGTGGCTTACAGCCAATAAAAACACAAAAGTCATTATCTCATTTATATATGTCACTCGTATATTATTGCGGAAAAATCCGCAGCACAACCATTAATTTTGCGGAATCGCTGCCATAGACTTGCATTGGACCGCATAACATCTGCATGACTACACGTACACATGCGGATATTATGCGATTCAATGCGAGGATGGTATCCGGGTCTGGAGAAGAGGAGACTCTCCTCCAGACTTGGGTACCATAGTACCTGTAGTTAAAAAATAATTAAAATAAAAAAAAAAACCATATACTCACCTTCTGATGGCCCCCTGTCTGCTCCTGGCGGTGCTGCAGGCTTTTCAGCTGCTTGTGGTGGTGTAAAAGAACATTCCATGACGTCATTTAGTCATGTGACAGGTCGCGTGACTGCTGACGTCAGCGGTCGCGTGACCTGTCACATGACTAAATGACATCATGGAAGGTCCTTTTTAGAGCACCCCGAGCCGCCGAAGACACTGGACACACCATACAGGAGACCGGGGGCCATCGGAAAGTGAGTATAATTTTTTTTTATTTTTCTAATTTTTATTCTTTTATTTTCTTACTATTGTTGCTGCATTTGCAGCATCGTAACTTGATCACACAACATAAATCCATGCCGGTTGCATGGATTTATATAATGTGACCAAGTTGTCAAGCACTTTCCAAGTGATGCTAAAATCGCTTGGAAAAGTGCTTGACAACCTGCATGCAAAATCGTATGTTCAAAACGCTTCTACCTGGCAGGAAAAACCCATGTACAATCCGTGTGTTTTTTCTGCCAGGGAGATGCAGAAACGCTCCGCAGCATTTCTGCATCGTGGGCCCTTAGCCTTATATGGAAACATAGCGGCACAGTTCTAATGTTGCGGGTGCAATGCTTCTGCAAGCCACCAGCCAAGAAGTCTCCAAATGCAGAAATAGATTGGAAGCGGCCCTCCAATGGAAATGAGTGAAAAAAGTGGACTTTATTCACACAGATCCATGTGACGTTTCAGTTCCTTTCTCAAGGATGCATATTTTGCTCTTCTCTGACTATGGTACTTTAAAAACAGAACAAGAAACATTGTTGTGTTTTATTCAGCATTTTTTCACTTTCTTATAGCTTTCCATGGGTGGAAAAAAAAAAAAGAGCTTAAAGAATTGATAAGCTGCAAATTTCAAAAATGTTGCAGTTCTACAATTCAATCAAGAAAAAAAAGTATGTGCATGACATTTCTGAAATCTCATCGCTTTTGCTGGTACTGTAAAATGCTGCTTTTAACTTGCTGAAAAGTCTGTATGTGAACATAGCCGTGCATATAGTGCGTTGTGGTATGTTCTTCTATAACCTTGTGTGTTGGGAGGACGTGTCCTGTGTGTGATGGGAGGAACTGTTCTGTGTTGGAAGAAATTCAATATGGAGGTAAAATTCTGCATTCGCTTCACAAACTCTAATTCTGTTTTTGCACCTAGAAAAGTTAATTGACTATAAAATCCTGTGCAATTGTTTCTAACCTAAATCCAAATGTCATTACTAAGTAGCGGTGATGCCGCATTAGTAAATAGTGTGGTTTTCTTTCTTTTCTTGGTTGCTAAGAGTTTCTTAAACTTCTTTAATATTAAAACCTAGAAGTAAAATAGAATCTTTTTAAAAATAATCTGCTAAGTCTTCCCCATTTTCTGCTTTATCCTTTCAAGGTGAGTGCTGGTATGCCCTATACAAAAAAGGTTATCGCAAACCGCTTATCTCCTCGGAGAGCACAGTCTAGATTTTGTGGATACCCTATGCATGCTTACTTAGGACCTGTTCTTACTGCAGTCTTCCATTGTATCTGTTGTATGTTTTTGAAGTGTTAATGTGTATGTTATTTAGTGTTAAAATTTATCTTATATTTGCTGGTTTTGTTTTGTTTTCTGTGTGCATAGAATACCATTGTTTTTCTGCTTCATGTATTAGGCCACACTTGAGGATGTGCTGCTAAAACAATGATTTTTAGACCAGCTTAAGAATTATTTCACCTGACAAACAAGCATTTTGCTAATTCATTGGGGGATTGGCAGCCTGTTTTCACTGGCTGATAGTGGGGGGAAACGAGTGTTTCCTGATAATCTGGATGGAATCCATAAGGCGTCAAAAGTGACTCCGACAGCCTCAAGGTAGTGAATGGCTCTATTGGAGTTTCCATTGGATTCCTGTTTTTCCGGGTTTCTAACAGAAACAGTGACAGTGTCCTACATTCCTAGTCCCAGACCACTATCTCTCAAAAATATGCAACCTGCTACTTGAAGTAGTCACTCCTGGAGACAATCTCTATCTGCCCATCACACCAGAGAAATGGCATAGAATAAAATTCTTTATCTCTCAAAATGCCTTCCATATTTGGGTCACAGGAGAAAAACTACCAACTATCGACTTGTTGGCTACAGATATAGAGATGTGGTTCTTGGAAGGAGAATATTTGCTTCACTTGTGGTGGAACTTCCCCATTAATGCAATGATTTTTGTATCTAGTCTTAATAGGAATGTTAGTGAAAGCCAAAAGTGTCCTAGCCTCGGTGGCCTTACTTTCATGTGAATCCATTACATCTACAGTGTATATAAAAAATATATTTTCCATCACTTTCCTGCAGCAGCAAGAGCTGTTATCCCCAAGAACTGGAAATCTACAAGTCCCCATCTTGTGCTAAATAGGTCCAAGAGGTCAGTGCTATGATTGTGAATGGAGGACTTGGTAGTGGAAGACAAAAATGACGCCAGTAAATTTTTAGTAGCTTGGGTAGTTATGAACCAAATTTAAAATGTTGGTTCCTTCTTCTCTCCCCAATTAACCTGCTCACTTTTCCTTCCCTTTCTCCCCTAAATTAATGTTATAGTATGTGCACAGGACATCATTTAAATACCGATGCAGCCGCCAAGTTTTCCCAAATGAAGGCGCTTCAGGAAATGGCCAGCCGTCATTCTCCCGAGGCGGCTTCACCATCTGTCTTCCAGCGGCTCTGCCACCAGTAGCTTTATTTCTTTGCTGATAAATAAAGAGCGTGAATGGTATCCTAGAAGGAGCGACCCGAATACGCGGGTGCTTTTGTTGTGCTCCTTCAGGTGGATTCTGGGCAGGATCCGCCTGAAATACACCGTGTGCTAATACCTTAAGACCTGGGACGGCAGAGGTTGTACTGTCTCTATAATACTTTCACGGTATTCTAATTTCTTGACTCTCATCTTAAAACAAGAAAAATTGCTTAGACTGCATGGATGTCACAACGTTGAATAGCCTTCTATAACCTGTGCAGCATTGCTCAGATTGGTATATTGTTTTGCAAATTAGGTTTTAAATGGAAGGAGTAATAATGTTAATTGACAACTTATTTCGGCTTTCTACTTGAACTTAGGTGTGACTCTAAAAACGGACTGATTCTGTTCCATGATGTCCTGCTATACATTCCTCTATTATTGGCACTATTTGGAAGCCCTTTCCTGCTGAGAAGAGCAATTATTGGAGGTATAAAGATTGTACATAAACAATGTAGATTTGTTCGCCCCAGTGCTGCAAACCTGATTTTGTTTTTTCATTTTCTGGGCAACTAATCAAGAATTGACAAGTAATAATATTATGTAGATATTGAAAATTATCATAGACCATAAAGATTGTAAGCGATATCTTTCTACATTCCAAAATATTAGTATGAAGACATTAGCAGAATTTACCATGACTTGTAAATTTCTGACAATTTCATTCATTTTGTTTTGCCCAAGTTCTTCCAATTAAAAAAAATAAATCCTAGACCTATTACATTTATAAAGACAATGGAAAATAAGTCCCTTATTTTTATAGACTGAGAAGACATGTATGTACTCATCAAAAACCTTAAGATTTTGGTGTTTCTGCTCTTAGCATAACATTTTTAGGATCAGGGCTGCTGGCAGTTTTGCTGTAATCCAGGGAATGGACCTCAGATTGGAAACTGAACTTTTCTGTTTTTGGGGGGCTCTGCAGGATGTAAAATGGACACTGCTTTTTCACAGTATGATAAACCAGGTGTCTCCTCTTCAGTTTCTGAGATTAATTATTAAAAAAAAAGCATAATAGAAAAGAATAAAAACTGTACCACATGTTTCATGATTAGTGCTCTTCAGGAGGTTGAGACGCAAATCATCTCACCTGACGAACAAGTGTGGGTAATTGGCAGCCTGTTAGGCTGCACGATTATCATGGAATGAGCATTCCTAGGAACACTCATTCACTATAATCATGCAGTGTAAGGCTGCGTTCACACATTGCGTATTTTCGCGCGCTTTTTTGCGCACGCTTTTTCAAAATACGCAATGTGCCTTGTCTGCCAGCAAAGTGAATGGGAAATTCACTTTGCCGTTCAGACACTGTGTGATTTTACGCAGCGCGAAAGCGCAGCTGCGTAAAGAATTGACATGTTCATTCTTTACGCAGCTGCGTCCCGCGCTTTCTCTCTATTGTGCCCATTATAAGCGATGGAATTACGCAGCGGTGTTCACACACTGCATAATTCCAGCGCTTTTTTATGGAGGCGCAGGAGAAACTATGGATACTCACCTATCCGATGGATGGGAGAGCCGTCCGCTCCGGTCCCGCGGCTTCCAGCATCTGCCGGTGAAGCGATCAGCTGTAAGCTAACCGGCTTGTAACCGGCTTCCGGTCAGCCGGTCAGCTGACAGTCAGCTGATCGCTTCACGGCAGATGCTGGAAGCCGCGGGACCGGAGCGGACGCCTCTCCCATCCATCGGATAGGTGAGTATCCATAGTTTTTTTCTTTTAAAGCAGTGTATGTACTGCAGCCAGAAGCTGTCTGTACATACACTGCTAGGGGGACACTCACACACACAACACATAGACGCACAGTACACACACGACACACAGACACATACATTACACATGTCACACTTCATTTCACACTGCTTTTGTTGCTGCGCTTTTTTACGCAGTGTGTGAATGGAGGTGCTTTTTTTACCTGCGTAAAAAAAAACGCAGGAAAATACGCAGCGTAAAAAAACGCAAGGAAATACGCAATGTGTGAACGCAGCCTAAAGCTGCCTTGCTTTTTCTAATTTCCTACAAGTTCTTTAAACTGTTGCTTGGCTTGTTAATTGGAATAGTTCTAAAAAGTGAAAAAGGAAAAAAAATTAGCCATAAAATGTTTCTTTTAATGTGTCTGTCAGTACCTGCTGTCCTTAAGATGCAGTTTGGGGTCTACACTTGCTGTGAACGATATAAGAAACACACCTTATGCAGAAGACTGTTCCAGATCAGTGGTACTTTTATAGTCTGGTAAGTGTTTTAGTCCTGAATAGATTGTAAAAATGGCTTTTTTTTTTTTTTTTTTTTTTTTTAATATAAAACCACGCTCTTGCTGTTCTCATTACCTTATTTTTTCTGCCTACCACAGCTGGCTGGGAAATGTACTTTGTGACTTTATGCTGTTTCTTTTTGAAGTATCCGAAACATCGGAGCCTCCTCGACAGTTACGATTGGCCGCAGTCACGACTTTTGTCATAATGGTAACAAAAAACATTTCTACATACCACATGCACTTGTTCGCTAAGTACTTTATTATATACTCCGATATCAGGCTGCAGCAGAAGTCTTTAAGTCTTTGTCGTACAGAACACCGGACCTCTCAGCAGAGTGAGCGCTCCTGTCTATGGAGGAGTCAGGGGAGAGAGAGCCGCTAGTCAAATTATCAGCTGAACAATCATTTTGCCGACAACTCTCTGCTGTGTATGGGGCCCCTGGCTAGATTACCGGGGGACCCCAGAAAAAAATTGACTAAGGGTTCCCCTATAAAAAACTACCCAGGCTAAACAGACAGCTGTGAACCATGGATCCTTCCAAGGCTAATAGCATCAGCCCTCAGTAGCCCCAGAAATGGCACATCAATAAAATGTGCCAAATCTGGTGCTTGTCCTCATCTCTTCCCACTTGCCCTGACGTGGTGGCAAGTGGGGTAATAGGATTGGGTTACATGTCAGCCTTGTATTGGTAGTGGACATGAAGCCCAGGGCTTAGTAATGGAGAGGCGTCTGAGATTCCCCCAATACTAACCCCATAGTTAAAGTTTGTAAATAAACACACAGCCTGTAAAAAATCTTTTATTTGAAATAAAATTCCACACCTTGTTTTACACATTTATTTAAAAAAAAAAAAGTTATACTCGCCTAACACCTAATCCCAGAACCCATTGTCCCCTGTAAGAAAAACAAAAATAAAAAACAATATCCCTCACCTGTCCGATGCGGAAAGAATCCATAGTGTCACATGCCGTAATCTATCTGTGCGACATTTGCTCTTCAGCATGAACGTTGGCTTGAGGCGACTGCTCATGCTGAAGAGCAGGGAAGATTGACTCGCTGCAGCGAGCGGGCCCCTGAACTGTGGTGAACTCACGGTGTTGCGCTGAGCTCACTGAGTTCACGAGTTCACTCAGCGATAGCGGCTAATCGGCGGGGGGTGCTGGGTATTGGACCCCAGTCAATCAGGCATTGATGATCTATCCTGAGGATAGGTCATCAATATAAAAGTAGTGGACAACCTCTTTTAAGTCTAATTTGTACGAGGGCCTTAAGATTTCATTTTCCCATTCAGATATCTGACCTATTTTAGTCCAATCAATCCAGAGTTGGGCTGTGTGAATACCCATTTAATCTGATTCGAAATCTGTCTCTTATCTGCTGGAAAATTAATATCACATGCTCAAAGATCTGTCTGTTAAACACAACACAATGATTGTAGGGTGTAAACAAATATTTGAAAGATTTGAACTCTGTGATAAGGAATTGGAAGGTTTCATTTTGGCATGATTTAGGGAGACCAGAATATCTGTTGATGCCAATGGCTAAGAGACCCCATACAACAAAGATAGCTGCTGAGCGATACCTCGTTCAGCCAACAGTTATCTCTCCTGACTCCCACATAGAAAGGAATGTCCACCCGAGCCCTTTTGTGTTCTCTACAAGAAAGTCAATGCTAGACTCCTTTGGCAGTGACTTATCTCGCAGAGGACATAAGGAGGCCACAAAACACATTCGGCTGTTAGCCAAGCCCACCAATATTGGTGGCTTTGGATAATGTTAAGGACCTCGTGCACATTATACCAATGTCGGCTGAATTCGCCAATACTGACAGGTTCGGCCAACACTCTAATGTATGTGGGGGTGCTGACCTATGGATGTTCAGGGGAGATGTCCTATTTTGGCCTGCCAATTGCATTGTCCTCCTGGAGTAAGCTGCCGCCTGCTTTCTCTGAGAACATAGGAGCGCTTGGCCGAACAATCTTTCCTGTGTAACAGAGAGACGGCTGAGATAGCTATCGGCCAAACGATCATAAGAAGCATTGTTTGGGCGATAGCCATCAAATATGTATGGCAGACTGTAATCTAATATGCTTAGGGGCCTTAACTCATTCCAGTTTCATAATCTGTAAACTTGGTCTGGCCAGTCAGAGATCTGTGCGAGTGAATGCAATTTAAGGATGTTCGGAAGGAATAATTATCAGATGTTTATGTCCAGCTTTAGGTGTTTTGTGCCCCTTGTACTTCTTATTCATCTTTGTAAATGGATCTTCTTTGTTTGCTTTGACTGCCAGTACATTTACTGTCCTGCTTATGCAAGAACATGACAATTTACCATTCCTCTAATCAGCCCTGTTGTTCTTTTATCTGACTTGTAAACAAATGATAGGAGAGTTGTAATCTCAGCAGCAATTATCTCAGTTGGTTAAGTAGACATAACACTTCAGGTCAGACATTGTGTTAATTGTATATTAATTTTTAAGACTTAATCTGTCCATGTGAATGGAGTGCAAAACAAAGGGGTCTTCTTACATGGGTCAATGAATTGCCTGCAAGGATAAACTTTTTTTTTGATCACTGGGCAGATTTAGGAAGGGTGTTTGTTTATCAGATCATTGCATTGTGTAAAAGACACCTTTTAGATTTGCTAAAAATATTGCAGTCACATCACTGGGACAGGTGATGTATATTCTAGGATTCTATATATTTCAGATTTTTTGGTATAGAAAAAAGTAATCTACATGTCTATGTGCGTCATAATATCACCAAAACACGAATCTACAAGGCCTCAAGCTATATCAACATCAAAAAAGATGTTTTGTTCTTGCATGGAGGAGGGGTTGCAAATTCTTTAAAATGACCTTTCACCAATTTGAACATGTTAACCCCTTAGTGACCTGATTTTAACCTTCATGACCGGGCCAAATCTTTGAATTCTGACCAGAGTCACTTCATGTGATAATAACTCTGGAACACTTCAACCGATCGCGGTGATTCTGAGATGGCTTTTTCGTGACACATTGTACTTCATGTCAGTGGTAAATTGAGGTTGATATGGTTTGTGTTTAATTTGTGAAAATATTCGCAATTTTCAACCAGTTAATCATGCTGTACAAAATATGGTAATTAATAAATAACCTTTCCCATATGTCTGCTTTACATCTGCATGATTTTTTAAACATCCGTTTATTTTATTAGGATGTTAGAAGGGTTAAAAGTTTAAGCAGGGTGAAGCAATTCCTTATTTTTTCAAGAAATTTACAAAACCTGTTTTGTTTTTTTTTGTTTGTTTCTTTGTTTGTTTAGGGACCTAATCAGATTTCAATGAACTTTGCGGGGCCTATATGTTGGAAACTCCCCAAAAGTGATACCATTTTTACAAAATGCACTCCTGAAATTTTTAAACCCTTCAGATGCTACACTGGAATTAATACAGTCAAATGAAAAAATAAGTAAATTATAATTTTTGCTCTAAAATGTTGCTTTAGCCCCAATTTTTTTCACGTTTAGAGTATGTGCCCACGATGCAGAATTGAAGCAGAAAATTTCTGCAGCGTTTCTGCATGTTCTTGGCAGTAAAACCGCTTGCGGATTTTACACGAGTTTTTGACACGTTTTACATGCGGATTTGACTTGCATTTTTCAAATGCATTGGGACTTCAAATCCGCATGCAGAAACGCACAAATAATGGACATGCTGCGGATTTTTCCGCTGCGGAAAATCCGCTGCGGAAAATTCCGCAGCATGGGCACAGAACATGCTGATTTTCATTGGGGATGATGTGGCACGGATTACCAAGCGTTTTGCAAGTGTTTAAACTGCGGAATTTCCGCATCAAAAACGCTTGAAAAATGCATAGTGGGCACACAGCCTTACAAGGACTAGCACAAAAAATGGATCCTACAATTTGTTACCTTGTTTCTTCTGAGCACACTGATACCCCACATGTTGTCAGAAACCACTGTTTAGACAAACGGCAGGGCTCTGAAGGACAGAAGCACCATTTGAATTTTAGGCTTAGTGCCCACGATGCAGAAATGAAGCAGAAATTTTCCTGAGCATTTCAGCATCTCCCTGGCAGAAAAACACATGCGGTTTTACATTCATATTTGACACGTTTTGCATGCATATTTGCCATGCGTTTTTCAAAAGCATTGTATAGGCAAATACGCATGCAGAAACGCACAAGAATCGGTCGTGTCCGTATTTTTTCTGCGAGTAAAATCTGCGCAGAAAAAATCCTGACCATGTGCACAGAACTTGCAGAATGTCATAGGAAGTCATGGGATAAGGTATGCAATGCGTTTCTGGAGCGTTTAGGCCATGTGCCCACGTAGCATTTTTGCGTCGCTTTTACGGCTGCGAAAACGCTTGTAAAACAGTGCCATGCAAAGCAATGTGAATTCGGATGTGCTGTGCACATGATGCGCTAATTTGCGCATCGAATTCGCATTGCGTTGCAAAACAGAGCATGACCATTTCTACCGCGATTACGCTGCAAATTTGCGGCCATTGAGGAACATTGAAACGCAGCAAACCCGCAGGTATATGTAGATTTGCTGCGTTTCAATTAAATTCAGTGGCCACGAATTTGCAGCGTAATCGCGGTGCGTGTGGTACCCGGGATGAACAGGAGACTACAACTCCTCTTCATTCCGGCTACCACGTGGTGAAAAAAAGAAATAAAAAAGTTAAACAAACAAAACCTGTATATTCACCTCTCCGGCGGCCCCCGGTCTGCTCCCGCCCACGTCCTCTCTCCTTGGCGTCCCGCGGTGTACTGGCAGGACCTGCGGTGACGTCATTTAGTCACCTGATGGTCACGCGACCGCTGACGTCGAGAGAGAACGTGGCCGGGAGCAGACTGGAGGAGACCGGAGAGGTGAGTATACAGTTTTTATGTTTGTTTTTTTTTAACGTTTTAATTCTCTTTTTTTTTTTTTTTTTTTTACTATAGATGCTGCATGTAAAGCATCAGTTGTTCACACATTATAAATCCATGCCGGTTGCATGGATTTATATTGTGTGACCAACTTGTCAAGCACTTTTACAAGCGATTTTGAGCATCACTTGGAAAACTGCTTGAAAAAACGCATGTAAAAACGCTGAAAAAACGCTTCTCTCTGGCAGAAAAAACACATGTAAATCTGCATGCGTTTTTTTCTGCCAGAGAGAGGCAAAAACGCTCTGCATCAAATCTGCTACGTGGGCACATAGCCTCACGCTGCAAATACGCACCAAAAAAACGCACCAAAAACGCATCGTGGGCACACAGCCAGAACACAAATTTGGCTGAAATAGATTGCTATCACCATGTCGCATTTGCACGGCCCCTAAGGCACCCAAACAGTAGAAAACCCCTACAAGTGGAAACTACACCCATCAAGCATTTTATCACGGGGTACAGTGTGCATTTTGAACACAGAATTTGATAACATTAGGTCGTCATTAGTGTTCGGATATTGAGTTATCCATGCGTGCTCTGGTTTGGATAGAGTAGTCGTCGTGCTGTAGTCAAATGCTCGTGTACCCGCGGCCTTATGTATCATGGCTGATAAACCGCCACTACACGTGTGGAGAATGCCCGATGCACAGCTACTCTATCCGAACCCGAGCATGCTCAGATAACTCGACGTCCACGCATGCTCGCTCGTCACTAGTCGTCATATTGAACATTTTCATTTTTTCCGGAAAATGTTACTTTAGTCCCAAATGTTTCACTTTTGCAAGAGGTAACCTCAAAAAGTGGACCCCCCTTTCTTCTGAGCATGGCGATACCCCACATGTAGTTTAAAAGTTCTGTTTGGACACAGGAGGCTCAGAAGGGAATAAACAACATTTTGTATTTAGAATGTAAATTTGTCTGGAATAGATTGCAGGCACCATGTCTCATTTGCAGAGTCCCTGAAGTACCAAAACAGCAGAAACCCCCACAAGTGACCCCATTTTGGAAACTAGACCCATCAAAGAATTTTATCTAGAAGTTGTTTGAGCTTGTTGAATCTGTAGTTACTTTATGTAGCTTTTTAAAAAGTGGATGTGGAAATATTTTATTTTTTTCTGCTAAAATGCTTTTTTAGTCCCAAATTCGTAATTTTCTCAATGGATAATAGGAAAAACTGACCCCATAATTTGTTATGCAATTTCTTCCCAGCACAAAAATGCCCAAAAACGGCTCTGTGGACTCATGGCAGGGCTCGGAAAGGAAAGGGTGCTATTTGATTTTTGAAGCGTAAATTTGTCTGGAATAGATTGTGAATGCCATGTCGCATTTGCAGAGCCCCTGGCATGCCAAAACAGCAGAAACCCCCCACAAGTAAACCCATTTTGGAAACTAGACCCCTCAAGGAATTCATCTAGGGGTGTGTTGAGCATTCATGTCATACAGGTGATTCACAAAAATTTTAGAACATTTATACGTGAAAGGAAAAAATTACTTTTTTTCCAATAAAATACTGTTTTAGCACCAAATTTATAATTTCCACGAGGGGTAATAGGAGAAAATGGACCCCATAATTTGTTATGCAATTTTTACGGAGCGTGGCAGGCCCCCATATGTGGTTGTACACGGCAGGGATCAGTTGGGAAGGAGCGCTACTTGGCTTTTAGAACGCAGATTTGAATAGATTGTTTCTCCATTAACCGAGCCCCTTAGGTGCCAAAACAGCAGAAACTTCCACAAGTAACCCCATATTGGAAACTTCACTGCTTAAGGAATTCTTCAAGGGGTATAGTGAGTACTTTGAACCCACAAGTGCCTCACAGAATTTTATAACATTGGGATGTTGAAATATGACATTTTAGTGGTTAAAATGTAATTATTTTTTTTTTCATTTGCTGCAAATTTGTTACTTACAGGGTAAATAGGTGAAACTGGACTCCACAATTTTTTTTGCAATTTCTCCCGAATGTGGTGATGCGCTTCATATGTCGACAGATACTGTTTAGCCACACGTCAGGGCTGAGAACGAAGGAGCGCTATTTGTTTTTTGGAGCCCTATAATAGTTTGCGGGCGACGTTTGTAGAGCCCCTAAGGTGCCAGAAAAGCAGAAAACCCCAATAGTGACCCCATTGTAGAAATTGCATTTCTCAATGAATTAATCTACTGTTGCAGCGACTATTTTGTAACATTTACGCCAGGCTTTTTTTCTGTAGAGTTGCAAATATGCCCGTCAGGTGTCCATATATTGTGCTCCCATACAATGTAGTGCCCATATATTGTAGCATACCACATACATTGTGCCAATCTTGAGCTTTTAGAGACGCACTCTCCCCGGCTCAACAATGCTAAACATGTGGCTGTTTACTGTGGTTTAGGCACAGTGGGGCTCAGAAGGTAGGGGGCATTTGGATTTGGGAGCGCATAACTCACTGGATTTTATTTGAAGGGTGGGATCCGTGTTGCTTTTCCAGAGTTTTTGTTCTACCAGTAAGGTAAGAACCCCTATAGTTCCAGTGACAGATGACGGACCTGAGTGGGGGGCTGGTTTTGTGCGGGATAAATTAGGGTTTTTATTGGTAACATTTCGGGGCACAAAACATTTTTTGATTGGTTTCAGTAGAAGACTGGGATCACATACTTGTGTTCTACGCTGAGCACTTGCTTTGGGGTTTCCGTATAAATTCAACAAAAATGCGGATTTTATGAAACTCCTGACGGAACCACTCATTATAAAGAGGCAGATGACACTTTGGAGTCTGTTTGGCGTCTGCTCCAGTGGTGTCCATCTTTTTAGGCGTTCACAGATCTGTCTTCGCACACACTTGTGCGCTAAAAAGACACCTAAAATAATGGGATACCATCGGATCAAAGACCAGACTGAGTCCAAAGGGACTCCATGTGCCTCATAAGTGAGCGGTTCCGTTGGGGTTTTTTGTCTGAATCATGGTTTTTGGGATGTACACGGAGCGCAGGATAAATGTGAACCGAGCCTTATTCCGATTTTTGGGAGGCAAAATGAACAAATAGACAGGTGTACAAGAATAGTTCTTATTTTTTACGTCTTTCACTGTGCGGTATATGTGATGAGATGGATGTTTGTAATGAGAGATTAGATAAAAAAAAAAAGTTTCTAAAATATAGTAGACCATCTTGTGTGTCGTATTGCAAACTTTTATCCTGGGTTTACATCACATCCGGCATTACATGTGGTGAGAAATTTTGAAATTACCTGCCGAATGTATGCCTCTGATGTAAGTGTCTGCATACATCTGTACATCTGCTATTGACTTCTAGCCTGGCTTGAACCTAAGCTTACCTGCCACATTTGCAGATAGTTATGTTGCGTGGTCTTGCGCTTTCTTTATGGATTTATGTCTTTCATACTACTGCAGTGTTATGTGCTGTGTTGGTGGTTTAAAAAAAAAACAATGGTGATCTTTGTCTTTTCAGGGTATTTTGAATCCCATGTTTTGTTGCGTACATTCCCTGGCTTTTTTTGGCTGGAGGAGTTCTGGCGCTTGTGTTACTCGGAGCAGTGGCGCTGCAGAAGCACCTTCCAGACCTAGTCTAGATAGAGAGGATTCAGCGCTAGGAGAAGAGGAAAATCTTTTATTGAGGCCACAGTCAGCACAAGCCACAGGAAAACTGTCCTTCCCAAACATTTTACAACTGATGGACTCTGGTTCCTCTGTGGGTAAGCATACAAATGAGCCTAGACCTCTTATTTTGTAGTAATGAACATTGAGTTAGTGTTCTAAATTTGCAAGCATGGAAGGATGCAAGTTTTCTTTCTGACAGAGGTATTGTTTGAAGGTCCATTCTCCAGGTATGACTAAGAAAAAGTCCTCCACTTATCAGCTGAGGTCCTCATTGAAGCTGCATGTGATGAAGGATCTGTATCCATTTGATCCTTGTATGGCGTGCAGTGGCAAATTAATACATCATAGATTGTTCACCACCTGGGATCTGCCGCCCCCACTGTCGCCCTGCCTCTTTGTAGTTTTAGAGTACCCCATTGTCTTGTATAAATAAATTTGAGAATTGGGTGCTGACATTCCCTTTGTGAAAGAGCTAATACGCAGTAACCAATAAAAGTATGTTTTCTCCAAAATGCCTCGTGTAAAGCATATGTAGCTGCAATAGTGCAGCCCGTGTGATTCATGCTGCCCCTGGTTTGTGCAGCAGCATTTTTCCTTCGGGTTACCTTTTAAATATCATAGCAGAGCTCGTAAACTCTATCAAGGCACAGCTACTCCCTAATTGCAATAGCTTGTTTTGGCAGGATAATGCTTCCCGAGACACTAAGGATTGTTCAGAAATTGTTTGATACATATGATAGTTCAAGATGTTGACTTGTCTCAGATCTTAATTCAAATGAGCATCTGTAGCATGTGCTGGTTAGCAAAAATGAGCCGGCCTCTAAGTCCTAATGGGCCTCTTTGGATCTATTCCCAGTTTTATGATAAAAAAAACATTTTCTTCTCAATGATTACATGTATTTTTATATAATACTTATATTTAATATAGTATTTGTATGTGTGTAATCTTTCTTCTTTTCTCCAGAGTTGAATTGTTCCGCCTTGGAAATTAATGCAGTACGTCTCCTAGGGATGCGAAGCTAACTAGCCCCTTCAAGCTGGTTCCAGATGCTGACACTGGACTCCAAATGTCTGAACCCACATTTTGATTTATGTAAAAAAAAATTGTAGCGGTCTGCTTTTCAGAACGATCTCTGTGAAAAAGTAGCTTTTTATTTTCTAAATTGTACAGGGTTGGTTACTAAGATCAATAGCATTTTGGATGAGGTTCTGATGCACAACTCGGGCTCTGTGAATCCATACCTATAAAGAGACAGTACAAATTTTTTATACATAGAAAGATTTTGAACTTGGACTGCCCAACTATTACACGGCAAACCACATGTGTTCCTATGAAAATGACTTTGTTCATCGCAGCCAATCAACATTTCCATTCTGGCTATCTTTTGTCCAGGCAGTTGTTATATAAGAGACCCAAAAATGTGATCAGTTTAGGTACTTCATTCTTTTTGCAACTGAATATCTTATTTATGGTATATAAAAAAAGTTAATGGGGGGGGGGGGGGATCTCTGGGACTTGAACACTGATGGCCAGCCCTTAATATCCCAATTCATTGCATTTATTAGCGAGTTTCTTGGGACCTGGATGTAGATATTAAATTGCCGCCATTAATAAAATGTGAAATTCATGAGGTCATAGAAAGCAAAAACTGAATCGCATATACCGCAGATCAGTGTACACATTCACACGCAAGCCTTTGTTAAATCAGTGTGTGGGCCTTGGGGCTAAATGTATATGATGTATAAATTCTTGTGTAATTTCATGTATTGCAACTGCCGGCTCTTTCATCATTAGCAATGTGCAGTGAGAGACTGAACACGTTTTATCAGGCGGGAGACGTACTGCGAATGTAGAACAAGAATGGCACTGGCATAATAAATTTACAGCATCAAACAGTGTGGCCATTCTTCTTATATGAGTAAAAACAAGATCTGCTACCAGATAGACATAAAGGGACAGTCTGAGGACTGATGCACTGAGCTATGCCTTTGGTGGGCTTTCAGTGCCAGTATCAAGCACAGTTCCTAAGCCCCTCCACCAGACATGACAGGGTACCAGTTTTGCCTGGACAGTTCCTTTTAAAGTCACCTTTGATTGTATTAGATATCATCGGCCAACAAAACACAGCAGATCTAGTCAGTCATTACTCTGGCCAAATCTCCTTGTTATTTATGACACTATGACATGCTGATACTGCATTCTCACAAATCCCTTTTTTAGCCTTGATTTGATCAAAGGTTGGATGTGGTCTTAAAAGAAGAAAAAAAAACTTCCTATTCTAAAATTGTACTCCACTTTTTTATTTTTTGGTGCTCTGTTAAGAAAAACTGGATTGACCTTTAAACATTAAGAACTGAACTGTGCTGTCTGCTTTATCTTTAGACAAAACTACAATTCAAACCTTCTCTGCAGTATCATTTATAAGTATAAGCCCCCATATTAATTAGGAGATTACATGCTACATAACGATCATTCAGCCAATTTATCTCTCTCTCGATTCCCCCATACACTCAGATTGGCCGCTGTGTTCTCAGAGAGCCACTGTAAAGGTTCATTTACAGCCTATCAATATGCCACAACTTTGTATGGTATGAACCAACTTTTAAAATGCTTTTATAGTTTCGGATTGTTTATTTTGTATGCTTAATACCTTACGCAAATTGTCTCTTCAGCAAGGAAGAGAACTAGAGTTCTAGTGCCACCGATGGGAAGTAGCAATCCTAAAAGTCAACATCTACTCTCGAACGAGCCTTGTCACATGACTTATGCACATGGCAATACATGGCCTATATACTTGTGATTATATACACAATCATATGGACCAACACTTTAAGTGTACATTTAATTGCCACAAAGTTGAAATCACTGACCAAAGATCCCTAAAATACAGTGGTAAGGATGAATAATTGCAGCATCAAAATTGCATTTGTTCTCTAAGCTGAGGTTCATATAACTGCCTAGTCTAAGTTACAGAGTCAAAGGAATCTCGTGGTTTAACCTTAAAGAAGTATTCCCGTTAAGTTTTTTTATTCAATAAATGTGTGTGTATATGCATGTAATGTAGTGTGAGTGTATTTAATATACTCACCCACTGCTGCTCTCTCCGGTGTTCAACGCCATCCTGTTCCTGTTCTGAGTGATGTCACCATGCTGCAGACTGGCCAGGTCAGGTAAGGAGCATCATAACAAGGCACCATAGGCTTACATTTTAAAAGAGACTTCTGGCTCATGCATCTAGCATAGAGTGAGCCGGCTAGTCATAATTGCGGTGACGTCACTGAGAATCAGAGAAGAACAGCACTGGACATCGGAGAGAGCAGCGGTAAGTGAGTATATTAATACACTCACACTACGTTACATGCATACATTTAATGAATAAAAAACTTAATGGGAGTACCTGAGTTCAAATCCCACCAAGGACAACATCTGCAAGGAGATTGTATGTTCTCCCCGTGTTTGCGTGGGTTTCCTCCGGGTTCTCCGGTTTCCTCCCACACTCCAAAGACATACTGATATGGAATGTAGATTGTGAGCCCCAATGGGGACAGTGCCCATAATGTCTGTAAAATTGTCTGAATTGTAAAGCGCTGTGGAATACGTTGGCGCTATATATAATAAAAAGATTATTATTATTATTACTATTACTTCTTTAATCTCTGTAAGGCAATGTAGTCTGTGCTGCAAAAGTCGTGGATTGGTATCGGTCGTAGGTCACCAGGAGCTGGAGAATGCTATACATAAGCCTTTGATGGAGCAGTCATGCAGTGAGCCTTTCATAGAGAACATAGGAGAGCACAACCAAGCCAAGTGTTCCTGTGTATGGGGTATTCGGGAGTGATAGCTGTCTGTCGAACACTCATTTGATAGATGTCTAATGTGTAGGAAGGGCTTAAAGGGACTCTGTCAGCACAAGCGCTCAGTGCATCATGGTGTAGCCATTCATTCAAATACACCTTTCTACCTGCTTGTTTTCCATCTATCATGCCAGAGCTGTCAATCAAAGAAGACAAGAAGGTGGAGGTACAGGGAAAACATGCAGGTGGGAAGGAAGGTGCAGTTAAAGGTTTGGCCACGCCATGATGTACTGAGCACCTGTACTTGGTTTAAACAGTGATTCGGGGATGACAGAATGACTTTAAGAATTAGGACACCAAATATCAGGTAGACATAACTAAGGACAAGGCAGGAGGAAGGTAAAAACTAGATCTGTCATAAGGCATTGCAAGGTGATAGTTATGGGCTCACTTGTCTAGCTCGATTCTGTAAGCTGTATGTGTGGGGGAGTAGCTCAAACCAGAGGCAACACAACAGTGGTATGGGTCTAATGGATGACACGTGATTCAGTGAGGACATCACAGATGAAGCACAGCCAGGTATAACTCACACAGGAACAGTAGCTGTATATGAAACTGGTATCTGCTGACAGGAAAATGGATAATGGTAACAATGTAACAAAGAAGAAAATGCAGTCTGTATATGTCTAACAATGCAAGAGTTAATAGCAGCAAAGTATGCAAACTGGAACTTGCAGTATGGAAATTAAATGGTTAACCACAGGACTGTGCAATGATGTATAGACACACTGGAGACATTCTTGAATATATGTTACCTTGATTGCAGAAATCAAGTGTGAATAGGACTGAGACTAGTTGTAAGGAGTTGGCAACCTGCCTGCTAAGAGGTCAGTGTGGATGACCCTAAATAAGCTGGACTAAGTTTGGAAACAACACTAGATTGCAACATCAAAGTAAAGAGTTACAGAGGAGAGGATGGACTCCTGCCTGGAGCTGAGCAGTAGCAAACTTTTGACAGACTTAAAGGCCTGGGGTCATGATGGTAGAGGAGTTTGCCAGGCTTCTTGATAAACCTGGCATGGACTTTTGCAAAGGAAGGCAGCATTAGGAGAAGGGAGCAGTTGCCAAGTCCAAGACAGGTGAGTAACAGCACTTGCCCTTTTAATAGGTCACAAGCCTACCATGAGCAACCTGCTGACGCCATGCACTGAGAGCAGCAGAGCCACATCCCCAACCAGCAGGGCCTTGTTAGAGCACAGGAGCTCAAGCAGAAATTGTAATGCGGTGCTAAAACTAGTCTGATTAACCACAAAAAATATACCAACCAAGGAATACAGCCGCACATTGCATATGCCAAGATATATGCAAACGCTGAATATATAAGAATTAAATTGCATAACTGCCATATAGAATATGCTCATAAAATGAAGGTACTTAGAATATAAATTGGCCAAGGCGTATTTCTTGGTTTGTATATCATACAGTCATAGCGTTTTTGCATGAGTTTTTTTATGTGTTTTTGTACAGCAATGAATGCTTTTTGGAGCTAAGTAAAAATATTTAAAAAAAAAAAATCACATTAACACTTGGATTACCGTCGGACCTTTGGTGAGTATTGGTTAGTTTAAATGATTAAAGAATGTGTCTGTTGTATTTCAAATAAAGGGTTTTATTCTGTGTGTGTTTATTTAACTCTTTTTACTTACAGGTTTAGTAATGAGGGTGTCTAGTTGACACCTCTTCATCACTAAACAAAGGGCTTGGTGTCAGTGACACCTAATCCCATTAGCCCTAATTTCCATTCATGTCATTTGTGGGACAGCTGAGGGCTGCTATTTTTAGCCTAGGAAGGGGCCATTAGGCCAACATGTTCCCTGGCTATTAATAACAGCTCACAGCAGTTTGGTTAGCCGCTACGTCCCCATGCTCGGCTACCAGCAGCGCTTTGGACACAGCGTATTTTCTAATGCCGCACTTGTTTTGTCAGTACATGCAGATCCACCGCATGTAATAACATTTCAATTGGCCAAAATCTGTAGCGGAGACTAGCATCTCCGCTACAGAAATTGACATGCTGCAGGTGAGTTTATGCAGAGTCAAAAACGAGCACAGTGGGCATGAGATTTCTTAAAAATGAAAGAAAATGAAGAATTAAATAAAAAAATATGGCATGGGCTCCCGCGTCATTTTCGTAACCAACAGAGGGAAAGCTGACCACTGGGGACTAATTTTACTAGCCAGGGAAGGGTCCTTTAGCCAAAGATATTCCCTGGCTATTAATAATAGCTCACAGCTGTTTTGCTTAGCGTTTACTGGCTAAATTACAGGGGGATCCCAGAAAAAAATTGAGGTGGTCCGCCTATAAAAACTAACCAGCAAAAGGTAAACAGACAGCTGTAAGCTGATATTAATAGCCAGGCAAGGGGCCATGGATCCTGGCCCCCTCTGAGGCTAATAACATCAGCCCTCAGACGCCCCAGAAATGGCGCATCCATAATATATGCCAATTCTGGCACTTAGCCTCACTTTTCCCACTTGCCCTGATGCGGTGGCAAGTGGGGTAATAGGGTTGGGGTTCATGTCAGCCTTGTATTGTCAGCTGACATGCAGCCCAGGCTAGTAATGGAGAGGCATCTATAAGATGCCCCATTACAAACTCTATAGTAAAAGTTTTGAAATAAACACATGGCCTGAAAAAATCCTTTATTTGAAATAAAAGGCCACACTGTTTTAATAATTTATTTAAAAATAAAAAAAACACTGTTAGGTGAGTAGAACGCCTAATCCGCTGAAGCCATTGTCACCTGTAAAAAAAAACAAAATAAAAAACAACCCTATCCTTCATCTATCCGCCGTGATGACATAATCCAGAGTGTCTCACGAAGATCTGGGTCACTTCGAGAGCAGTCACACCAGCAATCACTGATGTGACTATTCTAGAGGACAGCATGCTACACACTGACAGGAGTGTAATCACTCCTGTCCGTGTATAGCGTTGAGCTGCTGGGACTGAGATCACTTGCGTTCATCAGCTGACGAGCTCTGGTGCCCTCACTTACTGCACCAGTGTTGCGTGAGAAAATTGTCACGCAGCATCTGTGCCATAAGTGAGGTCACCGGAACTCGTCAGCTGATGAACTCAAGTGATCTCAGTCCCGGCAGCTCAGCACTATGCACCGCTGGGAGTGATCACGCTCCCGTCAGTGTATCGCTGACTGCTGGGTGATTGGATCACCGTGGGACATCGGGATTACGGTGGACAGGTGAATATAAGGTGTTTTTTATCTTAAAATCTATTTAATTTTAACTTTTTTTTTTTTTCTACGCTGAGCATAGACGCCAGCTCAATATTCTACTTCTCCCCTCAGCCGTCCCTGCTCTCATGATTATCAGCAGGAGCAGCCATAGTCTGATGGGAGGAGTAGTTTACCGCGGGCAATTCTTTGTGCGTTTTTGCTGTGTTTTTGACTCATTGACTTGAATTGAGTCAGCCAAATATGCAGCAACAATCCGCAGCAAATCAGCAAATATTTTTAGACCTGCGGATTTGACTGACTCAATTGAAGTCAATGGGTGAACAACGCTGCAAAAACGCAAAGAATTGACATGCTGCTGATTTAAACGCAATGACATTCCTGATAGGAAAATTCCTTATGTGCATAGCACTTCAAGATTGTCATTGCATTAGCTGGCTCAAGGATTCCCTAGTGGTTTTGGCCCATTTCCACGCGGAAAAAATGCCGCGAAAATGCAGTGTTCACATAGCCGTACACAGTGCTGGTCAGTTTTTATTTTTTTCGTAGTATACTATTGAAGTTGGTGACTGTCTCCATATTTGGCTGAGCAGCACTCCTGCCATCAGCCCCAGGCTGTTTTGTATTGGTGCAAGATCCTAACTGCCCTTTAAATTTGTAGGCTTTTAACCCAGGAGAGGCATGCTTGATAAATATTAGATTTAGGGTCCCACCAGAGAAAGGTACACCTTTTTGTGACTGGTGGGCATATATGAATGGGCTAATTTATTTGCAAAGTACCTTCATTTTATGAGCATTCTATAGGGCAGTAATTCAGTTTAATTCTTACATTTTCAATGTTTGCCTGTATCTTGGCATATACAAGGTGCTGCTATATTCCTTGGTTTGTACCAGTAGAGTTAACTTCCTTCACCACCCACCCCACTTCCTGTTCTTAGGGTCTTTTCCTGAAGAGATTTAGAGGGCATGACTCAAGTAAAATCTGCTGATAAGAAGAGGCACATAAACGTCTTCCTTAGAAACAAAGCTACTTCCATCCATTCCAATCAATAAGTCTCTTCATCTTTGTAAAAATATAACTAGAGGTCACTGAAATTATTTAAACTATTGGGTTTCTAGGCTAAAGATTGCAACAAGAGATGGAATAAAACTGAGTTAATCCGCTTAAAGACCTGGAATGGCCAATGAAACAATCTTGAAAGATATTACTCGGATATTTTACGTAGGCAGCCAGATTCTATCTCTTGAAGCAATTTTGGGACCAGGATGTTGATGCTTATCAGCACTCCACTTGGCCATATCAGAAAGAACTCCAAATTCTTTGTTTAGAGATCAGCAGAGGAATACTTTTGGTTGTGGGTAAACTATTCTGATTTGCTAACAATATATGGTATTCACAAGAGGATAAATCAAGATAATTAACATAAACATCCCCTTAAGACTTATAATTTTATTATATTGATTAATATGTCAAAAATACCAACAAAAAACACCTGTAAGAATGTGCATTCATTAAAAACAGAGGTTGTATACATATGAACTACTCGTCCATTCACTACTATTAGGCTGTAAAGATGTGTATCTCAGATATAGGGTACCATTTATAACCCTAAAATTATGTGGCCTATTGCTTGACAGGTCCTCATCATTAGTAGTGTTAATGACCGTCGTGGGTAGAACTCTCAAGATTGCAAATACAGCGGTAAGTATTAAAATGGATATAAAATAACGAAGGTGGACATGTGTTCAGATAAATACACTGCTCAAAAAAATAAAGGGAACACTCAAATAACACATCCTAGATCTGAATGAAATATTCTCATTGAATACTTTGTTCTGTACAAAGTTGAATGTGCTGACAACAAAATCACACAAAAATCATCAATGGAAATCAAATTTATTAACCAATGGAGGCCTGGATTTGGAGTCACCCCCAAAATTAAAGTGGAAAAACACACTACAGGCTGATCCAACTTTGATATAATGTCCTTAAAACAAGTCAAAATGAGGCTCAGTATTGTGTGTGGCCTCCACGTGCCTGTATGACCTCCCTACAACGCCTGGGTATGATCCTGATGAGGTTGTGTGGCGCCCCTGGGGGTTCAACCACCACAGGGATGTTGCACCTCTTCAATGGGGTGTGGTGTTCCTCCTTCGAGGTAAGACCGGTGCAATGGTCAGGACCCCACCTCCACATCCAACACCACACTTCTCCCACCAGAGGGGGCTAGCAGGCACTAAAGTGCTGCCCCTACTGGGAAAATGGGAGACTGGGGAATCACAAGATAGGGGGAACCATGTAGTGGGTGAGGGTGGAGGACGCACATTTAGTTACACTTAATATTTCATATTTAATAAACAGCCATCTTGGGCTCTTGGTTCTTTGATTGTGATCTCCATCCCTGAACGTGGCTTCTGTGTGAACCTGCAGCGGATGGAGACACGGCCCTCGTACCCTGGCCTTGAGTCGAGGGGCAGGTTGGAGTTAACGTATGTCTCAACCCGGTCAAGGACCATGACCAAGAAGGCCCGGAGTTTAGGAGTTTAGCTCCACTGCAAAAGGATCCCAGGGGGATGCAGACGGAGCGGTATACGCCACCTGTCCTCGCTATTCTGGCCTAGTCAGAGGGATTCCGGCTGCAAGAGGGGTACCGGCCCCTGACACCTGACTTTGCTACTCTACGTCCTAGTTAGGGAAGCCTGGCAGGCCCAGAGGATCCCACCGGGTAACGGAAGGAGCGGAGCTGCCACCTGTACCCTTTTTCTGAGCATAGTCCAGAGGGAGACCCGGCCTATCTACACACACAGACAGGAAAGGACTCTATCTGAAGTCTAGGAACACTCTGGTGCGGGGTCCTGATTGAGCACTTGAATTTCTCTGAGGTTGTCGGACCCCCGTCCCTGGTGACCGCAGAACTCCGTGAGGAGCAGGGAGAAGCCTTGCAGCTGTACTCTCCACCGTGAGTAAAAACCCTGGAAGTCAACCCCTATGGCCTCTGGACTTTTTATTTCTGCAATGCACCGCACCACGTAGCACCAGACCCCCTACACTACAAATCTCTCCATCCTCGTCTCTGCCCTGAGGCCCTGCTCCGCCTGTGGGGAGTAGTGTCAACATCGGCTGCCACAACATCCCGCCTCAGAGGACTGCAGCAGCGCTGGTGGCCTTCACCAGGTACCACAGGTGGCGTAGTCGATAGCAACCACTCAACCCTGATAGCCCATTACATCCTTTTTAATGTGACGGCCCTGGGCACGGAACGGGTCCAGGCCACGGCTGCAACCCACCGAAACATCGGACCCGGTTCCGAGTAATCCCCTCATTTTCCCAGGGTAGGGCAGCGAGCATCACAGTTGCGGATGGTCGTCTGTGGGATCTCCTCCCAGACCTGGACTAAAGCATCAGTCAACTCCTGGACAGTCTGTGGTGCAATGGATGGAGCGAGACATGATGTCCCAGATGTGCTCAATCGGATTCAGGTCTGGGGAATAGGTGGCCAGTCCATAGCTTCAATGCCTTCATCTTGCAGGAACTGCTGACACACTCCAGCCACATGAGGTCTGGCATTGTCCTGCATTAGGAGGAACCCAGGGCCAACCGCACCAGCATATGGTCTCACAAGGGGTCTGAGGATCTCATCTCGGTACCTAATGACAGTCAGGCTACCTCTGGTGAGCACATGGAGGGCTGTGCGGCCCTCCAAAGAAATGCCACCCCACACCATTACTGACCCACTGCAAAACCAGTCATGCTGAAGGATGTTGCAGGCAGACTCTGTCACGTCTGTCACGTGCTCAGTGTGAACCTGCTTTTATCTGTGAAGAGCACTGGGCACCAGTGGCGACGTTGCCAATCCTGGTGTTCTGTGGCAAATGCCAAGCATCCTGCACCGTGTTGGGCTGTGAGCACAACCACCATCTGTGGACGTCGGGCCCTCATACCACCCTCGTGGAGTCTGTTTCTAACCGACACATGCACATTTATGGCCTGCTGGAGGTCATTTTGCAGGGCTCTGGCAGTGCTCCTCCTTGCACAAAGGCGGAGGTAGCGGTCCTGCTGCTGGGTTGTTGCCCTCCTACGGCCCCCTCCACGTCTCCTGGTAGCACCTCCAGCCTCTGGAGACTACGCTGACAGACACAACAAACCTTCTTGCCACAGCTCGCATTGATGTGCCATCCTGGATGAGCTGCACTACCTGAGCAACTTCTGTGGGTTGTAGAGTCCGTCTCATGCTACCACGAGTGTGAAAGCACAACCAACATTCAAAAGTGACCAAAACATCAGCCAGAAAGCATTGGTACTGAGATGTGGTCTGTGGTCCCCACCTGCAGAACCACTCCTTTATTCAGGGTGTCTTGATAATTGCCAATAATTTCCATCTATTGTCTATTCCATATGCACAACAGCATGTGAAATTGATTGTCAATCAGTGTTGCTTCCTAAGAGGACAGTTTGATTTCACAGAAGTTTGATTTACTTGGAGTTATATTCTGTTGTTTAAGTGTTTCCTTTATTTTTTTGAGCAGTGTATACAAAATTCACTACAATGGGCTTGCAGGATAATTTATCATTCTATGTGATACTGAACAACAGAAACATTTGGCAAATTAGTTAATGAAAAATTTGGCAAAGATAACCCAGGACTATTGAGTAGCGAGAATCCTACATCAGACAAGGATGGGACAATGTTCCTCACCTCACTCCAGCAATTGCTCTCCTCACTTTCCAGATGTTTTCAGACTGTAAAAAGAAGAGGAGATGCTACACAATGGTAGGCATGTCCCTGTCCCAACATTTTTGAGATGTGTTCCTGCTATCAATTTCTAAATTAGTTAATTTCTTCAGGAGAAATGGAAAAAAGTCTAACTCTCAACTTCTGATCTGTGTTCTATGTTCTGATGTGAATAAAATATGGCTATAAGACATTTCCAAATGATTACGGTATATTTTTATTTTCTTGACATTTTACACATTGTTCTAAACTTTTTTGGAATCTGGTTTGTAGTGAATTGGTGCTTTTGATTTTTGGATTACCAGATAGCATAGACTGAACTCTCAGTAGCGACCCTGTTCTATGCTAGAATGCAATCTACGCCAATGAAATGTGTTGTTTTTTTCTGCAAACTAAGATTCTATCGCTGTTTGAGCACCTAATTCTTCCTAAACTTGTGATAGTAGTTTATGAAACCTATTGAAAAGCTTTGAAATTGGGAAGTGAAGAGACTATAATTAAGTCCATGAAAAGTCATTCAGGAAAGATGATGTACCCCAGGAAAGGAAGTTATTGCTTCCCAGCAAGACACTTTACTATATTGACCTATAGAGACTTTTCCGACCTCATCAGAACAGAGCAGACAAGAGGATGATAAGTCCGCAGCACCTTTTAAGATCAGTATATCATTCAAATGGACTAGGGCATATTGACAGAGGTCATCCCGAGACTGATATTAATAAATTGTTAAATATGGCTGCAATGTTTAACACTAGGACTACTGGACTCGTGATCCCGCCTAGAACTACTGAAAGGAGTCATTTTGACTCCTTGCTTGTTTTCGTTTATTTTTAGAGTTTCATTTGTGCTTATTTATTAATAATTATATTTTTTGTAATGTATTATTATTGTGAGATCCAACAGTAATGCTTTTGATTGTTTTTTTTCTGCTTTTCTTATTTTTCTACAGAAAATAACAATAATTATAATAGACGTTTTTCAAACATTTTTTTTTATTCAAGTGCACACATATAAACAACAACTGAAGAACAAAAAGCAGAGAAAATGTAGGTGGAGGAGCATAAAAATGAAAATATGGCGCAGAATTCACCTTCTAAACATTTGGTGTTTCGCATTTTAGGCATTGCCTTTGATTTATGGCAGTACATTGCCCACACAAAGACTTACCACAAGTCTTACAATTTCCGACAGATCTATTTTTCTTGCACTTTTCTTTGATCTGGCAAAATTTTGTTTGAACCATCACTTCTGAGCATGTAGAAACTTGGGACGTGGAACCCTTTTCCCTATCTGTGACATAAGGACCACTCAACTCTCTCACAAGCGTTTGCAAAAATGCCTTGCGTGACATTTTTTGGTGGGTAATCTCCTTGAATATTATCCATGCATTTATACCCACAAAGTCTAAGGCATTTTCAAATGCATGAACAGGCCATCTCCTTGTGCATGTTCGTGTGGTATATTTTCGTGCCATCTGATCCACTACATCTACTCCATATTTTGTTTCATTGTAAAACTTTACCGTTTCTGGAGTTTTTTTAGCGGAATCAGACGCAACAACAACATCTGGATGGACGGAACTCAAAATCACAACATTTTTGTTGGGCTTTCCTTGATATACTGTAAGTGTAAAATTGTCTTCATTTCTAAACACTTTAGTGTTGTACAATTCCTCTTTCATGGATTTTATTTCTTTAGGCACTTCTCGCCTTATCTTGTTCAGTGTTCCCACGATGGTTGTTCCTTTGCTTTTTAGCTGTTTAGCTAATTTTACTGAAGTAAAATAATTATCGGTTGTAACATTGCGACCTTTTTTCAAAAACGGGTCCAATAACTTCATTACCACATGGTCAGCTAAACGGTCCTCAGCACGGCGTGTGTCATCTTTGCCTAGATAAGGGAAGCCATTTGCCAGATATTTGCTCCTCTTATCAACAGCTAGCCAATATTTGTGGCCATATTTATCTGGTTTGGAAGGCATGTACTGCGTGAATGGACACCTAGTTTTGCTTGGGAAAAGTTGCTCATCCACCGTTATGTATGGGCCAGGTTTGTAACACGCAATACAATTTTCAATAAACCTGTCCCACACAGTAGAAAATAGAGCAAACTTGTCCGTTTGCAGTCTCTCCGATCGAGTAGATTTCTCATCAAATCTGAGAAACCTCATAATTTCAACAAAGCGGTCCCTAGACATTGTCGCTTTGCAAAACGGTATTCCCCAGTCATTACACCAAATACTGCTAATCGAGTGACGGTTCGTGCCAGATATTCCACGAGCATAGAATATCGCAATGAATGCATCTAGCTCCTCATCAGATAGAGTAAACTGTAAATTATTGTTCCTGCATGCTTCTGCAAGCGTACAGTTCTTTATATGTGTCAATATATATGAATCAAAAAATAAACGCCATGCGCTCAAAGGACTATCGATAATGATATTTCTTCTGGCATATCCTGTAGGGCCAGGTGCTTCTCGAAGAATATTTTGGCTGTCACGCCTACCAGGCAAGTGTTCTCCAATTTCAACAGGTTTCCATTGAATACCATCCGCTGAAACTAGTATTCCTTCAGATTCGCCTTCTCTGGTGTTTGTTGTTGTATTACCTTCGCCGCCATCGTTATCTGTTGTTCTTTCATTTCTGGGACGTTTTGCTGATTTTTTCTGTCCACGACCAGGAGGATGGTCACGAGGCAACATAACTGCATGAGCCCGATCCCCAGTTGATATGCTTGGAATATCTGTAAAAAAGTTGATGAATATTTAGAATTTTTGTTTTGTAAGGGTCCGTGCACACTGGCTGGATTAGCGGCGGAATATCCGACCGGATATTCTCACCACAATCCGGCCCGTACCTGCCCGCTCAGGTACAGAGCGGAGTTTCATACCTGAAGCTCCGCTCCGAACACCGGGCTGGAGCCGCTGTCTGGGACGGAGCCGTGCTCGCGCGTAAGCAAGCGCTGCTCTGTCCCTGACAGCGGCTCCAGCCCGGGGTTCGGAGCGGAGCTTCAGGCATGAGCGGGCAGGTACGGCCTGTATTGCGGCAAGAATATCCAGATGGCTATTCAGCCAGAATTCTGCTAGTGTGCACAGGCCCTAACTCAGTGTGTGGAAGAACAAATAAATACACATAACTACTTACCTTCTGGATTTGTTCCTTCTGAGTCTTCAGATTCACTTGATATGTTCTGAGGAATGAAATCTTCATCACTGTCAGAATCAAATACATGTTCCTGCAATTCGGATTCCGATTCATCCTCCGGTATGGATTGCAAAGTAGCCAGAATATCCTGAGGCTTTATCAAACGTTTTCTCTCCATATTCCTCACAAATTCCATAATTCTATATAGTTCCCTGCTGAAAAATAGAAATGAAATGAAAACTAAAAGAAATAATAACTGTTCTGCCACCTTCAAAAGTAGGTGGGCTGAATCAGTTGACAGACAGCTAAACTATTTCATAACAATTCATACCTGTATGAGTCTTCAGAGCTCGTATGTCTGCGTCTGTTCTCTTTGTCTCTTCAGCTGAACTGAAAGTAAAGTTACTATCCAGAATACTGTCTCCTGCTAGGACCTTAGAAAAACACCACCCTTCATTAGCATAAGATAAGAGCCTAGAGTAAACAAGCTATTTTGTTCAGCATTACACAGTAATACAAGCAGGTAAAACACAAGGAAAATGTGAAAAGTTGACATGTAAATTGAACTACATCTATATGAACATCAGGGTAAATAAGACAGAGTGAAAAAATTATGCACAAAACTTTATAGCAACATTTAGTGACAAAAGGACCTCAAAATATAGTAGGGAGTCAAAATGACTCCCTTCAGTAGTTCTTGGTAAATTTTGAAAAAAACGCGCAAATTTTTCATCAAAATTATTTATTCTCACAAAATCTTTTTTTCACATCATATTTGAGGAAAAGTCACCGAGTTTCAAGCCGGAATTCTGAAAAATGTAGTCACAGAAGAGAAATAAAAATGAAAGGAGTCAAAATGACTCCATCAGTAGTTCTAGTGTTAAGAGATTGAGAGGCATCACCATGTATTCATAGTGTTAATCCCAAGGGTTAAGAGCGGTCATCTATGCAATGCTGTCTTTGGTTTGAAACAAACTATCCCATGCAGATCTTTGGTGAAATAATCCGTTTTGATGTGGTCGAAACAATGCGATCAATGAGTGAAGAAATCTATTTTTTTGTACAGTGAGTTTGTCCATTCACAGCAATCAATATAAGGTTCCTGTATTGATTACTGAATCCTTCTTCACAATATCAAATCTGTCTCTGCTTGTTGTGGACTGTATTGAAATCCAAGCCAAAATTTTTTTTGCTCAGATTGGGACAGATGAATGCTGTCCAGGTCAGGAATGTAATGCTAGAAACAGAAAGGATCCACTTAGGAATGATCTAGAACTGTGCAATTGGGACATAGGGGTTCCTGGAACGGCAGCAGAGGAATCAAGAATTTCTTGACAACATGGGTTCTCGGCAGCACCAGAGTACCGAAAATTAAGGCAGGATTTGCACAGGAACTTGAATCCCACAGTGACAGGAACCAAAAGCTTTTTGTCAAAGAAAGTAGATGACTTTTGTGAAGTGATCTTCCTGCTATTATTATTATTTATTATTATAGCGCCATTTATTCCATGGTGCTTTACATGTGAAATAGGGGTATACATACAGGGGTATACATACAAGAACAATTACAATAATCTTGAACAAAACGCGACTGCGACTAGTACAGGAGGAGCGAGGACCCTGCCCGCGAGGGCTCACAGTCTACAAGGGATGGGTGAGGATACAGTAGGTGAGGGTAGAGCTGGTTGTGCAGCGGTATGGTAGAGCAAGGGTTACTGCAGGTTGTAGGCTTATCGGAAGAGGTGGTGTCTTCAGGTTCCTTTTGAAGGTTTCCACGGTAGGTGAGAGTCTGATATGTTGGCGTAGAGAGTAGGGGGATGCACGGGAGAAATCTTGTATGCGATTGTGGGAAAAGGAGATAAAAGGGGAGTAGAGCAGGAGATCTTGTGAGGATCGGAGTTTGCGTGCAGGTAAGTACCGGGAGACTAGGCCACAGATGTATGGAGGAGATCTCCCTGCACTGCCGCTATGGGACCCATGAGCTGGTGGGCCCCCCGCAAGCTCAACTGTATCGGCATCTGCCAATACAGTTGAAAGCGATGGAGGAAAGAGCGTCAGCTGACGCATCCTCCCCCATCATTTTTCCTCGGCGTCTGACGTCCCAACATGATGACATCACTAAGTGGCGTCCTATACGCTGAGATGTGTGACGCTCAGATCAGAAGCTGCGGCAACTGGATCAGCGGGGAACGAAGAGGAGAGGTGAGTATTGTATTTTATAATTTTTTTCAGAACAATTGTGGTGCCCATTAAACTGTATTGAGGACTATGGGATACATTATACTGAATGAGGTGTATTATACTATATGGGGGTGCATTATACTGAATGGGTTATGGGAGTGCATTATACTGTATGGGTTATGGGATGCATTATACTATATGGAGGTGCATTATATTGAATGGGCTATGGGGGTGCATTATACTGTATGGACTATGGGATGCATTATACTGTATGGGGGTGCATTATACTGTATGGGTTATGGGGGTGCATTATACTATATGGGGGTGCATTATACTGTATGGGCTATGGGGGTGCATTATACTATATGGGGGTGCATTATAATGTATGGGCTATGGGGGTGCATTATACTATATGGGGGTGCATTATAATGTATGGGCTATGGGGTGCATTATACTGTATAGGCTATTGGGGTGCATTATGCTGTATGGGCTACAGGGTGCATTATACTGTATGGAGGACTATGCGGAGGCCTTTAAACTATATGCAAGCAATTATACAGTATGAAGGTTTGTGTGGGGTCCATCCTGCTGTGTGGAGAGGTGGTGGGCCATTATATTGTATATAGGCCCATTATACTGCATGGAGGGCTGTGTGGGGGTGACAGTTATGGGATCATACTGTGTTGGGGTCACTATACTTTTCCGGGGCAGTTGAGGGGTGGGGTACCGTAGGGCCATATACTTTACTTATGCAATGAAAGGGGAATCTAAGGCTCCAGTAGGAGGAAAATTAGAGGGCGCAGAGCAGGTGCAGTAATAGGGACACATATGGCAGCAGCGGATCAGTATTGGGGTATCAGCAGGATAAGGCGTTTGCGTTGGTTGGGGATGATGGTGCCTGAAATGTGAGAAGTCAGATGTGTCTTTGTTGTAATCTTTGCAGCTGAGTCCTGGCTGAGGTTGAAGTTGCCGTGTCGGTCTGGGCCAGATGGAAAAGACGGGAAAAGTGAATAACTCCACCAGAAATAATGTCAGCTGTAAGTCACCATCAATAACTGTACTGTGATCTCTTACATGTTCTGCAGGACTGCATATGTCACTATATGGTGGTAATATCAGTGTTGGTCTTTCTATAGAGATTTATTTTAGTAACAACGCTGTCATCTGCTGAGGTTCTCCTACATCCACTATTAGGCCACGGCCCCACTATGAGTATTTGGTCAGTATTTTTTCTCAGGAGTGGGAGCCAAAACCAGGTGAGGAACAATCAGAGAAAAGGTATAATAGAAACAAGTCACCAATTCTGCATTTATCACCCACTCCTGGTTTTGGCTCCCACTCCTGAGAAAAAATACTGACCAAATACTGATAGTGGGGCCGTGGCCATAGGGTGCGCCACCATAGCGATAATCAGGATTACCTGGTTAGGGGCCCACTCAGAAGTTTCGTCCCCCCTGAACCAAATCCCTAGCTTCGCCACTGACAGGAAGCCAGGGCTGTGGCTGCTCTCTGACTTCCTTTTGATATTCGATTTGATATTTCAGATTTTATTATTAGGCAATAAAAAAAATCCATAATGGCGTAACATGTCGATCCCTATATCTGGACCATTGTCAGACTTGGATTGCTATAAAATAAGAATGGACACAAAAAAGGTAAAGCACTAGGAGCCAGCAGCCGTAGTCGTTGTATGTGAGGCGCTATATGAATATATTCTGCATTACTCTACACAAAAGGAAATGAACCATATGACACAATGTTTCTCCTTGTATCTATGACCTACTCTTTATCAGCTTTCTTTACTGACTTAATGTTAATATGTGGACCTAGGTAATAAACCCTGAGTAATAGATTTCAAATTGGTTAAATTACTATACTTTAAAATGCTATTCATTTACAAGATGGACATGTTGTGCTATGCAAATATCTGATTAGATTTATTTATAACTAGGGTGAAATATACATAGACTTATAACATTTTTCTTAAATTGGTGGAACCCATGGCTTGTGGAACTAATGGAGGTAAGGCCCCGTCACACTTAGCGACGCTGCAACGATCCCGACAACAATACGACCTGTCAGGGATCGTTGCTGCGTCGCTATGTAGTCGCTGGTGAGCTGTCAAACAGCCAGGCTCACCAGCGATCAGGGGAGCAGCAACATCGTGGAAAGAATCTTTCCACGATGTCCTGCTCCTGGTTACCAGCCTGCTGCTGAAGCAAGAGCAGGCTGGTAACTATGGTAAACATCGGGTTACTAGGGGCACACGCGCTCCTAGTAACCCGTTGTTTACCATGGTTACCACTCTGCTACAGTGAGCGGGAGGTTACCGCTCACTTTAGCAGGCTCGTAACCATGATAAACAGCGGGTTACTAGGTGCGCGTGTGCCCCTAGTAACCCGATGTTTACCATAGTTACCAGCCTGATCGCTGCTCCCGCTGGTCACACACAGCGATGTGTGCTGACCAGCGGGAGAGCAACGACCAAAAAATGGTCCAGAACACTTTGCAGCAATCAGCGACCTCACAGCAGGGGCCTGATCATTGCAAAGTGTCACACATAGCGACATCGCTGGTGAGGTCGCTGTTGCGTCACCAAAACCGTGACATAGCAGCGATCTCGCTAGCGATTTCGTTATGTGAGACGGGGGGCTTTACACATAAAGAGATACTCAAACTATTATCCTTTTACAATAGGATACAGAAGGCTCAAATAATAAGGACTAACAAAGACATTATACCCTCTTCAACATTGAAATTGCAACACCAAGAAGGAAAAGTCATGGAATTATGGAAATCACAGGATGGATAGACATGACAATAATTTGTAAATGATTAAAAAATGGAAACAAACTTTTCAAAACATTTAAATGTATTTAGTGTCAAGTATGAGCGTCATATACAGAACTACACACATATACACGCCTTGGCTGCTACTAATGAGGTCATTAATGGTTGTCTGAAGGATGTTCTGCCACGCTAAATGCACTTCGGCAAATCATCAAGATCCGCTGCTGGCAGCTCCCTTTTCATTTGCTGACCAATGCCGTCCCAGATGTGCTCAAAGGGAGACAAGGCCAGAGACACTGCAGGCCATGGTAACATTTTTAGGCCACAGAGGCTGCTCAGAGTAACACAAGCAACATGTGGCCTGGAGTTGTAGTGTGAAAAAAAACTGCTCCTGGGACACTTTCACCTTCTCTGGTGAAGGCCTTTTCATGGCATTGCTCATTTGGTCTCCAGGCCAATCTCCGTCTATCATTGCATCTAAGGCTGTGGGCCCACGATGCGTTTTTTAAGCGTTTCCGCAGTGGCAATTCCGCTGCAGAAATGCTTAAAAAAACGCATGGTAGAAGGTCTGCCATGTTCCCAATGATAATCCGCATGTGCTGTGCACATGCTGCGGAAATTTCCGCTGCGGATTATCATTGCGGAAAAAAATGCAGCACTACCAATTATTTTACGGAAGTGCTGCGTTTTCGCTGCCATTGACTTGCATTGGAACGCATGGATTACGCATCACTGTATATGTAGATGCGCATTCCATGTGTTTCAATGTGCGGATGGTACCCGGGTGTGGAGGAGAGAAGACTCTCCTCCGGACCCGGGTACCATAGAACCTGTAAAAAAAAGAATAAAATAAAAAATAAAAATTATACTTACCTTCTGATGGCCCCCGTTGTGCTTGTCTTAGCTTGCCAGCAGATCGCGGTGGACTGAAGGACCTGCGCTGACGTCATTTAGTCATGTGACGGGTCACGCGACGCTGACGTCGGCAGGTCCTTCAGTGTACCGCGAGCTGCCGGCAAGCCGAGACGCATCGAATAAAGACTGCGGGGGCCATCAGAAGGTAAGTATGATAGTTATTTTTTATTTTTTACCATTCTTTCGGTCACACTATATAAATCCATGCCGTTTGCATATATTGCAAACTATATTGCATATAGTGTGACCAAGTTATCAAGCACTTTCCAAGTGATGCTAAAATCGCTTGGAAAGCGCTTGACAACCCGCATGCGGAAATGCATGTGAAGAACGCTTCACATCCGCTTGTCCCTGGCAGGAAAACGCATGTACAATCCACATGTACAATCCGCATGTACAATCCGCATGCGTTTTTTCTGCCAGGGAGATGCAGAAATGCTCAGGAAAAATCCGGAGCATTTCTGCATCGTGGGCACATAGCCTAAGACAAAAATGGGACACATAGCTGAAGAGGATAGACCTCCAATCCAGTCTCTATTGCTGTCTTTTTCTGCAACATAATAGTCTTTGAGAGCAGTGGCATTAGGTCAATAGAACACCTATAGCTGGACATCAATGTTGTGCAAGCGTCTTCTGATGATTTGTGTTGCCTTAGGCGGTGTTTAAATTAATTTGCAGTACAGAGTGAATCCCTACGTGGCATTCTTTGGATTTGACGAGGCCACATGGGCAACAACATGAAGAGGCTTTCATGAGGGAACGTCACACCAGTCCTACTCCTGGGTGTGGGGTGGCATAATGTATGCTAGCTGGACCAATCTAGTCTTCATTCCAGGTTTACTAACTTACATTCCTGGCGTTACATTGATTTGGTTAAGGAACCAGTGGTACAATCATTTCTCCAAAGTGTCCCAGGAGCTATTTTTCAACACAACTCCAGGCGGCATATTGCTCATAGGAAAACCAAAGACAAGCAAAATACCCAAGTAACTGGAAGTAAATGGGTAAATCGCACAGTGCAAAAATAATGATAAATAATAAAGGGTATTTAGTTAACATAATTTTGATCAAAATAATGTAAAAGCTATCCCGCCACGTCACGGCAACCCTTATGGGACAGTCCTAACTCTAATATTAAAACCGTACCATTTGTCAAGTGACGTACATATGGATAAGGGCAGAGAGACTGACCCCCTAGTAGAAGCATAGACCTGAGGCAGAATGAACCTTTCAGCTCAGACAAAGGGCAGCCACACCCTTATATGCTCTAAAGCACACTAAACTACTGTAGCGTCGGCGGCCCTCTGCTAGGCAGGGACGCTGTTCCCCTCACCTCTCTGCTCCGAGCCCGGCGTCCTCCTCCCGCTCTGCTGCCAGCGTGCGCTCCTTCCCGGCCACTGTGCTTAGGGCGCGCGCGCGCTCCCTCCCTCTTAAAGGGGCCGCGCGCGCCGTCCTAAGGAGTCCCCGGCCAATGGCCGGAGGACTTCACCATATATAAGGCACCTCCTCCAAAATGGAGGTGCCCGAGCAATGTTGTTGCACTGTTCACTACTCTGCTTCAGCCCTCAGGTCCCGTTGCCAGTTACCTGCCAGTTACCTGCCTGATTCCTGCCAGAGTCCTGCCAGTTTGCTGTCTGTTTCCTGCCTGATATTCCTGCTACCTGCTTGCTAGCCTGAGGTCCGACGGTCTGCCTTCCTACTCCTGTCAGTCTGTCTATGGACCAGCTTGCCCGCTCACCTGGGAGCGCTCCTCTGCTACCTGCCTGCTAGCCGACCTGGAGGCTCCGCCGTCACGTGCTGTGACCACCTGCTATTCCAGAGACTCTTGCCCGCTCACCTGGGAGCGCTCCTCCGCTACCTGCCTGCTTGCCTACCTGGAGGCTCCGCCGTCACGTGCTGTGACCACCTGCTATTCCAGAGACTCTTGCCCGCTCACCTGGGAGCGCTCCTCCGCTACCTGCCTGCTTGCCTACCTGGAGGCTCTGCCGTCACGTGCTGTGACCACCTGCTTTTCCAGAGACTCTCGCCTGCTCATCTGTCATCCGCCTGCTAGCCTACCTGGAGGCTCAGCCATCACAGGTCGTACCTACCCTATACCTAGAGACTGTCCCGGTCACTTGCTGTGACCTCCTGCCCGTTCACCCAGAGACTGCCCCGGTCACTTGCTGTGACCTCCTGCCCGTTCACCCAGAGACTGCCCCAGTCACTTGCTGTGACCTCCTGCCCGTTTACCCAGAGACTGTCCCGGTCACTTGCCGTGACTTCCTGCCCGTTCACCCAGAGACTGTCCCGGTCACCTGCTGTGACTGCCTGCCCGTCTTCCCTGGTCGCCACCCGCTCCCTTACAAGGACCGCCCCCTTGTATAGTAGCTCAGAGGTTCCGCCTACCAGACCCGTTACAGTTTGCTCGGGCCATGGAACCCGGTGGCACCCAAGCTCCCTCGCTCTCGGACCTCTGTCATGAACTGTCCCGTCAGAGGTCCCAACAGGAGTCCATCCTGGGTCACCTGCGGAATGTCAATTCTCGCCTGGACACTCTGACTGCTCCACCAGCAACCACCGCCAGTGCCATGACTCGCAACCCGGCAGCTCCGCTGCCCACCAATACCATGGTATCCTACCCCGGACCCCGGCTTTCTGCACCTCCTCGCTTCGGAGGCGACTCCGCTCAGGCTCGGGGCTTCATAAATCAGTGCACCCTGCACTTTGAACTCCTGTCCCACCAGTTTAACTCCGACCGAGCCAAAATTGCCTTCATCATGTCCCATCTCACCGGGGAGGCCCTGGCCTGGCTAAATCCTCTATGGGAGAGAGGAGACCCCCTGGTGTCCGATTTGCCTGCCTTTCTCACGGCTTTTCGGAAAGTCTTCGACGAACCCGGACGGAAGACCTCATCCGCATCATCTCTGCTACGCCTCCACCAGGGAAATCTCACCGTGGGCCAATATGCCATACGGTTCCGTACCCTTGCCTCGGAACTGGCTTGGGATAACGACGCTCTGGTATCTGTCTTCTGGGAGGGTCTGTCCGGCCGTATTAAAGATGAACTCGCCGGTCGGGACATTCCAACCACTCTCGATGACTTAATAACCCTTGCCACCCGGATTGACCTACGGTTCCAGGAGCGTGCCAAAGAGGTCACCCGTGAGAGGAGGTTTCCACGTCTAGCTCCTACTTTTCAGAAACCCGTCACTCCCTCCGTTTCTCCCCAGGTATACTCTCCTGAGCCTATGCAGGTCGACCAGACCAAGATGGTCAAAACCCGTCAGGACTTACGCCGTGCCGAGGGGAGCTGCTTCTACTGTGGCAGTAAGGAGCACCGGATCCGTACCTGCCTGGAGAGGTCGGGAAACGCCTGTGTCTAGGTTCGCTCAGAGAGGTCCACCTAGACAAGAATAAATCCTCTCCATCTCTGCTACTGTCAGTCTCTATTATCTGTGGGGAGAATCGTTATTTCGAACTAGCCCAACTTGACTCTGGAGCGGCCGGGAATCTTATTTCACAGTCCCTGGTAGAAAAATACCGCATTCCCACCAAACCTCTGGCTGTACCATTATCTGTCGCTGCTGTGGATGGGGGCCTCTTACCACGTCCCATCCAACTCATCACCGAATCCATAACTCTGCAGGTGGGAATGCTGCATTCTGAGAGCATCTCTTTTCATGTTCTACCTGGACTCTCTCACGCCCTCTTACTAGGTCTACCTTGGCTCCAGAGACATGCACCCGTGCTTGACTGGCAGACCGGAGAAGTCCTTCGCTGGGGACAGGACTGTCATAAGACTTGTTTGGTTCCTGTTCATCCCGTCCGTCCTTCTCCTACCCCGACTAATCTACCTGGACTTCCGATTCCCTATTGGTCATTTGCTGATGTCTTTAATAAAAAGGAGGCAGAGACATTACCCCCTCATAGACCATACGACTGTCCTATCGACCTGTTACCCGGTACTACTCCTCCCCATGGGCGTATTTACCCATTGTCCGCTGCTGAGACCCGGTCGATGTCCGAATATATTGAGGAGAATTTGGCCAGGGGATTCATCCGGAAATCTACCTCCCCGGCGGGAGCAGGCTTCTTCTTCGTAAAAAAGAAGGACGGCTCTCTCCGTCCCTGTATAGACTATAGAGGCCTTAACCAGATCACGGTGAAGAATAAGTACCCCCTTCCGCTCATTCCAGAATTATTTGATCGCCTGAGGGGGGCTAGAGTCTTCACCAAACTGGACCTCCGTGGGGCGTACAATCTGGTCCGTATCCGTCAAGGGGATGAATGGAAGACTGCATTCAACACCCGGGACGGCCACTATGAATATCTGGTAATGCCCTTTGGTCTCTGTAACGCTCCTGCCGTCTTTCAAGAGTTGGTCAATGACATCTTCCGGGACCTTCTCTACTCCTGCGTTGTGGTGTACCTGGACGACATCTTGGTCTTCTCTCCGGATCTCCAGACTCACCGGAGGGACGTTCGTCAGGTCCTGCTCAGGCTCAGGCAGAATCACCTCTTCGCTAAATATGAGAAGTGCCTCTTTGAGCAGACCTCGCTTCCGTTTTTGGGCTACATTATTTCTCAGACCGGCCTACGAATGGATCCATAGAAACTGTCTGCCATCGAGAAATGGCCCCGACCGGAGGGGTTGAAGGCCATTCAGCGGTTCCTGGGCTTCGCCAACTACTACCGCCTCTTCATACCACACTTCTCTTCCCGGAGTGCCCCAATTTCCGCGCTCACCCGTAAGGGTACTAATCCCAAGGAGTGGCCGTCCGAAGCAGAGGAGGCCTTTCTTTCCTTAAAACAGGCCTTCTCTTCCGCCCCGGTGCTGCATCGTCCGGACGGCAACAAGCAGGTCTTCCTGGAGGTTGACGCCTCCTCCTCTGGAGCCGGAGCTGTACTTACTCAAAAATCATCTTCCGGGAGAATGGTAACTTGTGGCTTTTTCTCCAAACTCTTCTCCTCTTCTGAGCGCAATTATTCCATAGGAGACCGAGAGTTATTGGCCATCAAGCTGGCATTGGAGGAGTGGCGTTACCTACTCGAGGGGGCTCTTCATCCGGTAATAATTTACACTGACCACAAGAACTTGGCTTACCTCCAGCATGCCCAGAGACTTAACCCGCGCCAAGCCCGGTGGTCCTTGTTTTTTGCTCGCTTTGATTTTGTTCTACATTTTCGCCCGGCTGACAAGAACGTCAAAGCGGACGCCTTGTCCCGATCCTTTCTGGTATCTGAGCTCGAGGAGGAACCTAAACATATCATCGATCCCGCCAGAGTAATGCAGGTGGCTCCCGTGAGTCTAAATCGTCTCCCTCCCGGTAAGACGTTCGTATCGGTACCTGATCGGGAGAAGATCCTACACTGGGGTCATTCATCTAAACTAGCTGGCCACGCCGGTCAGAAAAAGACCCTCCAGCTTATTACCCGGCACTACTGGTGGCCTAACCTGCACAAGGATGTAATAGACTTTGTTTCTGCCTGTGTGTCCTGCGCCCGCAACAAAGTTCCGAGACACCTGCCAGCCGGTCGCCTCCTTCCTCTGCCAGTACCTGCTGCCCCCTGGCAGCATATAGCGATGGACTTCATAACTGATCTTCCCGTCTCTGCCGGTTGTACGGTCATTTGGGTGGTAGCTGACCGCTTTTCCAAGATGGCTCACTTCATTCCCCTGCCAGGCCTCCCGTCTGCACCCGAGCTGGCTAAAGACTTTATCCGCCACATCTTCCGTCTTCATGGCCTGCCCTGTCACATCGTGTCGGATCGTGGGGTACAGTTCACTTCTCGTTTCTGGAGAGCCACTTGTAAATTGCTAGACGTCACCCTGGACTTCTCCTCCGCTTACCACCCACAGTCTAATGGTCAAGTGGAGCGGATCAATCAGATCCTGACCAGTTACCTCCGGCACTTCGTTAATGCCCACCATTCTGACTGGGTGGATCTCCTGCCATGGGCCGAATTCTCGTACAACAATCACGAGAGCGAATCCTCCTCCAAATCCCCGTTTTTTGTAGTCTTCGGTCAGCATCCTCGGATCCCGTTTCCCGTCTCCACCTCGGTGGACAATCCGGCTGCGGAATCTCTTGTCAACAAATTTTCCTCCATATGGGAGAGTACCCGGTCCGCACTCCTTCTGTCATCCGAGCGTATGAAAAGACATGCTGACAAAAAACGTCTGGATCCTCCTCAATTCCGTCCAGGGGATAAGGTCTGGCTCTCGTCCAAGTATGTCCGGCTCAAGATTCCTTCCTATAAGTTAGGGCCTCGGTTCATCGGTCCTCTGGAGGTCATCAGTCAGATCAACCCGGTGGCCTATAAATTGAAACTCCCGGCCAACTTGCGGATCCCTAACTCCTTCCATGTATCTCTCCTCAAACCCGTGGTACTTAACTCTTTTTCCAAGTCTACAGGTACGCCTCCTGCTCCGGTTTCCACTGAAAACGAATTTGAGGTAGAGAACATTCTGGCCACCAAAAGGGTAAGAGGGAAGACCTTTTTTCTAGTAGATTGGAAGGGGTTTGGTCCTGAAGAGAGAACGTGGGAGCCCCGGGAGAACATCCATGCCCCTCTCATCCTTGCTAAATTTCTGTCTGGCCTAAAAAAGGGGGGGCCCAAAAGGGGGGGGTACTGTAGCGTCGGCGTCCCTGCCCTCTGCTAGGCAGGGACGCTGTTCCCCTCACCTCTCTGCTCCGAGCCCGGCGTCCTCCTCCCGCTCTGCTGCCAGCGCGCGCTCCTTCCCGGCCACTGTGCTTAGGGCGCGCGCGCGCGCGCTCCCTCCCTCTTAAAGGGGCCGCGCGCGCCGTCCTAAGGAGTCCCCGGCCAATGGCCGGAGGACTTCACCATATATAAGGCACCTCCTCCAAAATGGAGGTGCCCGAGCAATGTTGTTGCACTGTTCACTACTCTGCTTCAGCCCTCAGGTCCCGTTGCCAGTTACCTGCCAGTTACCTGCCTGATTCCTGCCAGAGTCCTGCCAGTTTGCTGTCTGTTTCCTGCCTGATATTCCTGCTACCTGCTTGCTAGCCTGAGGTCCGACGGTCTGCCTTCCTACTCCTGTCAGTCTGTCTATGGACCAGCTTGCCCGCTCACCTGGGAGCGCTCCTCTGCTACCTGCCTGCTAGCCGACCTGGAGGCTCCGCCGTCACGTGCTGTGACCACCTGCTATTCCAGAGACTCTTGCCCGCTCACCTGGGAGCGCTCCTCCGCTACCTGCCTGCTTGCCTACCTGGAGGCTCCGCCGTCACGTGCTGTGACCACCTGCTATTCCAGAGACTCTTGCCCGCTCACCTGGGAGCGCTCCTCCGCTACCTGCCTGCTTGCCTACCTGGAGGCTCTGCCGTCACGTGCTGTGACCACCTGCTTTTCCAGAGACTCTCGCCTGCTCATCTGTCATCCGCCTGCTAGCCTACCTGGAGGCTCAGCCGTCACAGGTCGTACCTACCCTATACCCAGAGACTGTCCCGGTCACTTGCTGTGACCTCCTTCCCGTTCACCCAGAGACTGCCCCGGTCACTTGCTGTGACCTCCTGCCCGTTCACCCAGAGACTGCCCCAGTCACTTGCTGTGACCTCCTGCCCGTTTACCCAGAGACTGTCCCGGTCACTTGCCGTGACCTCCTGCCCGTTCACCCAGAGACTGTCCCGGTCACCTGCTGTGACTGCCTGCCCGTCTTCCCTGGTCGCCACCCGCTCCCTTACATGGACCGCCCCCTTGTATAGTAGCTCAGAGGTTCCGCCTACCAGACCCGTTACAACTACAAAGAAAAAAAACTAGAAGTCTTAACTGAAACATAAATTGATGTGCATGCAAAATGTAAATGCATGTTCACACAAGGCCACAAGACAAAGAAAAACCAAAGACAAGCAAAATACCCAAGTAACTGGAAGTAAATGGGTAAATCGCACAGTGCAAAAATAATGATAAATAATAAAGGGTATTTAGTTAACATAATTTTGATCAAAATAATGTAAAAGCTATCACGCCACGTCACGGCAACCCTTGTGGGACAGTCCTAACTCTAATATTAAAACCATACCATTTGTCAAGTGACGTACATATGGATAAGGGCAGAAAGACTGACCCCCTAGTAGAAGCATAGACCTGAGGCAGAATGAACCTTTCAGCTCAGACAAAGGGCGGCCACACCCTTATATGCACTAAAGCACACTAAACTACAAAGAAAAAAAACTAGAAGTCTGAACTGAAACATAAATTAATGTGCATGCAAAATGTAAATGCGTGTTCATACAAGGCCACTAGACAAAGAAAAACCAAAGACAAGCAAAATACCCAAGTAACTGGAAGTAAATGGGTAAATCGCACAGTGCAAAAATAATGATAAATAATAAAGGGTATTTAGTTAACATAATTTTGATCAAAATAATGTAAAAGCCATCCCACCACTTCACGGCAACCCTTATGGGACAGTCCTAACTCTAATATTAAAACCTTACCATTTGTCAAGTGACGTACATATGGATAAGGGCAGAGAGACTGACCCCCTAGTAGAGGGATAGACCTGAGGCAGAATGAACCTTTCAGCTCAGACAAAGGGTGGCCACACCCTTATATGCTCTAAAGCACACTAAACTACAAAGCATATTGCTCATAGCCTAATCGTGCTACCATGGTCTGCTGCATCTCTGGACTAGTCTCCAATCAAGCACATCTGGAATGTTATTGGATGGCAATTGCAAAGGGAGCTGCCAGCAGAGGATTTATTTGTACATGTGGCACATACCCGGTACTAAATAAGTCAAAATGTTTTGAAAATTCTGTTTTTAGTTTTATAATTTGTATATCATTAATGAGCTTATTGAATCTGTGATTTTAGTTCTTGGTGTTGAAATTTCAATGTTGAGAAATGTTTATTTTTGGTGGGGATCCCACCTTTGCCTTAAACAATCACGATAACTGTGGTCATGTGTATCTCATCAGGATTGGTGGTTGTCACACATGCACAGTATGGCTGTATTCATTGTTTATGGAACTGAAGCAGATAGGCAAGTACAGCTGTCAATTATGCTTATTAGTCCCATAGAGAATAAATGGAGCGGTGGTGCTCATACGTGACCACCACCGTTTCACACGTATCCAACGTTGTTTTCTCTATGAAATATTTTTAGTCTTACACTTGTGTTTAAACCAACTTGGTATTTTTACATTTTAGCAATGTTGAGATTTTTGATTATGTTTAACCTCATATTTAGCTTATATTCCTTAATTTCCACTGATTAGTCTGGTTTCATAAGAAGCAAAGAAACCAATATACCATGAGGCATGTGCAATATGACAATTGAAACTAAACATAGACAAGAAGTATTTCCTTATGATAGAACTACTACATCATATAATTATCTTAATAAGGAAAACTATAGTACTTTAACTATTACCTTAAACATTAGTTAGCTCCTGGCGGTCATGCCTTACCTCCATGTGTTTTCTCTTCCTTTCTTAGCTTCCCTTAGTTTGCCCCTGTTTATTGCTTTGCTCTTCTGGTGATGGTGTCCCACTAGATTTACCTGTAGTTATTCATCATGAGGCCTTTAGTGAATTTGCGGACTCCCCAAGCACACAGATATTTCTTTTTACCCCTCATTCGAGGAGGAGTACCTCAAAGCTGTGGCTCTCCCGCTACCAATCTTTATTGATACCAAAGTGAAAAACATTCATTGATATTTGTACTCGTTGCCGTAATTGCAAAATGAAAGCTTCTCCTATCTGAATAAATGACATCTACTTGTTTCTCTTTATGCAATGAGTTGCCTACCCAATCCAATGGGGGCACCTGTTCCTGCGACCATGTTTGCATTTTTGCCTTCAGCCTTGCGGCTGCCACTAAGTGCAGTAGTTTATGGGCACCTGGAATATAGTTACATTTATCAGGATCTAAATATCCAAAAGTTGCCCATAGTTGGTGTTGGGGAGCAAAATTGAGAAGATTTGATGTAGTAATTATTTCCCACAAACTCAAGATTGCCGGACAGGCCCATAGATTTTAATATGGGTTTGCTTCCTTTGTGTTACACCTCATGCAGTTGAATATTGCATAATAACCCATCCTGAAGCATTTCAAATGGTCAAACATGGTCTGTGACTGATTTTTAATCACATTTCAAAATATCTGGCTGTGGGACGGCACTTATGTGCCTGATCCATGACTGTCTATATTGCTTGGTATGTTAATTCTGGGGAGTCTTTCCACCATTTTGTGGAAGGCAGTTTCGCCCAACTCCAGTTCTCAAGAACCACCAACAGGTCATGTTTTCAGGATTTCCTTAGTATTGCATAGTTGATAAAATTATTAAGGCATCAGAAATTGCCACAGATTCTCTCACCTGGGCAATACTAAGGAAATCCTGAAAACATGATCTGCTGGTGGCTTTTGAGGACCACTGGTGTAAGGTATATCAGTGTTTGTGTAATCCAGTGGAATGTGCAAAAAGTCATTTTTTGTGATCACTGTTGTGTACTAGTCATGTTGGACCTGGTTCCAGTCTCTGTCCTAAATTTAGTTATTATTAGTCGTTGTATGTAGCTCCTGGCCTGCAGATATGAGGAGAGAGGTATGGCAATGTTGGGATATTCTTGTTTGATTTCATCGGTAGTCAGAATCCTTTTTTGTTGTATGAATATGATTTTGTCTTTTGTATAAATCCCATGTCTCCTCCAGATTTTAAATATTGCATGTGGGTCACAGTCTTGGAAATTGGGATTATTTACAGGTGATATGTATGGAGATATCAGAGGTGATGTTCTTGACAATTTTGTTCCAGGCCTTCCAGGTTGTATACAGTAGGGGTTGTGTTTAGTTTCTTTTTTTTCAGTTGTACATGTGATTTGTGTTGGAAGTTGGGGAATGAAGAGGTTGGCGACATTTGCTGTTCTACCATGGTTAGTGCATATTTTGATGCTTGCTGTAATCAATCATGGATTATTCGGGCTAATACCTGCTAGGCTATAATTTCTGATATTTGGGAAATGAATCCCTCCATCACGTCTCTACAGCTGTAGTGATTCTTCATCTTTTTCCTCCCCATAAAAATATATGGTGTAGATATTTATATGTACCTATCTTTTGGTTTTTATTCGATAGGCAAGGAGTGAAGTAGGTATAGAAACCTGGCTGTTAACACCTTTTGGAAAATCACCCCTACCAAGTAGGATATAGTAACATGTTTCCAGGACTCTAGCAGTCATTCCAATTGTCTTATGTATGGTTCAATATTAGCTTTGTATAATTATTGTGAATATCTAGCGATCTGTAGACTGGTGCATTGTATAGAGGTTGTCTGCCATCGGCTTGTATATTGGGATATCCAAAATAGCTCTCAAGGTTACTTTAAAAGAAAGGCTTCTGTCTTTGACACTTTAGGGGTATATCCTTAAAGGGAATCTGCCACCCGGTTTTTGCTATGTAATCAGAGAGTAGCATGATGTAGGAGCAGAGACCCTGATTCCAGGGATGTGTCACTTACTAGGCTGTGTACTTGACGCACCCCCTGGGCCGTGGGGTACTCGGTGCCGGGCCAGTCGGTGCAGGGGATGTCACAGTGGCAGTGACCCTGTCCGTGACCCAGGGCGGTCAATAAAAGGGGCTATTTACAGGGGATTTATCGTTTTTATATAAAATTCGTGACGCCACCTGTGGTATGCGGCAAAAGGGAGCCGCCGCTGCGGTGCAGATCCTCTGGAGCTGATGTTAGTGCAGCAGAGTTGGTTTAGCTCTCCACAGGTAGAGCTTAGCTCCAGGGCATTGCAGGAATGTGATAGATGAAGTAGGTGTGTAGAGTGGTGCAGGGGATGATGGCACAGTAATAATTCGCAGAGACAGTGGGGTGCAGTCTTCAAAGTTTTACTCACGATTTTTAGACTTCAAGTTACCAGGGCCAGGGTAACTTCCCACGTCGTCCTGTGCTTACTCAGGGAGGGGTTCAGCAAACCCTCAGGCAATTCCAGCTTACTCAGCGGGACCCCGTTCTGTGTGTTCCTTCTGGCCGTCTCCCTGCACCTCACACCCAGTGTCCAAAGCCAGTGACCGCGGAGCTTGTCGGGCGACGTTTTCTCTGTCCCCTGGTCCTCTATGGCCACCTTTTTGGAGATTTAGATGTGGCTTTTGGCTGCAGCACCTGAAATGCTGCACCCTCCAGTTATCTAGATGAGACTTGAAGAACTCTGCTAGTTTAGGGGCCAGTTCCCTCTCTGTGGCCTGATCCTTCCACTCCTGGTGGGTTCGGGCGCACGGGTAGCATCTGCACTGCCCGTGCCCCTGGGATCCTTTCTGTCTTACTGGAGCCTTTCTTCTCTCTCCTCTCAGTCTGTCCTGGGCCTCTCTCACTAGGGCCTCCTCCTGAGCAGAGCTCCTGCTGAGCTCCTGCTCCACACACTCTCCTCCTCTGACTGAAGTGAAGTCCCAAGATGGCTTCTCCTTTTTATATCCTCCTTTCAATTGCTCCCCTGAACTTCTTCCTCCACCCACACCCACTACATGGTTCCCCCTCTCTTGGTTCCCCCCACTCCAGCCAGGGACAGGGCTCAGCAGCGCAGCAATGTATCTTGCCCCTCCTGCTGGTCTGGAGTAGTGTAGTGTTGGATGCAGGTGTTAGGGTCCCGGGCAGTACTCCATCCTTAGCTGAGAGTGGGATACCACACCTCTGGGTGAGATGCAGTTCCTCTGTGGCGACCGAACCCGCAGGGGCGCCACATATTGCTTTTTCAATACAATCAATGTTTTATCAGCAGGAGATTATCTCTACAGGACAAGCTGCCTCATGCCTTCTAGTCCATCCCCGACCCAGCACTGCTTAGCAGTTCTCTGTCACTAAACAATGTACACAGGAAGCTGCCAATCAGTGGTGTGGGCAAGGTTATATGCAGCTCAACAAGTGATCTCTGCTAAATCTTCAGCAGATAAAACTGACTTTCTCACGACTGCTGCACCCAGTAAACTAAGTGATACATTGCTGGAATCAGGGTCTCTGTTCCTTCTTCATGCTGAGGGTCAGATTACATAGACACAATATGCCCTCTTTAAATGGAATGCTATTTCCTTGATCATCTGAGAGAGTGTGGTTTTGTGCCTGATCCTAAAAAAAGTCCTTAACCAATATATTTTTTACATCCATCTAAAATTATTTCTACAAAACATACAATTTTAATTGCAGAAGATTTTTACAATGGTTGATGCTGTGCTATGTGCCTGTGATGAAAAAATAGTACAGTTTAAACAAGTAGTTAACAAAAGAGAAGATATGGCAACATGAAAAATAAAATGATTAAAAATGTGTCAGTATGGAAAGTTTTCAAAACTTTTACAAAAGGCTCGCTATACACATTAGTTAAAAGTCATCTGCCCCAACCTATTTCTGCAGGATTGGTCAATTATTTAATGTATATGATCGGCTCCTGACTCTCCTCCAAGAGAAAATGTGAACGGAGAGAAGGATCTGGACACTGGAATTTCAACAACCGATCCTTTTATTTGGCGGGGAGATAAGCCAAATAAGTCTGAAATCTTGTCAAAGAAAAAAACCAACACAGCACTCAGTTTCCTAAAATGAGTCCTTTATTCCAATGTCCGGGACATGAGAGTGGCGTGCAGAGGGTGCAGGGAGAAGCAGATGATGATGGCAGTTTTGTGTTTAGCTGTCCCCTGGCTGTCATGACAACCAATCGGTGACCCGCGGTCACAGGTGCACCGATGGGCAGAGAGAATGATCGGCGCCAAGAGCGGGCGGTCATGTGACCGCAAGTATGTGAGTTGCATACTTCTGGCCACATTCCGACTAGACATTTCCGTCCTTCCTCAATACCCTTGCGTTAAGTGAGGCTGCACATTTATTGAGTGCACGTCTAGTTGGCATGTGACCGCAACAAAGAATCCTCACAGCACGCAGTGCATGTGATGTGAGGATTCACAAGTCTGCAGTCATATAGAGTAACTGCAGACTTGTACCGCAATAGCCAGACAACCCCTTTCATTTTCTCTCAGTAGCTGCTATTCCAGTAAACCAGCCAAAAATATTTAAAGCTCTATTCACTTGCAAATTACCTCTATGTCTGCAGGTAAATGGCATTTTTGTAGTGGACAGACTTTCTTCACGATAACTAGGTATCCAAAGCCGACCACAATCACAAAATTTGACCCGTGGACCTTAAAAGGTTGTGCACCTCGGGTGTATTGCATGGACAATAATGACTTACACACAGGAAAAATAACAGTGCCCTGGTGCACGTATTCCCAATGTGACATTACTTTGCACCTCGCTGGTTAATCTGCTCCTGGTCATGTGCAGGTTGTGCAAACAGTGGCTCTACAGAGTTCATACTGGCATACTCTTGGTCACTTGCTTTGCTGTTGAACATCATGCAATGTCCTGTTGAAAGAAAAATAAATGAACTCACAAAAATTTCTGGATCCCCTTCTCCACCGATACAACAATAGTCCACTTTTTGTCCAAAGTCAATAGAGATTCTTTACATTTTGTGTGATTGACGCAGAATATTTTTCTTCTACCTATTGAAAAATTACTAAAATAGAACTAGACATTCACATAAATACTATTGCTCTATATCATTTATTTCACTAAGCTGCCCCTTCTGCCTTATTCTGCTCATACACACTATGTCATGCCTTGGAGAGCACATTTTTAATGTGATACTGTGATCGTGATTCCAACAGCTATTAACTGCTATTAAGCCAGCATATCTGGTGCCTTTATTGTGCTTCTTTAATACTTTAGCTGCTGGGATGTCTGCAGCACATCCCAGCTCAACACTGGTGAGGCCGGCTGCAATTACAAAGCTGATTAGCAAAGTTGGACCATCCAACACCCTCCCCCGACACGTTTCACCACTGCTGAGGTTATCAGGGGCTCTGAGGCCGTTGCGTAGAATATACTAATAATGATTCTGATGTGAGAGTATGAAGAGATAGAGTACTAGAGGAAGTTACCCATTTGGAACATTTTTTTAATGGAAAATGAGGTCAAACCAGTGGAGATACAATTACCCATAACAAGATCAAATTCCAAATCAACTCCAACGATTTTTTAGTATAAGAACATACATTTATAAGCCTCTACAAAGGAGCTTAACCACTTCGCGCCAGAGCCTGTTTTTGCCTTCACGACCGGGCCAATTTTTTCAATTCTGACCACTGTCACTTTATGAAGTAATTACTCTGGAACGCTTCAACGGATCCCCCTGATTCTGAGAATGGTTTTTCGTGACATATTGTACTTCATGATAGTGGTAAAATTTCTTAGATATCACTTGCGTTTATTTGTGAAAAAATTGGAAATTTGGCAAAAATTTTGAAAATTTTGCAATTTTCAAACTTTGAATTTTCATGCCTTTAAATCAGAGAGATACGACACACAAAATAGTTAATAAATAACATTTCCCACATGTCTACTTTACATCAGCACAATTTTGGAACCAAAATTTTTTTTTGTTAGGAAGCTAGAAGGGTTAGAAGTTGACCAGTGATTTCTCATTTTTCCAACAAAATTTCCAAAACAATTTTTTAGGGACCACATCTTATTTGAAGTGACTTTGAGGGGCCTTTATGACAGAAAATACCCAAAAGTGACACCATTCTAAAAACTGAACCCCTCAAGGTGCTCAAAACCACATTCAAGAAGTTTATTAACCCTTCAGGTGTTTCACGGGAATTTTTGGAATGTGGAAGATAACAATGAACATTTAACTTTTTTTCACAAAAATGTTACTTTAGACCCAATTTTTTTATTTTCACAAGGGTAACAGGAAAAAATGGAATACACAATTTGTAGTGCAATTTCTCATGAGTGCGCTGATACCCCATATGTGGAGGAAAACCACTGTTTGGGCGCACGGCAGGGTTTGGAAGGGAAGGAGCGCCATTTGACTTTTTGAATGTAAAATTTGCTTGAATAATTAGCGGACACCATGTTGCATTTGGGGAGCCCCTGATGTGCCTAAACAGTGGAAACCCCCCACAAGTGACACCATTTTGGAAACTAGACCCCTTAGGGAACTTATCTAGATGTGTGGTGAGCACCTTGAACCCCCATGTGCTTCACAGAAGTTTATAATATTGAGCTGTAAAAATAAAATTTTCACATTTTTCCCACAAAAACGTTTTTCATCCCTTAATTTTGCATTATCATAAGGGTAATAGGATAAATTGTACCATGAAATTTGTTGTGCAATTTCTCCTGAACACACCGATACCCCATATGTGGAGGAAAACCACGGTTTGGGCACACGGCAGGGTCTAGAAGGGAAGGAGCGCCATTTGACTTTTTGAATGTAAAATTTGCTTGAATAATTAGCGGACACCATGTTGCATTTGGGGAGCCCTGATGTGCCTAAACAGTGGAACCCCCCCACAAGTGACACCATTTTGGAACCTAGACCCCTTAGGGAACTTATCTAGATGTGTGGTAAGCACCTTGCACCTCCAGGTGCTTCACAGAAGTTTATAATATTGAGTCGTAAAAATAAAATTTTCACATTTTTCCCACAAAAAATGTTTTTCATTCCCTAATTTTGCATTATCATAAGGATAACAGGATAAATTGCACCATGAAATTTGTTGTGCAATTTCTCCTGAGTACGCCGATACCCCATATGTGGGGGAAAACCACTGCTTTGGTGTACGGCAGGGTTCGGAAGAGAAAGGAGCGCTATGTTGGCTGGGATAGGTTGCAGACACCATGTCACATTTGAAGAGTCGCTGACATGCCGAAACAGCAGAAACCCCCACAAGTGACCCCATTTTGTAAACTACACATCTCAAGGAATTAATCTAGGGAAGTAGTGAGTATTTTTTAATTTTTACATTTATACCATTGGGCAGTGAAAAAAACATAATTATATTTTTACTGCAAAAAAATGTTTTACCCTTAGATTTTACATTTTCACACAGGGCAATGGGTAAAAATGGTGCCGAAATGTGTGACACATTTTCTTCTAAAAGTGGCAATACCCCATATGTGGCTGTACTGTACCGCTTAGCCATACGGCGAGATCTGGGAGGGACGGAGCGCTATTTGACAATTGGAGAACAAATTATTGTAGAATAGGCATTTGGATTTGGGAGCACAACATTTTCTGAATTTCTTTTGGGAGGCAAGCGCCATTTCGCTTTTCCAGAGCCTTTCTGCTACCAGTAACTTGGAATATTTTTAACAGATGACGGACCTGAGTGGGGACTAGCTTTTTAGAGGACTGAGTTGAAGCTTTTATTGGACATTTTACGTAACATTTATCCGGCGCTCTAGGCTGAGCACTTACATCGGGGTTTCCATCTAAATTTCCAAATGATGTAATTCAGATGAAACCCCTGCGGGATCCATTCACTGTAATGAGGCAGCAGAGTTACTCTGGACTCCGTCTGGCCTCTGTTTAGCTGTGTCTTTTTTTTTTCAGAAGTGCACAAAACTGTGGGCAACCGCACTTTTATGCACGCCTCAAAAAACTGACATCCACAGTGGCCTATATCTGCCTCATTACAGGGAATCTTCCGTCAGGGGTTCCGTCTGAATCACGTATTTCAGAGATTTACACGGAAACTCTGGTGTAAGCCCTCAGCGCAGAGCGCAGAATAAATGTGAGCAGAGCCTTACTGTTGTTATATTCTGCTACCAGAGCTAAGGAAAGAGAGGAGATCTGTCCCTACGATAGAACTCAGCTTGATCCCTACGATGTAACAGGGGACCTGATCCTGCGATCAGACCTGCTAAAGTCCTCAGCTAGTCTGTACGGAGACCTATAGATGTGGGGAAGGAATCCCTACAAGTTCTAGGGACTGGAAGCAAAATGGACACCTCCTAACAGAAATAGTAGCAGACAGACGAACAAACAAATAATATAGAACACAGAGGTCCGAGGACCAAGCAAACTAACAGAGTTAGATACTGAGCACAGGCTAGCTAAAGAGTAGTAATACAATGAAGTCCAGCAAAGCCAGAAGGGCGGAGCAGGACTAAATAGGCCAACAAGGTCATGTGACCAGCAATAGAAAAAACCTAAGAGCAAGGTTCTAACAGTACCCCCCCTTCTAAGAGGATCCTCCGGATCCCCTAGGACCAGGCTTATCAGGAAATCTCCTGTGAAACGCTCTGATAAGTCTGGACGCGGAAACATCATCCGACCTCACCCATGAGTTATCCTCGGGACCGAAACCTTTCCAGGCCATGAGATACTGCAAACTACCTCTATACCGTCTAGAGTTAAGGATGCGAGAAATTTCATATTCCCCGTCCTCCACCACCGGTGGAACAGAGGCAGAGGCGTCACAATCCGACACAACAGCTTTTTTCAACAGAGAGACATGAAACACGGGATTAATTCTCCAGGAGGTAGGAACCTCCAACCTAACAGCAGATTGGTTGACAACCTGAAGCACCTTAAAGGGCCCTACAAACTTGGGACCCAATTTCTTAGAAGGAATCCTCAACCGCAGATTCCTAGAGGACAACCAAACCATGTCACCAACAGCGAACACAACCTCCTGTCGTTTCCTATCAAAGTAGTCTTTAGATTTTCTGTTAGCCTCCTGAAGATTACCACGCACATCCGTCCAAACTCTCTCCAAATCGCCGGAAAAATTCTCCTCCTCAGGCACGGCAGATACCAACTTGGAGAACGACCCAAACGACGGATGTCTCCCAGAACAACAAAAAAAAGGCGAACAACCAGCAGAAGAAGATGTATGGTTGTTAAGAGCAAATTCAGCAAGTGGCAGAAACTCAGACCACCCCTCTTGATTGTCTGCCACAAAACAACGCAAGAACTGCTCAACATCCTGGTTTTTCCTTTCTGTCTGGCCATTAGATTCAGGACGAAAACCGGATGAGAACGACAAATGAACTCCCAACCTATCACAAAAGGCGCGCCAAAAACGAGCCACGAACTGAGGTCCCCTATCAGAAACAATGTCAGTAGGAACGCCATGAAGTCTGACAATTTCCTTGACAAAAGCCTTAGCGAGAGTCTTAGCGCAGGGAAGTTTGACGAAGGGAACCAAGTGACACATCTTGCTAAAACGGTCCACGACCACCCAGATGACAGTAAAACCCTCAGAGGGGGGAAGGTCAGTTATAAAGTCCATAGCCAAATGTGTCCAAGGAGCACTGGGAACCTCCAGAGGGCAAAGCAACCCCGCAGCAGGAGTATGTGAGGACTTAGATCTAGCACATATAGTACATTGGCGCACCCACTTAATGACTTCCTTCTGCCATCCAGGCCACCAAAAACTGCGACCCACCAGTCTCTTGGTCTCAGAGATTCCGGGATGACCTGCCAACCGAGATTCGTGACACTCAACAAACAAATCTCTCCTAATGGTCCCAGGCACAAACAACCTCCCATGGGGAGTGTTAGATGGGGCATTCTCCTGTGCTTTAAGAATCTCATCCTCCAAAACGGAGTCCAAAGCAGCAATCGCAACACCTTCTTGTAAAATGTTCTCCTCTTTCTCAGCACCGACTATGGGAGAAAAACTGCGAGACAAGGCATCCGCCTTAACATTCTTAGTACCTGGGATGTAAGTAACGGAAAAATTAAACCGCGAGAAAAACAGTGCCCACCTAGCCTGACGGGCATTCAGGCGCTTGGCAGCATCAAGATATATCAGATTTTTATGATCCGTAAAAACCTGAACGGGAAATTCAGCACCTTCCAAGAGGTGGCGCCAGTGTTCAAATGCGAGTTTAATAGCCAATAATTCCCGATTACCAACATCGTAATTCAGTTCAGTCTCCGAAAATTTTTTTGAAAAAAAGGCACAGGGATGTACTCCATCCCCGTTATCCTGAGACAATACTGCGCCAACCCCCACAGAGGAAGCATCAACCTCAACCAAAAACGGCTTAGTCACATCAGGCTGCATAAGGATGGGAGCAGAGGTGAACCTCTCCTTGAGATACACAAAAGCCTCAATGGCCTCAGAAGTCCACTGAACCGCATCAGCACCTTTCCTGGTGAGATCGGTCAGAGGTTTGACAATAATAGAAAAATTTTTAATGAATTTTCTATAATAATTGGCGAAACCCAAAAACCTCTGTATCGATTTCAAACCAATAGGCCTAGGCCATTCCTGCACAGCTTGAACTTTCACCGGGTCCATCTCAAAACCTTCACTGGAGATAATGTAGCCCAAAAAACTAATTCTCTGTACAGCGAACTCACATTTCTCCAGCTTAGCAAAAAGCGAATTGTCAATTAACAACTGCAATACTTCACGTACGCTCCGCCAATGAGACTCCAGATCCGGCGAATAAATCAAAATGTCATCCAAATACACAACCACATTTTTGCCGATCAAAGGTCTAAGGATGTCATTAATAAGATTCTGAAAAAATGCTGGTGCATTGGTAAGACCAAAAGGCATAACCAGATTCTCAAAATGACCCACAGGAGTGTTAAAAGCAGTCTTCCATTCATCACCCTCCTTCATGCGCAACAGATTGTATGCCCCCCGAAGGTCAATTTTAGAGAACCACTTGGCCCCCACTAACTGGTTAAACAGATCAGGAATCAATGGCAATGGGTAAGGATTGCGTACAGTAATTTTGTTAATCTCACGAAAATCCAGACAAGGACGTAAACCGCCGTCCTTTTTTTTTACAAAAAAAATCCAACCGCCACAGGAGACTTGGAAGGCCTAATGTGACCGGCGGCCAAGCTTGTCTGTATGTATTCCTCCAAAGCCTTTCTCTCAGGAATAGTAAGGTTAAATAAACGACTTTTAGGAAGCGTTGCTCCAGGGACAAATTCAATAGTACAATCATAGTCTCTATGGGGAGGCAAAACCTGCGATTCCTTCTCAGAAAAAACTCTCCAAAAATCCTGAATAGGAACAGGCAATTCTCCCCTATCCACAGCTGCAATGCGCCCGTTACAACACTTGTCATAACATTTATGGCTCCAGGATTTAATTTCATTGGTAGACCAATCCAGTACAGGATTGTGCAATTTTAACCAGGGCAATCCCAACACCACCGGAGAAGGCAAGTTATTCAAAACCACCAAATCCAAATTCTCATGGTGAACACCATTAATAGTGAGGGGAAATTCACAGACCTTGAGAGTAACATTCTTCAAAGGGGAGCCATCCACAGAAACCACAGCAATGGGGGATGACAAAGGTTCGGGTTTTAAATTGAGTTTTTCCAAGAATCCCCCATCAATAACATTCAGAGTAGACCCACAATCGACAAACACCCGAAATTCCATTAATTTTTCCTGAGCAATAGTGGAAGCAGCTAAAAATACACCCTTGGAATTTAAACAGGCAATACGGGCATGACTGACCTTTTTTTTTTCTTTCTTCATACGAAGCACACAGCTTTTAATGAAATGGCCAGAATTTCCGCAATAGAAACACAAACCTTCAGAAAATCTGCGGTCCTTTTCTTGAGAGCGAGGTGCCATCGCTCCAATCTCCATCGGCTCTCCACTGTCAGTACACTCATTAACCCTTGCACGCAGTCTCCTATCCACCCGTATAGCTAATTGCATAGCCTGTTGCAAATCTTCAGGTGTGGGATAAGCAATTAGCAAGTCTTTAACCCTTTCACTAAGCTCAGCAAGAAACAGACTCTTCAGAGCAGAATCGTTCCACCCTATTTGAGTAGACCACCGACGGAAATGAGTACAATATTTTTCCACATTACCTGATCCCTGTCTCAAACGTCTCAACTCAGTCTCAGCAGATGAGACACGATCAGGATCATCATATAATAGCCCCAAAGCAGAAAAAAAACTATCCACTGATCTAAAGCATGGATCACTAAGTTGCAAAGAAAAGGCCCACTCCTGAGGCTCTTTGCGCAAAAGTGACATTATGAACCCTATGCGCTGGGATTCATCCCCAGAGGACCTGGGTCTCAAACGAAAATACAATAAGCAAGCATTTTTAAATGAAAAAAATTCTTGATGTTCACCAAAAAATAAATCAGGCAAACGTACCTTAGGCTCCAAGAAATGTGCTCCAGGACAGTTACTCACGTGCTGACGGAGCTCGGCCACCTCCAGAGAGAGTCCCTGCAGGCGTTGAGCCAAATCCTGAACCGACACCATGATGGAACAGAAAAATCTTTCCTTAGAGAATTTGCAGGCTGGACTTACTGTTATATTCTGCTACCAGAGCTAAGGAAAGAGAGGAGATCTGTCCCTACGATAGAACTCAGCTTGATCCCTACGATGTAACAGGGGACCTGATCCTGCGATCAGACCTGCTAAAATCCTCAGCTAGTCTGTACGGAGACCTATAGATGTGGGGAAGGAATCCCTACAAGTTCTAGGGACTGGAAGCAAAATGGACACCTCCTAACAGAAATAGTAGCAGACAGACGAACAAACAAATAATATAGAACACAGAGGTCCGAAGACCAAGCAAACTAACAGAGTTAGATACTGAGCACAGGCTAGCTAAAGAGTAGTAATACAATGAAGTCCAGCAAAGCCAGAAGGGCGGAGCAGGACTAAATAGGCCAACAAGGTCATGTGACCAGCAATAGAAAAAACCTAAGAGCAAGGTTCTAAGAACTGTGATCTTTGGGAGACATAATAAACAAATCATTAGCAGGTGAAGAATTGGTTTTATTTATTTTTTACGCCGTTCCTCGTGCGGTATAAGTGATGAGATTACTTTATTCTTCGGGTCGGTGCGATTACATAGATACCAGACTTCTATCAGGTTTTTATGATTGACAGCTGTCACACACTAAAAGACACTTTTTTTTGCAAAATCTAGTTTTTGCATCGCCTTATTTTGAGAGCTATAATTTTTCCATATTTCGGCCAACAGAGTCATGTGACAGCTTGTTTTTTTGTGGGACGAGTTGACATTTTTATTTGTACCATTTTTGGAATCGTGACATTTTTTGATCGCTTTCTATTCCGTTTTTTGGGAGGTAAAATTAACAAAAGCCAATAATTCAGGAATTGTTTTTTGAGGGTTTTTTTATGCCGTTCTGCGTGTGGTAAAAGTGATAAGGCAGCGTTATTCTTCGGGTCAGTACGTTTATAGCGATACTACACTTATTGTATATTTTTTTATATTTTGGCGCTTTTACACAATAAAACAATTTTATAGAAAAAATATTTTTTTTGCATCGCTTTATTCTGAGAGCTATATCTTTTTTATTTTTCGGCTGATGGAGCTGTATGTCGGATTTTTTTTGCGGAACAAGATGACGTTTTCAGCGGTACCATTTTTATTTCCATTTTGCTTTTTGATCGCATTTTTTTCCACTTTTTGTTTGGCGATATGATGAAAAAGCATAGTTTTTTGCTCCGTTTTTTATTTATTTTTATTACAGTGTGCACAGAAGGAGTTAATTAGTGTGACAGTTTTATAGATCGGGTTGTTTCGGACGCGGTGATACCAAATATGTGTACTTTTTTTGTTCTTGCATAAATATACGGATTTATTGGTTTAATATTTTATTTATTTATTTTTATTTATTTTGCGTGTTTTTTTTTAACAGTTTGAAAACATTTTTTTATACTTTTTTTTTACATTTTTATTTAGTCCCTGTATGGGACATTAATTTTTATTTTTCTAATCACTGATCTCATGCAATGCAATAGACATGTATTACATTGCATGAGACCACTGCTGACAGTTTCACACTGTCTGTCTCCTGCTAGGCTTCAGCTGCAGGCTGAGCCTAGCAGGACACCATATATGGCAGATCTGGAGGCGGTCATGTGACCTCCAGCTGCCATAACAACGGCAGGTCCTGGAAGATATCAGGGGGCCGTCGGAGAGGTAAGTAGACAACCCCCTCTCCTCTCACTATCTTCTATATGCCGCGATCACTATAGATCGTGGCATATAGAAGTTAGCAAAGGGTTAACATCGTTGGGACCTGATCCAATCAGGTCCCGATGATGTCCCCTGTCAGAGCTATCGCTCTGCACCGGAACCGCAGCGCTTGCAGGACCCTGGGGGTCCTGAGTGCTGCGGGGCCACCCACCGTTTTTAAACGTCGGCGCTGCACAGAGCCCAGGCAGCGCCGACGTTTATGTACAGTGGGCGGTCGGGAACCGGTTAAAGGAGTTTTCCTACAACCAAAAGTTGATTTTAATCAATAGATCTTGGAATAATAATAACTTCCACAATTGGATGTGTTTGAATAAAATGTTCCTGTGCTGAGATAATCTTATAAATGTGCCCCTGCTGTGCACTGTGTAATGGCTGTCTCTGACCGTACAGGAACATGGTCTGATCATACTACAGCTCCTGGGCAGGGGGGGAGGCAAAAGAGTATATAACGCGCCCCCAGGGCCGTGGGATACTCGGCAAGCCGGACCTATGGCTGCTTGCAGGGGTTATCACGGTGGCTGGCCCAGTCCGTGGCCCAGGGCGGTCAGTGCAAAAAGGAGTTATTATTTATTTAGGATTTTATGAAAGTTCGTGACGCCACCTGTGGTGCCTGGTGAGGATCACCAGCCCTGCAACAGTCCTCTGAGGCAGATGTTTGAGCAGCTTGTGTTGGAACGGCTCCCCACAGGTGGAGCGGGCCTCAGGGCAGTGAAAATGAGAGAGTGGATTGAGCTGGGCGTTGTAGTGCAGGGGGAACAATGGCGCCGGTGAAAGAATGGACGGAGTAATACAGTGCAGTCATCCGAGATTTTACTCACAGTTCTTAAGACAGTCCATGGGTGCACTGTACAGGTGCAAGCCTCCCACGTCGTGCTGCGTTCACCGGGCAGGGGTTCAGTCCTACCTCAGGCAGCTTGGGAGTACCTGGCAGAAGCCCACTTTTTTGTGTTCCTAGCTAGACCGTCTTCACGCTGGGTCTTTCTCCCTCCTGCCCTGCGCTTCCCCACTCTCAATCCCGTTCGGGTACTCCTGTCCATCGGAGTTTACAGACCTGCTTGACCCTCACTGGGATTAGAACAAGGCTTCGGCAACTGACTATATAAGCCAGAAGCCTCCGGTTTCCCCAGCCGAGACCTGGAGTACACGGCTGGACCAGGGGCCGGTCCCCTTCTTGCAGCCTACGATCCTTCTGACACCTGGCAGATTCGGGGTGTACGGGTGCCGTCCTGCACTCTCCGTACCCTCTAGGATCCCTTCTGTAGAACGGAGCCTGCTCCCTGCTCCCCTCCTGGGCCTCTATGTCTAGGCCCCACCTGAGGAGCAGAGCTCCTAATGAGTCTCTGCTCCCTGACTGTTCTTCTGAACTGTCCTTACTGTCTGAACTGCCACCCTAAGATGGCTTCCCATTTTATACCTCTTTCTAAAAGTTCTCCCCTAAACTACTTCCCCCACCAACACCCACTACTGGTTCCCCCTACCTTTGGGTTCCCCCCACTCCAGCCAGGGACAGGGCTCAGCAGAACACTACATTGCGTCTTGCCCTTCCAGCCGTCCTGGAGTAGTGTAGTGTTGGATGCAGGTGTTAGTGTTCCGAACAGCATTCCCTCCTTACCTGAGAGAAGGGAGACTCCACACCTCAGGGTGAGGTGCAGTACCTCTGTTGCGACTGAACCCTCAGGGGCGCCACACCTGCTCCCCTCCTGGGCCTCTAGGACTAGGCCCTGCTTGAGTAGCAGAGCTCCTAAAGAGACTCTGCTCCCTGACTGTTCTTCTGAACTGTCCCTCTCAACTAACCTACCACCCTAAGATGGCTTCCCATTATATACCTCCTTCTAAAAGTGCTCCCCTAAACTACTTCCTCCACCCACACCCACTACTGGTTCCCCCTATTTGTAGCCCAGGGGAATGGGGATACTCGGAGCCCGTGTCACGCTGTCTCAGCGTACAGGGGGGTCAGGGGCCTGAGCTGACCCTAGACGGGGGCCCTGATTAATCCCTCAACCTGGAGGTACTGTTAATGGTACAGAGGTCCAGGCCGCCAGCGTAACCCTAAACTCCTGAATATCCCTGAACCTAAGTAATCTAGTCCTGAGAAGGACCCCGATCACAACAATGGGGAACAGGATAGAAAATGCCCGAAACACAGTACTAGACAAACGAGACAGTACAAGGGGAAAACCAAAAACCACCTTGCATACAAAAACTAACACCACAATTACAGAGGGAACAACAACAGGTTAGGAGATAAATGATAAAGGGAGGAAGGGAACAAACCACACCGCATACTCCTCGCTCCGAACTCCACCAAACAACGATCCACTCTGAAGGTCTGCAAGAAATGCTTTCACCGACAACTTCCCTATCAGACCAGCAGGTATTTGAAGGAATCCCAATACTGCAGCATTAACTGCAGCTGGGCGAGGCTGAGCCTCGTCAAGCACAGAGAGAGAGAATTAACTCCCTCACAACCAAAAAACACAAAGCACCAAAAACTCAGCTGCGAGAAGTCAGGCTGTGTAGACGCGACGATCTTCGTGGCGACACACCCATGACAGTACCCCCCCCTTCTACGAGGGGCCTCCGGACCCTCAGGGCCAGGTTTATCCGGGTGAGTCGTGTGGAAGGCCCGAGTTAACCGGTCTGCGTTAATATCTGACGCAGGAACCCACATTCTCTCCTCAGGACCATACCCTTTCCAATGAACCAGGTACTGAAGGGACCGGCGACTAAAACGTGAATCGATGACTTTCGATACCTGAAACTCCAAATTTCCATTGACCACCACTGGAGGAGGAGGTAAATGTGACGGTATCATTGGCGCCACATACCTCTTAAGCAAAGATCTGTGGAACACGTTATGAATTTTAAACGTAGGGGGGAGGTCAAGACGGAATGCCACCGGATTAATTATAGAACTGATCCTGTACGGCCCGATGAACCTGGGACCCAGTTTCCAGGAGGGAACCTTGAGTTTAATATTCTTGGTAGACAACCATACCCGATCGTTCACACTTAGGTCCGGACCAGACACTCTCCTCCTATCAGCCATACGTTTGTATCGGTTCCCCATAGTACTCAGATTATTCATTACCCCTCTCCATACTGAAGCGAGTGATGACGAAAATCGTTCCTCCTCAGGAACCCCCGAAGAGCCCCCTCTACTGAAAGTACAAAACTGGGGGTGAAAACCATATGCCCCAAAAAACGGGGACTTACCAGTGGATTCGCTCCGCCTATTATTAAGAGCAAACTCCGCCAGAGGTAAGAAAGAAGCCCAGTCCTCCTGGTTCTCTGACACAAAACACCGGAGATATGTCTCCAAACTCTGGTTCAGACGTTCCGTCTGACCATTGGTCTGAGGATGAAAAGCCGATGAGAACGATAAATGCATCCCCCGCCGAGTACAAAAAGCCTTCCAGAATTTAGACACAAACTGAGACCCCCGATCCGACACCACATCGGAGGGTACCCCGTGAAGCCTTACAATCTCTCCAATGAACACCTGCGCAAGAGTTTTAGCATTAGGAAGAGCAGGAAGAGCGATAAAATGTGCCATCTTGCTGAACCTGTCTACTACAACGAGTATGACCGTTTTACCCGAGGACGGCGGGAGATCCGTAATAAAGTCCATAGACAGATGAGTCCAAGGACGCTCCGGGATCTTCAAAGGTAAGAGGGCCCCAGACGGACGGGTATGTGGGGTCTTAGAGCGCGCACAAACCCCACAGGACGCAACAAAAGTTACCACCTCCTTATGTAAGTTAGGACACCAAAATCGATGCGAGAGGAGATCCACAGTTGCTTTACTCCCTGGGTGTCCTGCCAAAGCTGAGTTATGGTGTGCCTCGATTACCTTTTGTCGTAGCTGATCTGGAACAACAGTCTCCCTGGAGGTCCAACAGGGGCGTCCCCCTGAGCCTCCAATACCTCCTCCTCAAGCTCAGAGCATACTGCCGACACCACCACCCCCTCTTGAAGGATAGGAACCGGATCATCCGTATTCCCGGCCCCAGGGAAACTACGAGATAAGGCATCCGCCTTCACATTTTTTGACCCAGGACGATATGTAACGACAAAATTAAACCTGGTAAAAAACAACGACCACCTGGCTTGTCTGGGATTCAGACGTTTTGCGGACTCCAGATAAAGCAGGTTCTTGTGATCAGTGATGACGGTGACCGGATGGACTGCCCCCTCCAAAAAATGGCGCCACTCCTCAAAAGCTAACTTAATAGCCAAGAGTTCCCTATTGCCGACATCGTAATTCCTCTCAGCGGACGACAATTTTTTGGAGAAAAAAGCGCACGGACGCCACTTACCAGGGGACGAACCTTGTGACAAAACTGCTCCCACCCCTACCTCAGAAGCGTCTACCTCTACAATGAACGGCTGTGACGCATCAGGTTGAATGAGTATGGGTGCTGAGGAAAAACATTTTTTCAAGGAGGAGAATGCTTGACAAGCCTTGTCAGACCACCTAGAAAAATCCGTCCCCTTTTTTGTCATGTCTGTGAGAGGTTTAACCATGGATGAGAAATTACGAATGAATTTCCGGTAATAATTAGCAAACCCCAGGAAACGTTGTAGTGCCTTAAGATTCTCTGGCAGATCCCACTCAAGAACTGCCCGCACTTTCCCTGGGTCCATACGAAAACCGGACGCTGACACCAGGAAACCTAAAAACTGGAGTTCCTGTACGGCGAACACACACTTCTCCCATTTGGCGTACAGTTTATTATCCCGCAAGATCTGTAACACCTGCCTAACATGCTCCTGATGAGACACAAGATCAGGCGAGTAAATTAAGATGTCATCCAGATATATGACCACAAACTGACCCACCAGGCGGCGAAAAATGTCATTAACAAAGTGTTGGAACACCGCCGGGGCATTAGTCAGACCGAATGGCATGACAAGGTTCTCATAATGCCCCTCCGGAGTGTTAAACGCCGTCTTCCGCTCATCCCCCTCCTTTATCCTAATCAGATTGTACGCCCCCCTGAGATCCAACTTAGAGAACCATTTGGCGCCCACGATCTGATTAAAGAGATCGGGGATAAGTGGGAGTGGATACGGATCTCGGACCGTAATCCGATTAAGTTCACGAAAATCCAGGCAAGAGCGTAGGCCTCCATCTTTCTTCTTCACAAAGAAGAACCCCGCGGCCACCGGGGAAGATGAACTTCTAATATGCCCCTTAGCCAGACTCTCAGAAATATAATCCTTCATGGCCTGCCTCTCCGGACCAGATAAGTTATACAACCTAGATTTAGGTAACTTGGCCCCAGGGAGCAATTTTACAGAACAGTCATACACGCGATGAGGAGGTAGTTCCTGACACCCTTTCTCCGAGAATACATCCTCAAAGTCCGCCAGAAATGGAGGTAAGACCCTAGGAGTGACAGCACCGATGACCGTATTCATGCAGTTTTTATTACAGAATTCACTCCATTGGCTTATCTCCCTGGATTGGCAATTAATAACCGGATTATGCTTAGTTAACCAAGGAAGGCCCAACACAATAGGAGTGGGAAGACCCTCCAACACGTAACAAGACAACAGTTCTTTATGTATCGCCCCCACTTGAAGATTTACGTCATGCACCACTTGCGAAAACTTCCCTGACCAAGAGGCCTGGCGTCGATCGAAAATATGGGGATGGGTTTAGCCAACATATTCAATAGCATACCTTGAACCCGGGCAAACCGAGCATCCACCAGATTAGCCCCGGCCCCACTATCTAGAAGAACAGATATCCTCTCAGTTCTCGTACCCACCACCACCTCCGCCGGTACGAGAAACTGAGACGAACCTAGGGACGAAATACCTACTCCCAGATTGCCGTCCACCACACAACCTGGGATCAATAGTTTTCCGACGACTCTTTATTCTGCAAAGGACGGGATGGACACCCCCCAATAAAATGTCCCTTTCTCCCGCAGAAGAAGCACCTTCCAGTCTTGTGGTGCACCGCCGGTCCCCTCCCCCGGAAAGATGTCCCTCCTAACCGCATAGGCTCCTCTGGACTGACCAGGGGAACCTCCATATGAGGAGACCTTGTAGGAGGTGGAGTCATCCCAGGGGGCGGAGTTATCCCGCACCTCTCCCAAAGCCGTCTGTCAGTGCGAATAGCAAGGGCCATAGCGGCTTCCAGTGAGGCGGGAGGGTCATACTGTGCCAACACATCCTTTAATTTGTCAGATAACCCTTGACAAATCTGGTTCCTAAGAGCCGGGTCATTCCACTGGGTGTCCGTGGCCCACCTACGGAACTCCGAACAGAATTCCTCCGCCGGACGATCTCCCTGGTGGATCCTACGTAACTTAGATTCAGCAAGGGAGATCCGATCTGGGTCATCATATACGAGTCCCAGAGCAGTGAAAAACCTATCCACTGACTGGAGAGCCGGGGAGCCCGGGGGAAGAGAGAACGCCCAAGATTGTGGGTCCCCTTGTAGGAGCGAGATGACAATTTCCACCCTTTGCTCCTCACTCCCCGATGACCGAGGCCGCAGCTGAAAGTACAACTTGCATGCCTCCCGGAAAACAAAAAACTTGTCCCGCCCCCCAGTGAACCTGTCAGGGAGAGCTACTTTAGGTTCTGGTCCGGCTTGCTCCAGAGGACACAAAACCTTGGACTTAACGTCCGCCAACTCCATGGACAAACTCTGCAACTGCCGAGCTAGACTGGCTACTGGATCCATGGTGGTTGGAAAAAAAAATTTTTTTTTTTGTCGGTCGGTGAAAATGTCACGCTGTCTCAGCGTACAGGGGGGTCAGGGGCCTGAGCTGACCCTAGACGGGGACCCTGACTAATCCCTCAACCTGGAGGTACTGTTAATGGTACAGAGGTCCAGGCCGCCAGCGGAACCCTAAACTCCTGAATATCCCTGAACCTAAGTAATCTAGTCCTGAGAAGGACCCCGATCACAACAATGGGGAACAGGATAGAAAATGCCCAAAACACAGTACTAGACAAATAAGACAGTACAAGGGGAAAACCAAAAACCACCTTGCATACAAAAACTAACACCACAATTACAGAGGGAACAACAACAGGTTAGGAGATAAATGATAAAGGGAGGAAGGGAACAAATCACACCGCATACTCCTCGCTCCGAACTCCACCAAACAACGATCCACTCTGAAGGTCTGCAAGAAATGCTTTCACCGACAACTTCCCTATCAGACCAGCAGGTATTTGAAGGAATCCCAATACTGCAGCATTAACTGCAGCTGGGCGAGGCTGAGCCTTGTCAAGCACAGAGAGAGAGAATTAACTCCCTCACAACCAAAAAACACAAAGCACCAAAAACTCAGCTGCGAGAAGTCAGGCTGTGTAGACGCGACTGTTAGAACCTTGCTCTTAGTTTTTTTTCCTTTGCTGGTCACATGACCTTGTTGGCCTATTTAATCCTGCTCCGCCCTTCTGGCTTTGCTGGACTTCATTGTATATCTACTTTCTAGCTAGCCTGTGCTCTGTGTCTTGCTCTGTTAGTTTGCTTGGTCTTCTGACCTCTATGTTCTATATATTTTGTTTGTTCCTCTGTCTGCTACTATTTCTGTTAGGAGGTGTCCCATATTCCTCCCAGTCCTTAGTACTTGTAGGGATTCCTTCCCCACATCTATAGGTCTCCGTACAGACTAGCTTAGGACTTTAGCAGGTCTGATCGCAGGATCAGGTTCCCTGTTACATCGTAGGGATTAAGCTGAGTTCTATCGTAGGGACAGATCTCCTCTCTTTCCTTAGCTCTGGTAGCAGAACATAACAGTAAGTCCAGCCAGCAAATTCTCTAAGGAAAGATTTTTCTGTTCCATCATGGTGTCGGTTCAGGATTTGGTTCATCGCCTGCAAGGACTCTCTCTGGAGGTGGCCGAGCTCCGTCAGCACGTGAGTAACTGTCCTGGAGCACATTTCTTGGAGCCTAAGGTATGTTTGCCGGATTTATTTTTTGGTGAACACCGAGAATTTTTTTCATTCAAAAATGCTTGCTTATTGTATTTTCGTTTGAGACCTAAGTCCTCTGGGGATGAATCCCAGCGCGTAGGGTTCATAATGTCACTTTTGCGCAAAGAGCCTCAGGAGTGGGCCTTTTCTTTGCAACCTAGTGATACATGCTTCAGATCAGTGGATAGTTTTTTTTCTGCTTTGGGACTATTATATGATGATCCTGACCGTGTCGCATCAGCTGAGACTGAGTTGAGACGTTTAAAACAAGGATCAGGTAATGTGGAAAAATATTGTACTCATTTCCGTCGTTGGTCTACTCAAACAGGGTGGAACGATTCTGCTCTGAAAAGTCTATTTCTTGCTGGGCTCAGTGAAAGGGTTAAAGACCTGCTAATTGCTTATCCTACACCTGAAGATTTGCAACAGGCTATGCAATTAGCTATACGGGTGGATAGAAGACTGCGTGCAAGGGTTAATGAGAGCAAATCCTCTGCTATGTCAGTTTCTGGTTATGAGAATGTGTGCACTAACAGTGGTGAACCGATGGAGATTGGATAGGTGGCACCTCGCTCTCAAGAAAAAGACCGTCGATTTTTTGAAGGCTTGTGTTTCTATTGCGGAAAATCTGGTCATTTGATTAAAGGCTGTGAGCTTCGTATGAAGAAAGAAAAAAAAAATGGTCAGTCATGCCCGTATTGCCTGTTTAAATTCCAAGGGTGTATTTTTAGCTGCTTCCACGATTGCTCAGGAAAAATTAATGGAATTTCGGGTGTTTGTCGATTGTGGGTCTACTCTGAATGTTATTGATGGGGGATTCGTGGAAAGACTCAATTTAAAACCTGAACCTTTATCATCCCCCATTGCTGTGGTTTCTGTGGATGTTTCCCCTTTGAAGAATATTACTCTCAAGGTCTGTGAATTTCCTCTCACTATTAATGGTGTTCACCATGAGAAATTGGATTTGGTAGTGTTGAATAACTTGCCTTCTCCAGTAATATTGGGATTGCCCTGGTTAAAATTTCACAATCCTGTACTGGATTGGTCTACCAGTGAAATTAAATCCTGGAGCCATAAATGTTATGACAAGTGTTGTAATGGGCGTATTGCAGCTTTGGATAGGGGAGAATTGCCTGTTCCTATTCAGGATTTTTGGAGAGTTTTTTCTGAGAAGGAATCGCAGGTTTTGCCTCCCCATAGAGACTATGATTGTTCTATTGAATTTGTCCCTGGAGCGACTCTTCCTAAAAGTCGTTTATTTAACCTTACTATTCCTGAGAGGAAGGCTTTGGAGGAATACATACAGACAAGTTTGGCCGCCGGTCACATTAGGCCCTCTAAGTCTCCTGTGGCGGTTGGATTTTTTTTTGTAAAAAAAAAGGACGGCGGTTTACGTCCTTGTCTGGATTTTCGTGAGATTAACAAAATTACTGTACGCAATCCTTACCCACTGCCATTGATTCCTGATCTGTTTAACCAGTTAATGGGGGCCAAGTGGTTCTCTAAAATTGACCTTAAGGGGGCATACAATCTGTTGCGCATGAAGGAGGGTGACGAATGGAAGACTGCTTTTAACACTCCTGTGGGTCATTTTGAGAATCTGGTTATGCCTTTTGGTCTTACTAATGCTCCTGCATTTTTTCAGAATCTGATTAATGACATCCTTAGACCTTTGATCGGTAAAAATGTGGTTGTGTATTTGGATGACATTTTGATTTATTCGCCGGATCTGGAGTCTCATTGGCGGAGCGTGCGTGAGGTATTACAGTTATTAATGGACAATTCGCTTTTTGCTAAGCTGGAGAAATGTGAGTTCGCTGTACAGAGAATTAGTTTTTTGGGCTACATTATCTCCAGCAAAGGTTTTGAGATGGATCCGGTTAAGGTTCAGGCTGTGCAGGAATGGCCTAGGCCTATTGGTTTGAAATCGATACAGAGGTTTTTGGGTTTCGCCAATTACTATAGAAAATTCATAAAAAAATTTTCTAGTATTGTCAAACCTCTGACTGATCTCACCAGGAAAGGTGCTGATGCGGTTCAGTGGTCTTCTGAGGCCATTGAAGCTTTTGTGTATCTCAAGGAGACGTTCACCTCTGCTCCCATCCTTATGCAGCCTGATGTTACTAGGCCGTTTTTGGTTGAGGTTGATGCTTCCTCTGTGGGGGTTGGCGCAGTATTGTCTCAGGATAACGGGGATGGATTACATCCCTGTGCCTTTTTTTCAAAAAAATTTTCGGAGACTGAACTGAATTACGATATTGGTAATCGGGAATTATTGGCTATTAAACTCGCATTTGAACACTGGCGCCACTTCTTGGAAGGTGCGGAATTTCCCGTTCAGGTTCTTACGGATCATAAAAATCTGATATATCTTGATGCTGCCAAGCGCCTGAATGCCCGTCAGGCTAGGTGGGCACTGTTTTTCTCGCGGTTTAATTTCTCCGTTACTTACATCCCTGGTACTAAGAATGTTAAGGCGGATGCCTTGTCTCGCAGTTTTTCTCCCATAGTCGGTGCTGAGAAAGAGGAGAACATTTTACAAGAAGGTGTTGTGATAGCTGCTTTGGACTCCGTTTTGGAAAATGAGATTCTTAAAGCACAGGAGAATGCCCCTTCTAACACTCCTCATGGGAGGTTGTTTGTGCCTGGGACCTTTAGGAGAGATTTGTTTGTTGAGTGTCACGAATCTCGGTTGGCAGGTCATCCCGGAATCTCTGAGACCAAGAGACTGGTGGGTCGCAGTTTTTGGTGGCCTGGATGGCAGAAGGAAGTCATTAAGTGGGTGCGTCAATGTACTATATGTGCTAGATCTAAGTCCTCACATACTCCTGCTGCGGGGTTGCTTTGTCCTTTGGAGGTTCCCAGTGCTCCTTGGACACATTTGGCTATGGACTTTATAACTGACCTTCCCCCCTCTGAGGGTTTTACTGTCATCTGGGTGGTCGTGGACCGTTTTAGCAAGATGTGTCACTTGGTTCCTTTCGTCAAACTTCCCTGGGCTAAAACTCTCGCTAAGGCCTTTGTCAAAGAAATTGTCAGACTTCATGGCGTTCCTACTGACATTGTTTCTGATAGGGGTCCTCAGTTTGTGGCTCGTTTTTGGCGTGCCTTTTGTGATAGGTTGGGAGTTCATTTGTCGTTCTCGTCCGGATATCATCCTGAATCTAATGGCCAGACAGAAAGGAAAAACCAGGATGTTGAGCAGTTCTTGCGTTGTTTTGTGGCAGACAATCAAGAGGGGTGGTCTGAGTTTCTGCCACTTGCTGAATTTGCTCTGAACAATCATACATCTTCTTCTGCTGGTTGTTCGCCTTTTTTTTGTTGTTCTGGGAGACATCCGTCGTTTGGGTCGTTCTCCAAGTTGGGATCTGCCGTGCCTGAGGAGGAGAATTTTTCCGGTGATTTGGAGAGAGTTTGGACGGATGTGCGTGGTAATCTTCAGGAGGCCAACATAAAATCTAAAGACTACTTTGATAGGAAACGACAGGAGGTTTTGTTCGCTGTTGGTGACATGGTTTGGTTGTCCTCTAGGAATCTGCGGTTGAGGATTCCTTCTAAGAAATTGGGTCCCAAGTTTGTAGGGCCCTTTAAGGTGCTTCAGGTTGTCAACCAATCTGCTGTTAGGTTGGAGGTTCCTACCTCCTGGAGAATTAATCCGGTATTTCATGTCTCTCTGTTGAAAAAAGCTGTTGTATCGGATTGTGACGCCTCTGCCTCTGTTCCTCCGGTGGTGGAGGACGGGGAATATGAAATTTCTCGCATCCTTAACTCTAGACGGTATAGAGGTAGTTTGCAGTATCTTGTGGCCTGGAAAGGTTTCGGTCCCGAGGATAACTCTTGGGTGAGGTCGGATGATGTTTCCGCGTCCAGACTTATCAGAGCGTTTCACAGGAGATTTCCTGATAAGCCTGGTCCTAGGGGATCCGGAGGATCCTCTTAGAAGGGGGGGTACTGTTAGAACCTTGCTCTTAGTTTTTTTTCCTTTGCTGGTCACATGACCTTGTTGGCCTATTTAATCCTGCTCCGCCCTTCTGGCTTTGCTGGACTTCATTGTATATCTACTTTCTAGCTAGCCTGTGCTCTGTGTCTTGCTCTGTTAGTTTGCTTGGTCTTCTGACCTCTATGTTCTATATATTTTGTTTGTTCGTCTGTCTGCTACTATTTCTGTTAGGAGGTGTCCCATATTCCTCCCAGTCCTTAGTACTTGTAGGGATTCCTTCCCCACATCTATAGGTCTCCGTACAGACTAGCTTAGGACTTTAGCAGGTCTGATCGCAGGATCAGGTTCCCTGTTACATCGTAGGGATTAAGCTGAGTTCTATCGTAGGGACAGATCTCCTCTCTTTCCTTAGCTCTGGTAGCAGAACATAACAGCGACGATCTTCGTGGCAACACACCTATGACAGCCCGGGCCTTATTGCTGGGGATGTCGCGGTAGTCGGCTCCCGGGCCCGTACTCTGGGCCTCTCTTTTAAAAGGTTGGATAATTATATGAAAGTTTGTGACGCCACCTGTGGTGTCTGGTGAGACTCACCAGCGCTGCGGCAGTCCACTGAGGCCGGTGGTATGGCAGCTCGGTGGTAAAGCTCCCCACAGGTGGAGCTAGGCCTCAGGGCAGCATATGTAGAAGGGAATGCAGGACGGAGAGGCCAGCCGGGCCTATGGAAAGACAGGCAAACACACACAGTTCTCTTCAGTACCTTTTACTGATGGAATTCAGGCACATCCCGGAGCACTGTAGGGTGAAGGGTGCATTGCCGGATTCTCCCCCAGGGAGCGGGGATAGGGCCTCCTGATTCTTGTCTTTGTGTGGTAAGTTTCTGACCTGCCTGGAGCTAGGCCTAACTTTGTCTCTGTCCTGCACTGGCTGACGTTGTGGTAGGGCCTTCTCTTGGAGTGCACGCTCCCAGCTTGCGGGGCCTATGTGTCTTCTGGCTCTGTTACGTATCAGCACTTTAGTGGTCCTGGGACCTGTAGTCCTCCAGGGATTCCGGTTGTACTTTACTGGGTCATAGAGATCCCGGTAACTTCGGACCCGGTGTCCGGTATACGTTTCGGGGTGAGCCGGTAAAGCTCCTCTGCCCCCACTGCTACTAACTCTCGACTCGCCTTCGGCCACGCTCGGGCCCTCTCTAGGCTACTCACTAACGGCAGCTTGACGCGCTTCACCGATCTTATGGCGCCGGCACACCTGGGGCTCGCTGACTTGAGCCACTTGAGTCTGGACTAAGCCTCAGGATTACTGGAGGGCTAGCTTATCTCACACAGCAACCTGGGTTCTGCTCTGCACACTTGCTCTTTGTGCACTCCAGTCTCAATTGCACAGACTCTAACTTCTAACTGACTACCTAGCTCCATCTCCCCTTTTTATATCCCTAACAGGCTCCCTCTGGTGGTCTGAGGTGGGAGGTGAAGGTGTGTGTATGCTTAGAGAGCCCTCTGGTGGAGGAATCCTTTAATACACCCTCCTAGGATCTGTGGTACCAAGCGCAGCTGGGCACCACTTTCCCCCCTAGCAAAGCTCAGCACTCCCGGGCTGAAGACATTTTCAAAACAATAATGAACATGAACAATAACCATAACTCTTCCCTTTATGGGAGGCACCAAGCTTAAAAGTTGCATATAAACATAAACAGATACAAAGCGTCCTCAGAATTCAAGTCTCTTGTGGTGAGGTTCCCAGGCAGGATGTACATCTCACAAGGTAGAGTACTTGTAGTTTGAGGGACCTGTTCCAAACCCTCAACGTAGGCCCTGGGGTGGCTGCAGGGCATGAAGATCCCATGATGGACCTCCAGTAGAGCCACTCCAGACAGGTTTTCCTTCTGAGGTCACCTATAGGGGCACTCCAGGGAGTGCAATTATATACAAACAGCAGTTTGTGGGCTGCACACAGTCCTCAGCCACGCAGTTCTTTATGCAAATAACAAAGTAAGTTATTAGGCAGAGTGTCCATAATAAAACAAAGCACAAATTAAGATATGCATATTCAGTATACAATACCCCAGGGGTAACTATCTACATTTGTCAGAATGTTACTTTTACTCAGTGTACCTAATGGGGGGTTGACCTTTGGTACTACGTGTAGACCTGCGTAGTATTGGAATACGTGATGTACTAGTAGGTGCACTACCTCCCAATGTGTCAGTACTAAGTGTGGAGGGGCTACAAGGCTGCGTTGACCTCTCTACTGGACTAGCAAGCATACCACTGGCTGGGCCTTCTTGCTCTGTTCCTTCCGGGAATCCTTCTTCCGGGGCTCTGCTTGAGATGGCTCTTCTGCAGCACTTACAGGTTCAACTTCTGTTGAGGGTCTTCTGACTGATGGTAAAAGTGGAGTACTGGAACGATTACTGCTCCTCCTACTTGAGGCCATTCTGCCGGGAAATCTCCTAAGTCAGTGTGTATCACTGCTTCTTTTGGCTCTTCCGGTTTGGTGAGAGGCACTTCTTCTTGGGGTTCAGTAGATCTGGACACAACTTTAGATGGTCTCTTGACACTGTTGCAGACGTTCTTCCTCCGTCTCGACTAATTAAGCATGTCTTCTTATTATCAAATCTTGACTTCAACACAATGTAGGGTTCTTTCTCCCACTGATCATCAAGTTTGTGATTTCTCCTTTTTCTTTTCAATACTGTTTCACCAGGTGTGAAAGGTTCTGCTGGCGCATTTTTGTTATAGTGAACTTCCTGTTTATCCCTTGCTCGAGTGAGACTGTCCTCGACACAGGCTTGTACCCTTCTGTACTGCTCTTGTCTGGTCGTGTCCCAGTCCTCAGTGGTCACGTCCGCTTCAGGTTCCACGACACCAAGCTCTAGATCCATGGGCAGCTTCCCAGGTCTTGCACGCATAAGATATGCCGGAGTACAATTGGTGGAACTCACGGGTATGTGATTGTACAGATCTACTAAGTCAGGTAGTAGGTACGGCCACTGGTTTCTCTCCTCAAGTGGGATGGTCTTCAGCAGATCGATGATGATGTTGTTCATCTTTTCACAGAGACCATTTGTTTGGGGGTGGTATGGTGTAGTTCTTATTTTCTTACACCCGTAGAGATGGCAGAACTCTTTGAACAATTCAGCCTCAAAGGCCGGGCCTTGGTCCGTAAGCACCTGCTCAGGGTACCCATGGGGTCTGCAGAAACACGCCTGGAAGGTCTTTGCTGCTGTTTCTGCCGTCAGATCCTTGACGGGGGCGACCACCAAGAACCTAGAGTAGTGATCCACCATGGTCAGTGCGTAAGAGTATCCTGACCGGCTGGGTGATAGTTTGACATGGTCCAGGGCCACGATCTCCAGGGGTCGAGTCGTCTTGATTGGTTGCAGGGGTGCCTTCTGGCTGCTGTAGTCTTTCCTTCTGAGGCTACAGGGTCCACAGTCTCGGCACCACCGCTCAATGGAGCTGCGCATCCCCACCCAGTAGAATCGACACTTCAGCAGGGTCTCTAGCTTTTTCCAGCCAAAGTGTCCCGCCTGATCGTGGTAGGCCTCCAACACCATTTGGATGTCTGTCTTCGGGACCACTAGCTGCCATACCATTTCATGGGTTTTTGGATTGACGTACCTCCGGCACAGCTTCTCACGGTAGATAAACAGCCGGCTCCTCTCGTTTCACAGCTGCTTTGCTTGGAGAGACGCTTCCTTCTCCAGGGAGCAACCTTCTTGGGTTATCAGCTCTTTAATACGGCTGACAACCGGGTCACTGTCCTGTGTCTCCTTCCAGCTGTGGTGAGGCAGAGGGTTTAACGTCTTTCCATGCTGCCTCCAGGAGGCTTATTGCTCGTGGATAGTGTTGAGCGATACCTTCCGATATCGGGAAATATCGGATCGGATTGGATCGGACCGATACCGAAAAAGTATCGGATATCGCCGATTCCGATACCGGAAACCAATGCAAGTCAATGGGACAGAAATATCGGAATGAAAATAAACCCTTTCTTTCCTTGTAGGTTAATTCTACATGAAGGAAAACAACTAAGAATAATGTAGAATGTATTGGGGGAGGTGGGGGAGACAATAAAGGCATAGAGGTTTAGCCCAATCAAATGGAATAGCAGGAATTAATATTTTTTTTTAAGACGTTCTGAGTTACGGAAATATTGACTATGTTAAGTATTTTTATATTTTGTCAGATATTTATGTTTCACTACTTCCATGCTCTTCACCTTCTTTTTTACTTCTCCCACACTTTCTCCTTCATCATCCTCAGCATCTTTTTCATCCACTTCTTCTTCACCTTCTTCATCTTCTTCTTCTTCACCTTCTTCGTATTATTCTTTTTTTTTACATTCTTCATATTCTACTTCTTCATCTTCTTCTTCTTCATCATATTCTTATTTGTGGCAGGCATTCCTGTAGTTGTTATCTATAAAAGGTTGGACATTACACCTTTCGTTCTGCCCGTCACAAAAGATTTACAACAGGATTTGTCCGCGTTCAGTTTGGCCTGCAGCAGCAGGTCTTTTCCAGGGGCACCACGAGGAGGAACGGACTCACCCCCATACACTGCTTAGTCATCTTCTGCTTATAATTTAGATATTATCTTTTGCTCTGATTTTTAGTCTTATGCTTAATGTTCTTCCGCTTTTTGTTCTGCAGCTTCTTGTATTTCTGCTTCTTGGTTTTCTGTCTCTTGTTCTTCTGTATCTTGGTGCTTGTCTTCTCTTCTTTGTCCTCTTGGTCAACTTCTTCAGGGTCATCTTCTTGGTCTTCTTCGGGGTGGTCTTCAGGGTCGTCGTCTTCGGTGGTCCTTTTCTTCGGGGTCCTCGTCTTCTTCGGGTTGGTCTTCTGGGTCCTCGTCTTCGGGGTCCTCGTCTTCTTCGGGGTGGTCTTCAGGGTCCTCGTCTTCTTCGGGGTGGTCTTCAGGGTCCTCGTCTGCTTCGGGGTGGTCTTCAGGGTCCTCGTCTTCAGGGTCCTCGTCAGGGAGATCTAGAGTGATTACCAAGAACCATTTCAAAAAGCTTGAACTTGGAAATGTAGCAGAAGGTACAAGAAAGCTGAGGAACTACCGAGGACCAGCTGACGGTACTGGAACCCGGATGGGTAGCAGAAGGTACAAGAGCCAATGGAACTGCCGAAGACCAGCTGACGGTACTGGAACTCGGTTACTAAGCAGGAGGTACCTGTGCCAGAAAGCACTACCAAGGACCAGCAGACGTTGGTGGAACTTGGATACCGAGAAGGAGGCACCTAATCCAAAGGCACTGCCGAGAACCAGCTGACGGTACTGGAACCCGGATGGGTAGCAGAAGGTACCCATGTAAAAAAAGTTCAAGGCCGCGAGCCGGCCGCAGTTACCAAAACCCACAGTCCTACAGGGGGTGCTTGTCCTATTGGCACTATGGAACCAGCCTTCATTGCCAGATCCCGCAGCCCACATAGGAGTCACCTAAACTGCAGGCACCATAGAGTCGGCTAACCCGACCGCAACACGACAGGACAACGCATTGGAGGCAAAGTGACGTTGACACTACCCGGAAACAGCTGGCGTGCTGGAACCAGGCTGGGCAGGAGGGAGTACCCGTGCCAAAGTCACTACCGAGAACCAGCTGACGGTACTGGAACCCGGATGGGTAGTAGAAGGTACAAGAGCAAATGGAACTACCGAGGACCAGCTGACGGTACTGGAACCCGGATGGGTAGCAGAAGGTACAAGAGCCAATGGAACTGCCGAAGACCAGCTGACGGTACTGGAACTCGGTTACTAAGCAGGAGGTACCTGTGCCAGAAAGCACTACCAAGGACCAGCAGACGTTGGTGGAACTTGGATACCGAGAAGGAGGCACCTAATCCAAAGGCACTGCCGAGAACCAGCTGACGGTACTGGAACCCGGATGGGTAGCAGAAGGTACCCATGTAAAAAAAAGTTCAAGGCCGTGAGCCGGCCGCAGTTACCAAAACCCACAGTCCTACAGGGGGTGCTTGTCCTATTGGCACTATGGAACCAGCCTTCATTGCCAGATCCCGCAGCCCACATAGGAGTCACCTAAACTGCAGGCACCATAGAGTCGACTAACCCGACCGCAACACGACAGGACAACGCATTGGAGGCAAAGTGACGTTGACACTACCCGGAAACAGCTGGCGTGCTGGAACCAGGCTGGGCAGGAGGGAGTACCCGTGCCAAAGTCACAGCCGAGAACCAGCTGACGGTACTGGAACCCGGATGGGTAGTAAAAGGTACAAGAGCAAATGGAACTACCGAGGACCAGCTGACTGTACTGGAACCCGGATGGGTAGGAGAAGGTACAAGAGCCAATGGAACTGCCGAAGACCAGCTGACGGTACTGGAACTCGGTTACTAAGCAGGAGGTACCTGTGCCAGAAAGCACTACCAAGGACCAGCAGACGTTGGTGGAACTTGGATACCGAGAAGGAGGCACCTAATCCAAAGGCACTGCCGAGAACCAGCTGACGGTACTGGAACCCGGATGGGTAGCAGAAGGTACCCATGTAAAAAAAAGTTCAAGGCCGCGAGCCGGCCGCAGTTATCAAAACCCACAGTCCTACAGGGGGTGCTTGTCCTATTGGCACTATGGAACCAGCCTTCATTGCCAGATCCCGCAGCCCACATAGGAGTCACCTAAACTGCAGGCACCATAGAGTCGGCTAACCCGACCGCAACACGACAGGACAACGCATTGGAGGCAAAGTGACGTTGACACTACCCGGAAACAGCTGGCGTGCTGGAACCAGGCTGGGCAGGAGGGAGTACCCGTGCCAAAGTCACTGCCGAGAACCAGCTGACGGTACTGGAACCCGGATGGGTAGTAGAAGGTACAAGAGCAAATGGAACTACCGAGAACCAGCTGGCGGTGCTGGAACCCAGGGTAAATACTAAAAACAGAGTGGAGCCAGAGGTGTAATTGGAGCAAGTTTTAAATCCGTAGTACAGTGGATGTGGACAAAGCAGGAGAATTTGCCGGACACACAGCTGGGGATCAGTTGACGTTACTGAACCCCAATAACACTGGAGCAAGCGTTGACTGTGTAGACAGCACTTCTGAGCAGCAACTAGCGGTATTGGAGCCCAGGGTAAATACTAAAAACAGAGGAGCCAGAGGTGTATTTGGAGGAGGTTTTAAATCCGTAGTACAGTGCATGTGGACAAAGCAGGAGAATTTGCCGGACACACAGCTGGGGATCAGCTGACGTTACTGAACCCCAATAACACTGGAGCAAGTGTTGACTGTGCAGACGGCACTTCCGAGCGCCAACTGGCGGTGTTGGAGCTCAGGGATAATACTGAAAACAGAGGAGCCAGAGGTGTAATTGGAGCAACTTTAAAATCTGTAGTAGTGAGAATGTGGACAGAGCAGGAGAAATTGCCGTCCGCACAGCAGGGGAACAGCTGACGTTACTGAACCCCAATAACACGGCAGCAAGTGTTGACTGTGCAGACGGCACTTCCGAGCGCCAACTGGCAGTGTTGGAGCTCAGGGATAATACTGAAAACAGAGGAGCCAGAGGTGTAATTGGAGCAACTTTAAAATCTGTAGTAGTGAGAATGTGGACAGAGCAGGAGAAATTGCCGTCCGCACAGCAGGGGAACAGCTGACGTTACTGAACTCCAATAACACGGCAGCAAGTGTTGACTGTGCAGACGGCACTTCCGAGCGCCAACTGGCGGTGTTGGAGCTCAGGGATAATACTGAAAACAGAGGAGCCAGAGGTGTAATTGGAGCAACTTTAAAATCTGTAGTAGTGAGAATGTGGACAGAGCAGGAGAAATTGCCGTCCGCACAGCAGGGGAACAGCTGACGTTACTGAACCCCAATAACACGGCAGCAAGTGTTGACCGTGCAGACGGCACTTCCGAGCGCCAACTGGCGGTGTTGGAGCTCAGGGATAATACTGAAAGCAGAGGAGCCAGAGGTGTAATTGGAGCAACTTTAAAATCTGTAGTAGTGAGAATGTGGACAGAGCAGGAGAAATTGCCGTCCGCACAGCAGGGGAACAGCTGACGTTACTGAACCCCAATAACACGGCAGCAAGTGTTGACTGTGCAGACGGCACTTCCAAGCGCCAACTGGCGGTGTTGGAGCTCAGGGATTACAGTTCAGGTGGTAGAAACATGAACACAACAGGAGACCTGGATACTGTTGCCAACCAATTATTTATTCTGGAAGAGGACTGGCAAATTCATGAGAGATCCAGGCCTTGTTCATTTTGAGAAAAGTAAGCCGGTCAACGTTATCGGAGGATAGTCGCATGCGACGGTCTGTTAGTACACCACCTGCGGCACTAAAGACGCGTTCCGATAATACACTAGCAGCAGGGCAAGCTAGCACCTCCAATGCATACTGACTAAGCTCTGGCCATGTATCCAGCTTACAGACCCAAAACTTGAAGGGAGAAGAGCCGTCTGGGAGTACACTAAGAGGGCAAGACATGTAGTCTGTCACCATCTGACGGAAACGTTGCCTCCTGCTGACTGGAGCCGTCTGTGATGGTGTAGACATTTGTGGCGGCGGGGACACAAAACTTTGCCATATTTCGGCCATACTGGTCTTGCCTTGTGCTGAGGCGCTGCTTCTGCTCCCTCTTTGTGCAGAGCTTCCTCCACTGCCTCGACACACTGAGCTGCTTTGTAAAGCACTAGCAGCACTGCTCTCGGTTGGAATGGAGAACATGATGGAATGCACCAGTGCGTCTTGGTACTCCCGCATTTTACGCTCCCGGTTCAACGGTGTTATGAGGCTTTGTAAGTTGTCCCGGTAGCGAGGATCTAGGAGGGTGGACACCCAATAATCAGCCGTGTTGAGAATGTGGGCGATGCGGCGGTCGTTTCTCAGGCACTGCAGCATGAAATCAACCATGTGCTGCAGACTGCCAACTGGCCAAGAAACGCTGTCCCCTGCTTGAGGCGTGATCTCTGCCTGCTCTGCATCACCCCACCCTCGCTCTAGATACTGACTACTAGAGCATTGTGTACCTCCCTACTCTGGACAGATGTCTTCCTCATCCATTGACTCCTCCTCATCCTCCTCACAAAGTGTCCCCTGCCTAGGCCTTTGTGAGGAACCACGTTGCGCAGACTGTAGAGAAGCAGATGGCATTTGTGACTCCTCATCCTCCACCTCTTCCAAAACCTCGTCCCTTAGTGCTTGCAGTGTTTTTTCAAGCAGGCAGATAAGGGGGATAGTCATGCTGATTAGTGCATCATCTGCACTCGCCATCCGCGTGGAATAATCGAAGGCACGCAAAACGTGGCAAATGTCCTTCATAGAGGCCCACTCAGTGGTGGTGAAGTGTGAACGGCGCACACTGCGACTTGTTTGCTCCTGCTGCAGCTGGTACTCCATTACTGCTGCCTGCTGCTCACACAACCTCTCCAACATATGTAACGTTGAATTCCACCTGGTGGGTAGGTCACATATGATGCGATGTTCCGGAAGACGTAATCGGCGCTGCAGAGCTGCAATGCGTGATCTTGCATTGCTGGAACGCCGCAAGTGAGCGCACTCTATGCGGACCTTGTGAAGCAGTGCATCAAGATCCGGATAGTCCCTCAAAAAACTCTGCACGACCAAGTTGAGCACATGTGCCAGACATGGGATGTGAGTGAGGTTGCCTAGGCCCAGAGCTGCCACCAGATTTCGGCCATTGTCACACACTACCATGCCTGGCTGGAGATTCGCTGGCAGAAACCACACGTCGCTCTGCTGCTTGATGGCATTCCAGAGCTCCTGCGCTGTGTGGCTTCGATTCCCCAAAGAAATTAATTTTAATACGGCCTGTTGACGTTTGGCCACGGCTGTGCTCATATTGGTCACCATAACAGGTAACCGTTCACGGGTCGATGTGGAGGTAGACCGTGACTGCTCCTGCAGCGCTGATTCAGAGGAACTGGAGTATGAGGAGGAGTCAATGTGTACAGACTGGATTCCTGCAATCCTTGGAGTTGGCAGAACACGTACAGCGCCACTCTCAAGATCTGTACCCGGCTCCACAACATTTACCCAATGGGCAGTGAGGGAAAGGTATCGTCCCTGTCCATGCTTACTGGTCCACGCATCGGTGGTCAGGTGGACCTTGCTACTGACGGCGTTTTGTAGCGCATGTTTAATTTTTCCCTCCACATGATGTTGCAGGGCAGGGACGGCTTGCCTGCTGAAATAAAATCGGCTGGGCACGTTGTATTGTGGGACTGCCAATGCCATAAAGTTACGGAATGTGTCAGTCTCCACCAGCCTGAATGATAGCATTTCAAGGGCCAGTAGTTTAGCAATGCCAGCATTCAGAGCCTGTGCTCGGGGGTGGTTTGCCGAGTATGGGCGCCTTTTCTCCCATGCCTGTGCTAACGATGGCTGTAGACTGGCCTGGGAGTGTGAGGATGACTGGGAAAGTGGTGCTGTGGGTGGAATTACACTGTGTCTCTGTACAACAGTGCCAGAGATTCTTCCATGGCGATCCTGTGAGGAAGCCGAACCAGCTGTGTGTGAGCTGGAGGAAGAGGCTACAACACGAGCTGAAGAGGTGGTAGGTGGCGCTGTAGGTTGGCCTAGGTCTTCAGTGTGTTTTTGTAACTCCACCACGTGCTTGGTCCGCACATGTTTCCACATATTTGTGGTATTGAGGTTGCTGACACTTTTCCCTCTTTTCACCTTCTGATTACACAGCTTGCATTTGACAAAGCAAATGTCATCTGCAACTGTGTCAAAAAAGGACCAGGCACTGCAAGTCTTGGGAGCGCCCGCTTTGGATTTTGGAAGAGCCATGCTCCTAATGGGTGCCGAAGTGGAGGCTACAGGCAACCAAGTCTGCCCCCTCCCTCTCCCTCCTTTTTGGGCTGTTCGGGGAATCTCTTCCTCAGAGCTGCTCCCACCACCTTCCTGTCCCTCACGCCATGATGGGTCAAGGACCTCATCATCTACACCACCCTCTTCAAACAACTGCTTCTCCTGGGTAGTCTCGACAGCACAGTACGCACCAGAAAGTGGCACCTGAGTCTCATCATCAGATGCGTACTGAGGTGTGCTGCTGACCATAGGCACTGGCCCACCCGCCTCTTCAGATTCAGAGAGACAAAACGGTTGCGCATCACTGCATACTACCTCTTCTTCAAATTCTCGAATTCTGCTTGGCTGGCCCCCTCTTTCCAAGCCAAGAGATTCAGAGAACAGAAGTAGAGATGGCTCCTGTCCAGGGCTCTCTGACTGCCTGGGCAATTTGGCAGGTGGTGAAGAGACAGATGGGTGCTCTTCAGTGCTCAGGACCTGAGAGGATCTGGAACTAATTAAAGTCGATGCGTTAGCTGCCATCCATCCGACAACGGCTTCAATTTGTTCCTCGCGCAGCAGTGGGGTACGGCTAGCTCCTACAAAGCTGCGCATAAAGGACTGTTCCCTGGTAAAACTGGGGGATGCTGAGTCACTGGTGCCCGCAGCAGGCACAGAATCCCCACGTCCTCTCCCTGCAGGCACAGAATCCTCACGTCCTCTCCCTGCAGAAACTCCACGCCCACGCCCACGACCATGACCACATGCCTTACTCCCTGCCTTCTTCATCTTGGTAGACTGATAAAGATAGGCAGAAAAGTACTAAGGGCTTAGTGTGCTTATTCCTGAACAGCTGCTAACAGGTATAAGAAACACTAATTTTATAAAGTGTGGACTAGACTTTAATATGAGCTAATGTGGCCTACACAACTGTAAAGTGGAGTGTTTGGTGAACTTTATTTAGTTTTTTTTTGTCACAAAAAGACACTGGATGTGCCTAAAGATGTAATAACGATAGTATCACAAACTTTTTGTAGCTATTACAATGTAGGAAGGTAACCTACAATGCAATAGATGAGGCTGCAAAAAATAGGCTAATACTAATCTGGCTGGGGCTGCAGGGCCCAATGCTGCAGAAAGGCTCCTCTAACTACTCCTATATAGTGTGTTTGGAACCAATTTAGCTGAATACGGATGGAACCACCACACTAATAGGAGAAATCAGGAAAAATTATGAATTGGCAAAAAAGGACAATGTATGAGGCAGTGACACACACTGAGTGCATTACAACCAGACGTGGTTGAAGCACACACTACAGGGTGAGCTGCACTCACACACCAGACCTTGCAGACAGCGGTGAACAGTACAGATGCAGAGCACTGTGCACTAGCGCTGCAAGACCAAAAAAAATTCTCTATCTACTCCTATATAGTGTGTTTGGAACCAATTTAGCTGAATACGGATGGAACCACCACACTAATAGGAGATATCAGGGAAAATTATGAATTGGCAAAAAAGGACAATGTATGAGGCAGTGACACACACTGAGTGCACTACAACCAGACGTGGTTGAAGCACACACTACAGGGTGAGCTGCACTCACACACAGAGACCTTGCAGAAAGCGGTGAACAGCACAGAGAACTGTGCACTAGCACTGCAAGGCACAGCGATTTATAAAGTAGCTTGGGTAAAGCAGAATAGACCAAATAGGTAGCTAAAACTGTCCCTCAGAACAACAGCGTCCTATCCCTAACTGAATTCACAGCAGAGTGATCTCAAAATGGCGGCGGTGGCTTTTATAGTGCATCATGACATCATTTCAGCAGCCAATCACAGCCATGCCATTAGTTAAGATGCCTACATGCCTAACAGGATGTGCCCACACTTCTTAGGATCCTCATTGGCTGAATAAAATGAAAATGGCTCATTGCATTATGGGAACTTCCGATTCCGGTATACAATATTGCAAAAGTATCGGAGTTAAGTATCGGAATTCCGATACCGCGAATATCGGCCGATACCCGATATTTCAGTATCGGAATGCTCAACACTACTCGTGGATCATCCCATTCCGATGAAAGGCAGGTAGCTCAACCTCCTCCAGATCATCCATTTCCTCTTCCGTGTCTGACTGGGTGAGGCATCCTGGACAGGGCATCGGCGTTGGCGTTTTTGCGGCCCGCCCGGTATTTAATTGTGAATTGGTAGTTTGACAGCCGAGCCATCCACCGTTGTTTCAGTGCCCCTAGCTTGGCTGTTTCAAGATGGGTCAAGGGGTTATTGTCAGTGTAGGCAGTGAACTTACTGGAGGCCAAGTAGTGCTTAAACCTTTCGGTGATGGCCCAGACCAGAGCCAGGAACTCCAACCTGAAGCTGCTATAGTTCTCCGGGTTCCTCTCAGTCGGGCGGAGCTTCCTGCTTGCGTATGCGATCATTTTCTCTTGGCCATTCTGCTTCTGACTTAGGACAGCGCCCAGCCCTTCGTTGCTGGCATCAGTATACAGCAGGAACGGTTGGCTGTAGTCAGGGTGGGCTAGGATCTCGTCGCCTGTCAGGATCTCCTTCATCTCCTGGAATGACTCGGCTTGCTCCTTACCCCAATGGAATGGGGGGTTCTTGCCTTTGGGGGACTGCCCTACCAGGAGGTCTTGCAGAGGAGCTGCTTTCTTAGTATAGTCTTTTATGAACCTCCGATAGTATCTTACTAGTCCCAGGAACAGACGCACCTCCTTCAGGTTCTTCGGCTCTGGCCACTTCTGGATGGCAGTAACCTTCTCTGGGTCTGGTGCTACCCCTTCCGGACTACAATGTGCCCCAGGTACTGTACCTTTCTCTTGAGCAGGTGGCACTTCGAGGGCTTCAGCTTCATCCCGTACCGGGACAATGACACAAATACCTCTGCCAGGTGCTTCAAGTGGTCCTCGTACGTCTTGGAGTACACTATCACATCGTCCAGGTAAAGTAACACAGTCTCGAAGTTGCAGTGTCCCAGGCAGCACTCCATCAATCTCTGGAACGTTCCGGGGGCATTGCAGAGTCCAAACGGCATACTATTGAACTCGCAGAGTCCCATCGGGGTGGTAAAGGCCATCTTCTCCCGATCCTCCTCAGCCACAGCTACTTGCCAGTACCCACTAGGGAGGTCAAGGGTGGAAAAGTAATTTGCAGACTTTAAGGCAGCCAGGGACTCCTCTATGCGTGGTAAAGGGTATGCATCTTTATGTGTGATGCGATTTACTTGACGGTAATCTACACACATTCTCATGCTCCCGTCCTTTTTCCTGACTAGCACTAGCCCAGGGACTACAACTATCCCTTACTACCCCTGCCTTTCTCATGTCGCGCAACATCTCCTTTGCCTTCTGGTAGTGAGCTGGTGGCATAGGCCTATAACGTTCTTTGATTGGGGGATGGTTGCCTGTGGGGATATGGTGTTGAACCCCCTTAATCCTCTCAAAGTCAAGTGGATGTTTACTGAACACTTGCTGGTATTCCTGAACCACCCGGTGTACACCCTGTTTTTGATGGGCAGGAGTGGTGTCTGTCCCAACATGGAGCTGTTGACACCAGTCCTCCACCTGGGTTGCAGGGTCATTATCCTCCACTTCGTCTGGTGAGGTTAAGGACTCCGCCTCATGTATGGAGTTGTTATTTACAGCATGTAATTTGGCAACAGTGGCATAACGTGGTAACTTAACCTCATCTTCCCCATAGTTAAGAAGACTGACGGGCACCCTCCCATTGTGTACATCCACCACTCCTCTGGCAGTTAAGAGTGTGGGTCTGTGCTCGGAGCTAAGGGGTTCTACTACCGCCTGGTAGCTCTGTCCTCTAAGACCTATGGCTGCTCTACACCAGATAAGCATTTCTATCATTGGGGGGATCACAATGGGTATGGGGTCGGTCACCCGCACATTACCAATTTCACCACCTGTTAACCTTACTTGCTGTTGGTACATCAGGACGCGGATTTCCTTCTGCAGCGCTCTCCTCTGTCCTGGTCTGGCAGTGTCAGCTATCTGTTGGAGTAAGAACAAAACTTCTCCCAAACAATTAACAACAATGTTAGTGCCAAGTACCATATACGGATTAGTGTCATCAGGATTAGTCTCTACTACAATTAGTCCCTGGTCCTTCAGCTCCACTCTCCCCACCTTTACAGTCACATTCTTAACCCCGATTAGGTTAAGGGGGAGTCTGATTGAGGCATAAACAGAAAGATCTGGAGCTGGCGGACGTAGGTCGTCCATGGACTAGAACCTTTTGTAGAGGACGTCAGGCATTACAGTTACCTGAGATCCTGTGTCCAGCAGAGTGTGCGTCGGGATTCCGTCCAGCATAATGGACAGGAAAGGTCTTCCTCCCACGAACCTGTTGTACCAGTCTGATGGGCCTGGGGACTCTACTCCTGGGTGTCGGCCATCGGACCCAGGGTTTTCTCGTTTAAAGGACAGTACTGGGCGGTGTGACCTGTCTTGCGGCAGTGTTAGCAGGCAGGATCCCTCTGTGGACGGCGTTGGTCACTGATCCTCGTAGAGGGTGGTGTTATCCTCCTCCTCCTTCGCATCCAGGGGACGTCCTCAGGACTGTCGGCTAGCAGGATCTTCCCTTTTTCCTCGGGCTCCGTCCGCAGCTGCAGGCTACTCAGCACAGTGGTCAGGGTTTTGCCTAACTGACGCACCTCTGAGCGCAGGTTGTCCAGCTCTCTAGGGGACGTTACTGGAACCTTGGCGTCAGCGGACACCGGGGACAAGGTGGGTGTGGCAGGCACTGTGGTGATCCCACCCTGGTAACTTTGGATGGAATTTGTTTCCAGGGGCTGCAGTCCTTTTATAGCCATGTCCTTAAGATTGTCAAAGGTGGCATCTGGATGATCCAGGGACCACCAACGCACAGTCCTGCTCTCCTCTGGAGACTTTAGTCCCCGGACAAACTGTTCCTTCAGCATTTTGTTTTCATTGTCTATGCTGGTTGGACTAACCTGTTTCAGAGCTCGCAGGGCCCCTTGTAGACGCCAGGCATAGTCCCGAACATTGTCCTCTGGTTGTTGAGAACAGCTGTAGAACCTCATCCGGAGGTCCGTCTCAGTAAGATCCTCAAAGACAGTTTGTAACTTATTAAAGATTGTGGACACTTACTCCTGGTCTGCGGCCGACCAAGTTTCTACTTCTCGCTCCGCAGCACCAGTCAATTGTCCTAATACCACTGCTTGCCTGTCATAGGGTACATATCCAGGATACTGCATATCTTCTGTTTGAATCCAGACAGGGAATCTGGTTTGCCGCTGTACTGAGGAAGCCACTTTGCTCCCGGGATGTACGGTAGAGTTATTGGAATGACAGGAGTGACAGGACCTGCTGATGGGGCGGCTGCTTCGGCCTGCGCGGCATCAGGCGCGGGTTGAGCATCAGGGTGATCAGCCGATACTCCGGCGTCTTGCTGTGCATCGGACATTCTGGCGCCCCCCTAGCTAACCGTGGCCTACCTTCTTTTCTTTTCTTCCGGTAGGCCGCAGCTCCGCAGGTGATGGTCTTCTTCAGGACCTTGCGTCGCTTGCGTCTTACGTCAGAGCGCTCACCGCGGCTCCTTCCAGGACCTGGCGCTTCCTGGTATAACGTCAAGTCGTGGGGCGTGTCCGTGGCTTCGCGCTCTTTTGCAGGTACGCCCCTCAGTTTCGCGCGGTTACGCCCTTCTTCTTGCCGCACTACAGCGCGACAATGGCGGCCATCTTCGCCACAGTTAAATATACAGTTTTTATTAAAGGCGCACAGTACCCGGTGGCAACGAGCACAACACTCCGTAGTTGCAGCGGGCACCAAATCCTGTTCGTGACGCCAGGGAAGAGAAGATGAGTAGACCAGGGGAATGGGGTTACTCGGAGCCTGGGCCTTATTGCTGGGGATGTCGTGGTAGTCGGCTCCCGGGCCCGTACTCTGGGCCTCTCTTTTAAAAGGGTGGATAATTATATGAAAGTTCGTGACGCCACCTGTGGTGTCTGGTGAGACTCACCAGCGCTGCAGCAGTCCGCTGAGGCCGGTGGTATGGCAGCTCGGTGGCAAAGCTCCCCACAGGTGGAGCTAGGCCTCAGGGCAGCATATGTAGAAGGGAATGCAGGACGGGGAGGCCAGCCGGGCCTACGGAAAGACAGGCAAACACACACAGTTCTCTTCAGTACCTTTTACTGATGGAATTCAGGCACATCCCAGGGCACTGTAGGGTGAAGGGTGCATTGCCAGATTCTCCCCCAGGGAGCGGGGATAGGGCCTCCTGATTCTTGTCTTTGTGTGGTAAGTTTCTGACCTGCCTGGAGCTAGGCCTAACTTTGTCTCTGTCCTGCACTGGCTGACGTTTTGGCAGGGCCTTCTCTTGGAGTGCACGCTCCCAGCTTGCGGGGCCTATGTGTCTCCTGGCTCTGTTACGTATCAGCACTTTAGTGGTCCTGGGACCTGTAGTCCTCCAGGGATTCCGGTTGTACTTTACAGGGTCATAGAGATCCCGGTAACTTCGGACCCGGTGTCCGGTATACGTTTCGGGGTGAGCCGGTAAAGCTCCTCTGCCCCCACTGCTACTAACTCTCGACTCGCCTTCGGCCACGCTCGGGCCCTCTCTAGGCTACTCACTAACGGCAGCTTGCAGTGCTTCACCGATCTTATGGCGCCGGCACACCTGGGGCTCGCTGACTTGAGCCACTTGAGTCTGGACTAAGCCTCAGGATTACTGGAGGGCTAGCTTACCTCACACAGCAACCTGGGTTCTGCGATGCACACTTGCTCTTTGTGCACTCCAGTCTCAACTGCACAGACTCTAACTTCTAAGTGACTACCTAGCTCCACCTCCCCTTTTTATATCCCTAACAGGCTCCCTCTGGTGGTCTGAGGTGGGAGGTGAAGGTGTGTGATTGCTTAGAGAGCCCTCTGGTGGAGGAATCCTTTAATACACCCTCCTAGGATCTGTGGTACCAAGCGCAGCTGGGCACCACACCTACCTTTGGGTTCCCCCCACTCCAGCCAGGGACAGGGCTCAGCAGAAAGCACATTGCATCTTGCCCTTCCAGCCGGCCTGGAGCAGTGTAGTGTTGGATGCAGGTGTTGAGGTTCCGGGCAGCACTCCCTCCTTACCTGAGAGAAGAGAGACACCACACCTCTGGGTGAGGTGCAGTACCTGTGTGGCGACTGAACCCTCAGGGGCGCCACATTCCCCCCTGGTAAAACACAGCGCGTCCGCGGGCTGGAACAGAGTAAAACAGGGATATTATTGACATGCAAATTTTTAGATGCATCATATATAAGATAATAAAACATGACATTTCTTTAACGTTACAGGTTTCCATAACATTATAAAACACTTTTCATATAAAACATTTTGTCACAGGTTACAGTACATGCTGTAACCGGGTGTCCATTTTATTTTTAAACAGGTGCAACAAGTAGCAGCATGAGGGACCCGTCCGCAAACCCTCAACGTAGGCCCATGGCGTGGCTGCAGGGCATAGATGATCCTGTGCAGGACCACGTCTTCCACCACGCCAAACAGGTTTGTGTTCTGTGGTCATTTGTTACTGATATAAAACCAACAGAGTGCACTTTAAGAAGTGCTGAACTATTTACAATACAAGTTTTTGGCCGTTCACTGTCCCCAGCCTGGAGTCTATTTACCCTGACGGGTAATTAGGAAAACACACACTGTTTTGGAAAAACATTATTTTTCAAACTCTCACACTAACGCACCCTTACGGGTGACTATGTACAATTAGTCCCACCTACTATCCTAGTAGTGGGGTCCCTGCCTGTGGTACTTCTGATTCTTGCTGGACCCAGCCGGGTCTTCAGCCTTGTACTGCAAGGGGACCAGGGATGGAGCAGCGCCAGCCGCGTCTGGGACAGGAACATCACTCCTACCTGCTCCCGCGACTGCTTCAGCTCAGCCTGACACCTCCCGGTCTTTACGCAGCTTCTCTCCTCCTCCTCTCCCATTTCGGGGGCGGTCCCATGGCAATTTGCTGTCGGTCACTCCCTGTGACGGCCTCCATGCTTTGACGGACACATCTATACGGACAGTCACTGTTGCAAGGGGCAGGGTTTGCTTTTGGCGCCATTCCGGGACCCGGCCCACGATGGGAGGTTCCATTTTGTTGTCCTTTAGCAAGCACATAATGGCGCCCGTTCTTCTGGGGTGGGCGCCATATTCAATGTAGAAAAACAGTCCTTAGGCACACAATACCTGCCGATAACAGGTTGGTCACGTATCCTGTTCATGACGCCAGAATCTGAAGCGCCCCCAGAGCCGTGGGGTACCCCGCAACCAGGCCTATGGATGCCGGTATGGGATTATCACGGTGGCTGGCCCGGTCCGTGGCCAAGGGCGGTCAGTGCAAAAGGGGATATTTTTGATAGGAAAGTTCATCATGCCACCTGTGGATTGCAGCTAAAGGGAGTCGCCGCTGCGGAGCAGTCCTCTGGAGCTGAACCCCACTTTCTCGTGTTCCTAGCTAGACCATCTTCACGCTGGGTCTTTCTCCCTCCTGCCCTGCGCTTCCCCACTCTCAATCCCGCTCGGGTACTCTGAAGTCCCTCCTGTCCATCGGAGTTCACAGACCTGCTTGACCCTCACAGGGATTAGAACAAGGCTTCGGCAACTGACTATATAAGCCAGAAGCCTTCGGTTTTCCAAGCCAAGACTTGGAGTATACGGCTGGACCAGGGGCCGGTCCCCTTCTTGCGGCCTAGATCCCTCTGTCTTCTGACAGATTCGGGGCGTACGGGTGCCGTCTCGCACTCGCCGTACCCCCTAGTATCCCTTCTGCAGAACGGAGCCTACTCCCTGCTCCGCTCCTGGGCCTCTAGGACTAGGCCCTGCTTGTGGAGCAGAGCTCCTAAAGAGACTCTGCTCCCTGACTGTTCTTCTGAACTGTCCTTACTGTCTGAACTGCCACCCTAAGATGGCTTCCCATTTTATACCTCTTTCTAAAAGTGCTCCCCTAAACTACTTCCTCCACCAACACCCACTACTGGTTCCCCCTACCTTTGGGTTCCCCCCACTCCAGCCAGGGACAGGGCTCAGCAGAACACTACATTGCGTCTTGCCCTTCCAGCCGGCCTGGAGTAGTGTAGTGTTGGATGCAGGTGTTAGTGTTCCGAGCAGCACTCCCTCCTTACCTGAGAGAAGGGAGACCCCACACCTCAGGGTGAGGTGCAGTACCTCTGTGGCGACTGAACCCTCAGGGGCATCACACCTGCTCCCCTCCTGGGCCTCTAGGACTAGGCCCTGCTTGAGTAGCAGAGCTCCTAAAGAGACTCTGCTCCCTGACTGTTCTTCTGAACTGTCCCTCTCAACTAACCTACCACCCTAAGATGGCTTCCCATTATATACCTCCTTCTAAAAGTGCTCCCCTAAACTACTTCCTCCACCCACACCCACTACTGGTTCCCCCTACCTTTGGGTTCCCCCACTCCAGCCAGGGACAGGGCTCAGCAGAAAGCACATTGCATCTTGCCCTTCCAGCCGGCCTGGAGCAGTGTAGTGTTGGATGCAGGTGTTGGGGTTCCGGGCAGCACTCCCTCCTTACCTGAGAGAAGAGAGACACCACACCTCTGGGTGAGGTGTAGTACCTCTGTGGCGACTGAACCCTCAGGGGCGCCACATAATCTCATCGTGAGCCTTGAGGACATTTCTCTTAACTTCCAAAAGGAGGTAAGTTCCATATGGACAATTGATGCAATTTATATCTAAAATTTCACTAGTCTCTCTACCATTCTGCAATTGCTTGACCAGGACGACGTAATCTTTTCAGTTTTGAATCACAACATTTACTAGTTTTTAATGTTTCCACCTTTATCACTAGGCTTTATGACTATGTTTGCTTTCCTTCTTCTTCATCGAGTGCTCGAGTGCATTTGGCTCCATTATGTCTCATCTGGTGAGGTGGGTCCTTGAAGCCTCAGACTTGGGAGTGAGCAGATGTAATGCAGCATGGACTGATGAGGTTGATGCAGCAAGGAGAACAGGAGGCTGTAGAGGATTGATAGCAGCTGAAGGAATGTTAGCTGCTGAAGCTGGAGACTCAGCATAGGAAGACCGATAAAGCAGAGTCGGGATAAAGACACCATAGTGCTATCTTGAAGATGTAACTGATCTAAGTAGGTCCGGAAACGCACAGTAGAGATGGAGAAGAGTTGAGTGTTGTAGCAGACCCTAGAAGCACAGCAGAGCTGGAAATCTTAGGTGAATCCTTTGTGGTGAGGTAGCAGAGCCCAACAATGTAGCAGAGCTAGTTTTGTTGGTAGGTACACCGAAAACCAAAGTGGAGTGATATGCTGAAGCCAGCAATGTAACAGAACTGGGTATGTCATGTGGGCAATGCAGAACTGGTCAAGGAAGTAGTCCACAGTACTGGCGTGCATGGCAACTATAGTAACATGGTCTGATCATATCACAGCTCCTGGCCAGGTGGGTGAGGGGGAAGGGAGAAAAAAGCATACAGAAATTACAGTACAAGATCGCAAATGATGATTTGTTTGAAAACATTGTTTATAAAAAGGCAGTGAAATATTTTACCTCACAAAAAGAATCAGCTGTGATCCCTTACTGTGCTGTCCTGTCTGTATATGTGGCGCCCTGCTGCGCACTGGTGCCACAGAACCCAGAAGGGTGCATAGATGAACTTCTCCACAAGAGGCCCTCACTGCATTCATACACCTCCAACCTTCCACCTCAGACCAGCAGAGGGAGCCCGTTAGGGACATATATATAGGGAAGGTGGAGCCAGGCAGCTCAGTCAGAGTCTAGTGAAATGTTGCAGTGTGCTCAGTGAGGGAGCAGCACGCAGGCTGCTGTGTGAGGCAAGTCTAGGCCTCCAGCAAGTGCTGAAGCCTAGTGAGGGCCCCGAGCGTGGCCGAAGGCAAGAGGAGAAGGAGAGAGGAGTCAAGGGGGCAGAGGAGCATACCAGGCTCACCCCGAGATATATACCGGACACCAGGCCCGAGCCTACGGGGTTTCCTTTATGCCCAGTAGGGACCACCGGAATCCCTGGAGGACTACAAGTCCCAGGCTCGCCAAAAGCTGACTGCATTACCAGGGCTAGGAGTCACGGAGGCCCCAGCGACCAGGGAGAGTGATTTCAAGGAGAAGGCCCTATCACCAGGTCAGCAGGTGCGAGTGATAGACAGTAACCACGCTAGGCCTAGCTCCAGGCAGGTCAGAAGCATAGGAACAAAGCCACGGATCAGGAGGCCCTATACCCGCTCACTGGGGAGAGTCCAAAAGTGCGCCCTTCGCCCGGAGTACCCTGGACCGTGCCTGCACCACCACCAGTAAAGGTACTGAAGCTTAACCCCGTGTGAGTGTCCGTCTTTCGTCCGGGACCATCCTGCTGTCTCTCGCCAGCATCCATCATATATTCCTTGACTGCCCTGGAGCTTGCTCTACCTGTGGAGAGCCACCCCATCCCTGCTGCCGTAACACTAGCTCCAGAGGACTGCTCCACAGCGGCAGCTCCCTTTAGCCGCAATCCACAGGTGGCGTCACAAACTTTCCAAATTCCCTATAAATAATCCCCCTTTTCATTGACCGCCATGGGTCACGGACCGGGCCAGCAACCGTGAACTCACCCATACCGGCATCCATAGGCCCGGCTGCCGAGTACCCCACGGCCCAGGGGGCGCGTCACAGGGAGTAGGCTCCGTTCTACAGAAGGGATACTAGGGGGTACGGCGAGTGCGAGACGGCACCCGTACGCCCCGAATCTGTCAGAAGACAGAGGGATCTAGGCCGCAAGAAGGGGACCGGCCCCTGGTCCAGCCGTGTACTCCAGGTCTCGGCTGGGAAAACCGGAGGCTTCTGGCTTATAAAGTCAGTTGCCGAAGCCTCGTTCTAATCCCTGTGAGGGTCAAGCCGGTCTGTGAACTCCGATGGACAGGAGGGACTTCAGAGTACCCGAGCGGGATTGAGAGTGGGGAAGCGCAGGGCAGGAGGGAGAAAGACCCAGCGTGAAGACGGTCTAGCTAGGAACACGAGAAAGTGGGGTTCTGCCAGGTACTCCCAATCTGCCTGAGGAAGAACTGAACCTCTGACTGGTGAACGCAGCGTGACATGGGAGGCTAGCACCTGTACAGTGCACCCGTGGAACTGTCTTAAGAACTGTGAGTAAAAACTCGGATGACTGCACTGCACTGCCTCCGTCCCTTCTTTCATCGGCGCCATCGTTCATCCGGACTACAACGCCCAGCCCAACCCACTCTCTCTCTCACTACACTGCCCTGGAGCTTGCTCTACCTGTGGAGAGCCACACCATCCCTGCTGCCTTAACACCAGCTCCAGAGGACTGCTCTGCAGCGGCGGCTCCCTTTAGCCGCAATCCATAGGTGGCGTCACAAACTTTCCTATCAATAATATCCCCTTTTGCACTGACCGCCCTGGGCCACGGACCAGGCCAGCCACCGTGATAATCCCATACCGGCATCCATAGGCCCGGCTGCCGAGTACCCCACAGCTCTGGGGGCGCGTCAATTACATTCATGTATTTTACCAACCCTACCTACCACTGCTGCCTTTTATGGCCTTCAAAGGGGGCACAAGGTGATCGGACCTATTCCTGGCCACTTAATTGTATTGGAAAATGGCAACCTAACCCAAGATGTGAGCAGTTATCTTGACAAAATACTGTCCAAATATGTAACAAATCTACCATCCTATCTGAAATATACAGAGGATCGTCATAACGATCCATGAAATAACACTCATGTAGCCAGTGCTGACGGGGAATCATTATTCTGTTACACCAGACACAGTTTATACTTGGAGGAGAACAATTGTTCTTGAGCACCAAAATCACGTAATGCAAAAAATGTTTTGTCTTGTCACTATTACAATTTATTTTGAGGACACTTATTTTCAGTACATTTCAAAACACATCAATATATGGTATTGCACAGTCAAACGTTGTATAAGACCGTTAACCTTTCAGGGACCCAAAGTTAATCAGATCTTTTATGAAATTTTTTGTTTCTGTGCAAGTTATTTTTTTCAGTACAGCATAGTTTGTTTCCTTGTAATAGCCTGCAGTCAGGGACTAACTTTTAATAAAAAGGAACAACCCCTTTAAGTTTTTATACTAGTCACATTTTGCTAACCAGCTTTTTAATTGCAGCCTGCCTTATTAGCATTGACCTGGGATGTGCTGCAGACATCATGGATACCATTGCTGGCTTAATAGCGGTTTATAAGATGAGGGCTGGTTCTAGAAACCTCAGTGTTTTATAATAGATATAACATGTCTGCTTTCATACAAGGCATGACATCGGTGCGTCTGTGTGTATGGACATAATTGAGCTACTTATCTTAAATGTGATAGAGCAGTGGCATTTATATTAATGTCAATGATAAAAGTTTTGTTTTAACAATTCTACAGCAGGTGGAAGAAAGAGAAATTCTGTGCAAATCAAACAATTTGTAAATAGTTTATGTCTAACGAACCACCGGCTGCAGGTCCTTTTCTTTTCTTTTTGCTTTGAAGGTCAATAAAGGGACTTTGTTGCCTGCTCTTATTAGTGCAGGTGCTTTTAGTCTTGACTTTAAGCACCATAAAAATTTATGCTAAACAGATTGTCATAGGCAGTGTCAGACTGAAGAACATTGGGTCCACCAGAGGATTTGATTCTGAGGGCCCACCTCTCTCCGCCACTCGAGAGCCCCATAACAGCTGCAAGGTTTGCACTATGAACTCTCCTGAAGGAGAAGCCAGGGCCCACCCGAGGATTCTCAAGTTCTCTGGTGGGCCAATCCATCCCTGGTCATAGGTCAGAGGTACAGTGAAGACTGCGGTCTGCCTCTATTCCTCCTCCAATTCCACCAGCAATGTAAACCAGAATTTCTGGCCCGTAAACACCAGTGCACAAGCTCGAATTGGCCAACAGGGGAACAGGTGAATCCCCCCGGTGGGAGTGTGGCTCCCATTTCCCTACATGAGTAGTAGTTGGCACAATACACTTGATTCACTATACAGTATATAGACAAAGACAACATGTCATCATTCATTTAAGAAACTACCAGTGTGTTATTAAATAGAAACATAGGTGCATATGTGAATGAGGGTAATGTAATATTTGCATGTAGCTGAACAGTGGGCCCCCCGGGACCCCTAAGACTTTTTGTAATTAGCTTACGTTGCCGATAATGACTGTGAGCGGCGCTATCACTGGCCGTTCACAGGCATCACGTGACTCCCGGCTGCAGCCGGCTCTGACATCTGCTGACGTCACGACAAGTGCTGACGTCAGCCTGTGCTGTGCAGGGGATACCCGGAGCCGGATCGCTGGGGGTTGTAGTCTCAGTGTGGCGGTGACCCGGTCCGTGCCCAGGGCGGTCAAACCAGTGGCAGTCTTAGGTAATAACAGTGTCCGACTACGCCACCCGTGGATTGCGGTTAGTGGGGACCGCCGCTGCGCTGCAGACCGCTGAGGCTGATGTTGTATGCGCAGCCAAGTATGGGATAACTCCCCACGGGAGAAGTATTGCCTCAGGGCAGCTAGTGTGGATGATGGGAGTGATGGTGTGAGCGTCCCAATACTGATGGTGCTGGTGCGGCGATGAAACACAGAGACGTGTGGTGCTGTTCAGGGTCTTTACTGATGGTATAACGCAGACCCTCCCGGGAGTACTGGTTAGCAGTAAGGGGCCTGGTCAGTCTGTAAGCAAGTAGGATCTCCCCTGGCCAGGTGGAGTTGTAGGCCTCCCCGACTATCTGCACTCTTTCCTGGCTACCTTGCTCTATACGGGTAGAAGTAGCCCACGTCCCTGAGTATACCGTGTGGTGCTCACCCGTATGGCCGGTGACTTGGGGCCTTCCATTAGCCTCCGCTTCACGATGGCGGTGCTGGTCCCTTGCTTGTGACCGTGCCTCCGGGCTTCTATGGCCAGAGGACATGGAATCCCCTGCCGGTTGGATTCTGCTGCTGGACCTGGATGTCCCCACAGCCTCGGACTCCGTGTCCGGTATTAGTGTCTTCAACCAGGGTGAACTCTGCTCAGCTTCAGCCCCTGGTATTCAGCTACTGTTCCTACAGAGCTCCTGGTTCTTACTTTCCCTCTCCAGGCTCTGACTGCTCTGCTTGTTCTGCAGGCTCTGTCTGTGTGTGGGACTTCACTCCCTAATCCCGCCCCAGACCCAGTTTGTAAGGGCAGATTCCTCCCCTCCCAGGTCTGGTGGGCCGTGTTGCATGCTTAGGGCTCCTGACCAGAGAAACCTCCCACTTGCTCTCAGAGATAATATTTCTATTACTGTGGCAACCAGACCCCTGGGGTGCCACATTCCCCCTTAGTAAATTTTAGTACTCCGGGACTAAACACATTTTTTTTAAAGAAACATAAATGCAGGGTATAACAATAACACAATAACATATTTACAAGTAGCTTTAGTTCTTTAAAGGTCACGGCGTGTCCGCAACCGGGTGTCCATATCACCCAAGGTGAAGCTTTAAGCGAAGTAGGGGACCTGTCCAAAGCAAACCCCTTGCGTTGGCCTTGGGCGTGGCTGCAAGGCTGGAGCTAGCTACTTTGGGCTGCAAGGAGGCCACGCCAGACAGGTTTTCTCTTCCGCGGCCGTCTTCGCAAGAGGCACCAAGGTGCAACTATCTACAAAATTGTTCCGGTTATCCAGCGTCCACAACCTGTTAGTCCATAAAAATCTGCAGGGTAACTGAGAAACATAATTAATAACAGGCAACAAACATAAACCATAAACAGTTAAGCAGATAAATTCACAGTGCATTAGTTTAGATTTTCCAGCGAGCGGGCATCTGACCTCTAGTAACTCTAGTGGACCTACGGAGCTCACTAACTGGTCCTGCACTACAGGGTGTAGGAGGTGTTATGGGTAAGCTGGGCAGCTGTCTGCGCACTATTTGGCTCACTAGGGGCACGGCAGGCTCACTACTAGCAGAGGGTTGATCCTCCTGCGCTGCTGGTGTGGACTCTTCTGCCTCCTGGGCCGGCTGCTCTTCCAGCTCTACCTGGTCTTCTGTAGGCACTTGAGGGGCTGGCTGGAGAAAGGTGAGGACGGGCACCACGATAGCGTTGTTTACTTGTGTCCAGGACCGGGGAAAGTCTCCGAGTACGGTGCTGATCATTTCCTCCTTTTCCTCTACGGGTTGAGGGTCTTCCTGATCTTCATCCGTGCTTTGCAATTTCTCGGGGCACTTTTTCAGGTGGTCTCTGGAGACAGTGGCTGTGGTCTCTCCTCCATCCTTGCTGATGACGTACACCTTTGGATTATTGTGGCTTGAGGGCAGTACAGTGTACGGGTCCTTTTCCCACTGGTCGTCCAACTTATGGAGCCGCCTTTTTCTTTTCAAGACCTGCTCTCCAGGTACCAGGGGAACAGCGGGAGCATGTTGGTTATAAGTCCTCTCCTGCCTTTCTCTTGATTGACAGAGACTTCGCTCGACGCTCTCCTGTACTTTCCGGTACTGTTGCTGCCGTTCTGTATCCCAGTCTGCCTCTGGTGAGGTGTCCTCGGGTGTCAGGACTCCCATATCCAGGTCAACAAGCAGCTTACCAGGTCTTGCTCGCATTAGGTAAGCCGGGGTACAGTTGGTGGAACCTACCGGGATGTGGTTATACAGGTCCACCAGATCGGGCAGTTTCTCAGGCCGCAGACTGCGTTCTTCCAGGGGCAATGTTTTTAGCAGATCTATCACCACCTGGTTCATCTTCTCGCAGAGTCCATTGGTTTGGGGGTGATAGGGTGTTGTTCTTATTTTCTTGCAGCCATACAGGTTGCAGAACTCCTGGAAGACCTCCGCTTCGAAGGCTGGTCCTTGGTCCATCAGCACTTGGTCCGGGTACCCATGTGGGTGGCAGAAGTGCAGCTGGAAGGCTCTAGCTGCTGTTTGTGCTGTTAAGTCTTTGACGGGGACCACCACTAGGAATCGGGAGTAGTGATCCACGATGGTTAGGGCGTAGACATACCCGCTTCTGCTTGGAGCCAGTTTAACATGGTCCAGAGCGACCAGTTCCAGCGGCTGCCTGGTGATGATGGGCTGCAGGGTAGTCCTCTGGCTGGCACGGTCCCTTCTTCTTAGATTGCACGGGCCACAGTCTCTACACCACCTCTCAATGGCTCCTCTCATGCCTATCCAGTAGAACCGTTCACGCAGCAGGAACTCCAGCTTCTTCCATCCGAAGTGCCCTGCCCCATTGTGGTAGGCCTCCAGCACCATAGCTGCGTCCCGTCTCGGTACAACAACCTGCCAGATCAGCTCATGTGTCCGGGAATTGACCATTCTGTGGCACAACTTCTCCTTGTAGATAAACAGTCTGCTCTTTTCCATCCACACTTGCTTGGTCTCTTCCGGAGCGTCTGGGTCCAGGCGGGCGTCAGCCTGGGTCAGCAGCTCCTTCATCAGACGGACTACGGGGTCACTGTCTTGCGTCTCCGCCCAGTTGTAGTGGGGTAAGGGGTTGAACGTAGCGGTTCGCTGGCCCCTCACACGGTGGGAATACTGGGTAATCCCATGACGGTGGAACGCTGGGAGTTCAATCTCTTACAATTCCTCTGGATCCTCCCCTTCGTCCGGTAGGTTTGGCATTCTGGACAGGGCGTCCGCGTTGGTATTGGAGCGTCCTGCCCGGTATTTGATCGTGAACTCATAGTTGGACAGGCGGGCCATCCATCTCTGCTCCAGGGCACCCAGTCTTGCAGTGTCCAGGTGTGTCAACGGGTTGTTGTCCGTGTACACAGTGAACCTGGAAGAGGCAAGGTAATGCTTGAAACCTTCGGTTACTGCCCACACCACTGCCAGGAACTCTAGCTTGAACGAGCTGTAATTCTCAGGGTTTCTTTCCGTGGGTCGCAGTTTTCGGCTGGCGTAAGCAATTACCCGTTCTCTCCCCTGCTGGATCTGGGACAGTACGGCTCCTAGCCCGATGTTGCTTGCGTCCGTGTAGAGGATAAAGGGCTGGCTGTAATCAGGGTACGCCAGGATTTCATCCCCCGTGAGGGCCATCTTCAGCTGGCGGAAGGACTCCTCTTCCAGCTTTTCCCATTTGAAGGGTGGCTTCTGGTTTTTGGCCTTCCTGGACTGGCCTATCAGGAGGTCCTGCATAGGAGCTGCCTTCTTGGTAAAACCAGGAATGAATCTTCGGTAGTAGCCTACCAACCTGAGGAACTGCCGCACTTCCTTTATGCTGGATGGTCTTGGCCAGTCCTTAATCACGGTGATCTTGTCAGGGTCGGGGGCTACTCCGTCAGCACTCACCACGTGTCCCAGGTATTGTACCTTTGGCTTCAGTAGATGACACTTTGAGGGTTTTACCTTTAGGCCATAGTTCGCCAGGGCTTCAAACACTTCTGCCAGGTGTTCCAGATGGTCCTCATAGGTCTTGGAATAGACGATGACGTCGTCCAGGTATAATAGGACCGTCTCGAAGTTCCGGTGTCCCAGAGAGCATTCCATCAACCGTTGGAAGGTTCCTGGTGCATTGCAGAGCCCGAACGGCATACAGTTAAATTCGCTGAGTCCCATCGGGGTGGTGAATGCGGTCTTCTCCCGGTCCGCCTCTGCTACAGGAACCTGCCAGTACCCGCTAGTGAGATCCAAAGTAGAGAAGAAGTTAGCAGATTTTAATGCAGCTAAGGACTCTTCTATCCTTGGTAACGGGTACGCATCTTTGTGTGTGATACGGTTGACCTTCCTGTAGTCTACACACATTCTCATGGTGTTGTCTTTCTTTTTCACTAAGACTAGTGGAGCTGCCCAGGGGCTACAGCTGTTCCTAATTACCCCAGCCTCCTTCATGTCTTTTAGCATCCCCTTGGCGTGTTGATAGTGTGCAGGGGGTACGGGTCGGTATCTCTCCTTTATGGGAGGATGGTCTCCCGTGGGGATGTGATGTTCTACCCCCTTTACTCGCCCGAAGTCTAGCGGGTGTTTACTAAACACTCTCTCGTACTCTTGAACCACCCGATAGACTCCCTGTTTTTGGTGTGAGGGAGTGGAGTCAGTACCCAAATGCAGTTGCTGACACCAGTCCTCCTTTGGTTTCTTAGAGCCTTTACCTTCCTCTGGTTGAGATGGAGGCAAGGGTTCCACGGCCTGTACAGAGTTCTGGTTGATGGTGAACAATTTGGCTAGCGTGGCATACCGGGGCAGGTATACTTCTCTCTCCCCGATATTTATGATGCGGACGGGCACCCTCCCATGGCGTACATCGACCACCCCCGTGCTGTCAAAATGGTGGGCCTACTGTCTGAGTAGACGGGTTCTACCATTGCTTGGTAGTCTCTACCTCTTCGACCAATAGCTGCCCGGCACCAAATCATCATCTCACTTTTCGGGGGCATGGCAATAGGGAACAGGTCACACATTCTCACGCTACCTATCTCACCACCAGATAGTTCCACCTGTTGCCGTTTCATCAGTGCCCGGATCTCTTTTTGGAGGACACGCTGCTGGCTGGAACTGGCGTTCTTGGCAACCTGTTGCAAAATAAGAATCACCTCTGCAAGACAGTTTTCAATTACGTTAGTACCTAGGGTTATTTTTGGGTGACTCTCGCGACGGTCAATGTCCACAATGATCAGTCCTTGTGCCGGCAGTTCAACTTTACCGACCTTGATGGTCACTTCCTTAAATGCTATCTGTGGCACGGGCTGACCATTGCTGGCGATAATGCTCAGGTCGTCATCTGGGTAGCTGGTTATGTCCGAGTCATTCCAGTACCGCTTGAAGAGCACGTACGGGATGGTGGTGACCTGTGACCCGGTGTCCAGTAGGGCACTCATAGGAATGCCGTCCAGTACAACAGGCAAGACCGGACGTCCCCCTACGTATTTGTCACGCCAGTTCGATGGGCCTGATGATCTTATGCCTGGGGGTTGGCCCTCTACCCCAGGTTGTGCCCGTTTAAATGACAGTACCTTGCCATATGTCCGGGTTGATTGCAGCGGCGGCAGATGGGTCGTCCGTCCTCGTATCTGTCGCTGGGTCTTCCTCTGGCCGGTGGGGTCCTCTTCAGTCGGCGCCACGGGACGTCCTCCGGTCCGGATGCCAGCTGGATCTTTCCTGGAGAAGAGACCTGTAAAGACTGCACAGTTCTGGTTAGCGTGGCAACGCTTTTAGTCAGCTCTTGGACCTGATGGTGCAGGTCTGTAGCTGGGTTATTGTTCAAAGCCTGCGCATCAGCTCCCACAGGCCCTGCAGACAAGGGCGCCGCGTCCTGGTGATAAGTGATAGCAGGGCGCCTGTGGGTCACAGCGCCACCTGGTGCCGGTTCTCGGAGCACCCGGATGGCTCTGTCCTTGAACTGTGCAAAGTCCAGGTCAGGGTCCTGTAAGGCCATTGCCCGCAACTGGGTTCGGTGGGCATTGCACAGTAGACCCTCAATAAATTGTTCGGTCAACAGCTTGTCTTCATTTCCCACGCTGTCAGGGTCTGCCTGCTTAATGGCTCTCAGGGCCTCTTGTAGGTTTAGGGCATAGTCTCTTATACTTTCATGTGCCCGCTGTTTGCACCCGTAAAATCCTAGTTTTATCTCGGCTGAGGTTCGGGTATCAAATGTGTCTTTCAGCCGGGCTAGTATCTCTCAGACAGTCCTCTTCTTCCCAGGTGACCAGGACTTTACCTCCCTTTGGGCTGCCCCGATTAACTGGGCCACCAGGATGCTCACTTTTTGCTCTTCTGTGAGGGGGTATACCTGGAAGAGGCTATCCAGTTTTTCCCTAAAGTCACTTAGAGTATGTGACTCCCCTGAGTACTGGGGTAGCCAGGTTGCCCCCGGGATATAGGGCATGGTGAATGGCATAACCGCTGCAGCGGTTGCGCTGGAGGCCGGTGTGGCGGTGGAGCTCCCCTCGGTGTCCGACATCCTCCTTCCCCCCTAGTGGACCGCAGTCAATCGTCGGGGTCGAGGACCTGGCGTCGCGCTCCGATGACGTCAGCGTCGCTCTTTCTACCTTCCAGGACCTTGCGGAGCGTCGGTGCGTGGGGCGGAGCTTCGGATCTCGCGCGCTTTCGGCATCCACGCCCCTCTTCTTCCTGCGCGGCGTCCCGAAGATGGCGTCCGATGGCGGGAAGCGGCTGCGGATGGCGGGAAGACGGCAGAAGATGGTGGGAAACGACCCAAGATGGCGTCCGATGGCGGGAAACGACTCCGGATGGCGGGAAACTTCACCACAGGTAAGTATAGAAGTCTTTTTTCAGGCACGCAGTACCCGGTGGTTGCGGGCACGAAATCCTGCCGACTACGCCAAAGTTGACGCGCCCCCTGGGCCTGTGTTGTGCAGGGGATACCCGGAGCAGGATCGCTGGGGGTTGTAGTCTCAGTGTGGCGGTGACCCGGTCCGTGCCCAGGGCGGTCAAACCAGTGGCAGTCTTAGGTAATAACAGTGTCCGACTACGCCACCTGTGGATTGCGGTCAGTGGGGACCGCCGCTGCGCTGCAGACCGCTGAGGCTGATGTTGTATGCGCAGCCAAGTATGGGATAACTCCCAACGGGAGAAGTATTGCCTCAGGGCAGCTAGTGTGGATGATGGGAGTGATGGTGTGAGCGTCCCAATACTGATGGTGCTGGTGCGGAGATGAAACACAGAGACGTGTGGTGCAGTTCAGGGTCTTTACTGATGGTATAACGCAGACCCTCCCGGGAGTACTGGTTAGCAGTAGGGGCCTGGTCAGTCTGTAAGCAAGTAGGATCTCCCCTGGCCAGGTGGAGTTGTAGGCCTCCCCGACTATCTGCACTCTTTCCTGGCTACCTTGCTCTATGCGGGTAGAAGTAGCCCATGTCCCTGAGTATACCGTGTGGTGCTCACCCGTATGGCCGGTGACTTGGGGCCTTCCGTTAGCCTCCGCTTCACGATGGCGGTGCTGGTCCCTTGCTTGTGACCGTGCCTCCGGGCTTCTATGGCCAGAGGACATGGAATCCCCTGCCGGTTGGATTCTGCTGCTGGACCTGGATGTCCCCACAGCCTCGGACTCCGTGTCCGGTATTCGTGTCTTCAACCAGGGCGAACTCTGCTCAGCTCCAGCCCCTGGTATTCAGCTACTGTTCCTACAGAGCTCCTGGTTCTTACTTTCCCTCTCCAGGCTCTGACTGCTCTGCTTGTTCTGCAGGCTCTGTCTGTGTCTGGGACTTCACTCCCTAATCCCGCACCAGACCCAGTTTATAAGGGCAGATTCCTCCCCTCCCAGGTCTGGGTGGGCCGTGTTGCATGCTTAGGGCTCCTGACCAGAGAAACCTCCCACTTGCTCTCAGACATAATATTTCTATTACTGTGGCAACCAGACCCCTGGGGTGCCACACTGGCAGCAGCCAGGGGTCTCTCTTCTGCGTTCCACGGTAGCTGCTTGGTTGTGGGCGAGGTTACCCCCCCGCGTCACACCCGACATCCACCGCGCGCTCTGCCTCTCCCCATTCATTGAGAAAGCGCGTGGTGGATGCTGGGTGTGACGTGGGGGGTAACCCCGCCCACAACCCAGCAGCCACCGCGGGGACCCCAGCGCTGAGTCACGCCTCACTTGTCGTGACGTCAGTGTGGCGCCCCTGCGGGTTCAGGCGCCACAGAGGTACTGCATCTCACCCAGAGGTGTGGTATCTCACTCTCAGGTAAGGAAGGAGTACTGCCCGGGACCCTAACACCTACATCCAACACTACACTACTCCAGACCAGCAGGAGGGGCAAAATGCTTCGCTTTCCTGCTGAGCCCTGTCCCTGACTGGAGTGGGGGGAACCAAAGTAGGGGGAACCATGTAGTGGGTGTGGGTGGAGGAAGAAGTTCAGGGGAGCATTGAAAGAAGTGATATAAAAGAGAGGGTGGAATATTCTAGAGGGAGTGAGTCAGGGTCTTCAGTGAGAGGAAGAGTTGGGAGCAGGAGCTCTGCAGGAGCTCTGCTCAGGGAAAGCACGGGCCTGAGTAAGGAGGCCCAGGAGAAGGAAAGGAGGAAGGAACGGGAGCAGAGAGAAGGCTCCAGGAGTAAAAGAAGAAAGGATCCCAGGGGTACGGGCAGTGCTGGAGGCCACCCGTACGTCCGAGTCTACCAGGCGGTGGAGGGATCGGGTCGCAGAGGGGACCGGCCCCTAACTAGTTAGAATTACAAATATTCAACTAGGAAACCGGAGGCTGCAGTATTTTAGGTACTGCAGCCACAAGCCACATCTGTCTCACCAAGAAGGTGGCCATAGAGGACCCAGGGGACAGAGAAGACGTCACCCAGCAGGGTCCGCGGTCACTGGATTGGGACACTGGGTGTGAGGTGCAGGGAGATTGCCAGAAGGAAAACACAGAAGGGGGGGTCCCGTTATGTACTCCGCAGGTACCTGAGGGTTGGCTGAGCCCCTGCCCGGTGAACGCAGCGCTACGTGGGAAGTTATGATCTGCAGTTGTAACCAGGAGCAAAGTAAGAACTGTGAGTAAATCCAGAAGACTGCACCCCACTGTCTCTGTCAATTATTGCTGCTGCGCCATCACCCCCTGCACTACACTGCACCACGAGTGCTACGTCCATAACAGCAACATCTACACTGCCCTGGAGCTAAGCGCTGCCTGTGGAGAGCTGAACCAACTCTGCTGCATCTACACCAGCTCCAGAAGATCTGCTCGGCAGAGGCGGCTCCCTTTAGCCGCATACCACAGGTGGCGTCACAAGCTGTATATAAGAATTATAAATCCTTTGTAAATAATATTCCCCTTTTATTGACCGCCCTGGGCCACAGACCGGTTCACCGCCACTGTGACATCTCCCCTTGCAATGACCGGCCGGGCACCGAATACCCCACGGCCCAGGGAGCGCGTCATCAGCGTGGGGTCACGTGATGCCTGTGAGCGGCCACCGATAGCACCGCTCACAGGCATTATCAGCAACAGAAGGTATTTACGAAAAGTCTTAAGGGCCCCGGGGGGATACATTGGGGGGGGGGGTTAATATAAAGTTGTGCACAACTTCTTTAATGAAATCCTGGCCAAATTACTTGTGGCACAATTGTCACAGCTGAGGTGCTTTATCTACAGTAATGTGGCAGGTAATGGGAAGCCTAAGGCTATGTTCACACATCATGGTTTTTTTCTGCCTTCATTTTCTTCAGCAAAACCTGATCTCTTGCCAGGAGGTCGTTCAGGATTTTTGTTGCTTTTTTTGTGTGCGTTTTTTCTGTGTTTTTTTCACTGTCCTTTTGTCTCTGTCTTATGCATATACATAAAGTTCAGTGAACAAAAAAAAAAGCTCATTCTGGTTCAGGCACAAAAAACGCTGAAAACTTGACACCTGACTTTTTTCAACATTTTTTCAGCATTTTTTCAACACTCATTACTTACAATGGGTGAAAAAAACGCTGAAAGAAGTGACATGCTCTATCTTGCAAAAAAACATGCAAAGCACAAACTCCTGAACAAAAAAAAAAACATGATGTGTGAATGAGATTTCTGGAATCTCATAGACTTTGCTGGTATTGCAAAATGCAGCTGAAAATTTCAATAAGAAAACGCATCAAAAAATGCTGAAAAAAACATGAAGTGTGAACATAGCCTTAGCTTTTTCCCATGAAGATGCTGCAGTTTCTATGAACAATCCAGTATGTCTTACACAGTCATCAGCAGTGCTAGGGCTGTCATTCACAGGCAAGCTTGTTGGACAATTGTGCTGGTAAAGCAGTACTGCAACTCATGAGCTTGGGAGAAGTCGCAAGGTGGTAGGAGAAGTCGCAAGGTGGTCAAATTACAGAGAAGTGTCCTGAAGTAAGGTGACTGCTGGTTTCCAATCTACTTCCAATGTGATGTGCAACATTGTTCATGCTTTCACACACAAACATTTTTACAGATGGAGATGAAAAGGCTCCCAGAAGAGCATGATCTGATTTTAGTAATTGAAGGGAACATGTCATCTGATTCTTGCTGCCCAAACCACGGGCAGCATAAATCACCGCCTGGCTGCACGATTGCAGCCAACTTCTTTTTCTCTGACACGCACTGGTGTTTCAGAGTAAATATACTTTTAAAGAGCTCTCCGTATATACAAAAGGGACAGACATGTAAATCTTAAAACCTAGTCTGGCGCCAACCCTGACCCAGATCTTCTCAGTGCAGCTGCAAGTGATTGACAGGTCTGTACCCCATATTTACATAAGGAGAGGCCTGTTAATCACCTGCAGCAGCGCAGGGAAGAGCCAACCGGGGGGCTGCTCTGGATTTGTCTCATCTCTGGTATGGTCCCCAGGATTTTTAAAGTATATTTTTTCTGAAATGCTCCAGTGCATTTGTGGCACCCCAGGGGTCTGGTTACCACAGTAATAGAGATATTATGTCTGAGAGCAAGTGGGAGGTTTCTCTGGTCAGGAGCCCTAAGCCCTAAGCCCATGGGAGGGGAGGAATCTGCCCTTATAAACTGGGTCTGGGGCGGGATTAGTGAGTGAAGTCCCAGACTGAGACGCAGTCAGGTCTGGAGGACAGCAGACACAGGGAAAGTGACAACAGGAGCTCTGTAGGAGCAGGAGCGAGTGCCAGAGGCTGGAAGCTAGATAGCTCGCCTTGGCTGAAGACACTAACCCGGACACGGAGTCCGAGGCTGTGGGGACATCCAGATCCAGCAGCAGAATCCAACCGGCAGGGGATTCCATGTCCTCTGGCCATAGAAACCCGAAGGCACGGTCACAAGCAAGGGACCAGCAACGCCATTGTGAAGCGGAGGCTAACAGAAGGCCCCAAGTCACCGGCCATACGGGTGAGCACCACACGGTATACTCAGGGACGTGGGCTACTTCTTCCCGCATAGAGCAAGGTAGCCAGGAAAGAGTGCAGATAGTCGGGGAGGCCTACAACTCCACCTGGCCAGGGGAGATCCTGCTTGCTCACAGACTGACCAGGCCCTTACTGCTAATCAGTACTCCCGGGAGGGTCTGCTTTATACCATCAGTAAAGACCCTGAACTGCACCACACGTCTCTGTGTTTCATCGCCGCACCAGCACCATTGCTACTGGGACGCTCACACCATCACTACCATCATTCACTCTAGCTGCCCTGAGGCAATACTTCTCCCGTGGGGAGTCATCCCTTTCTTGGCTGCGCATATAACATCAGCCTCAGCGGTCTGCAGCGCAGCGGCGGTCCCCACTGACCGCAATCCACGGGTGGCGTAGTCGGACAATTACAATACCAATAGACTGCCACTGGCTTGACCGCCCTGGGCACGGACCGGGTCACCGCCACGGAGAACTACAACCCCCAGCGATCCGGCTCCGGGTATTCCCCTGCACAACACAGGCCCAGGGGGCGCGTCAACTTTGGCGTAGTCGGCAGGATTTCGTGCCCGCAACCACCGGGTACTGCGTGCCTGAAAAAAGACTTTTATACTTACCTGTGGTGAAGTTTCCCGCCGTCGGGAGTCGTTTCCCGCCATCCAGAGCCGATTCCCGCCATCAGAAGCCATCTTGGACCGTTTCCCGCCGTCTTCTGCCTTCTTCCCGCCATCCGCAGCTGCTTCCCGCCTTCGGACGCCATCTTCGGGACGCTGCGCGGGAAGAAGAGGGGCGTGGACGCCGAAAGCGCGCGAGATCCGAAGTTCCGCCCCACGCTCCGCCCCACGCTCCGACGCTGCTTAAGGTCCTGGAAGGGAGGAAGAGCGACGCTGACGTCATCGGAGCGCGACGCCAGGTCCTCTACCCCGACGATTGACTGCGGAGCCGCGGCCTACGGAAGAAGAGCATCGCAAGGTAGGCCACGGTCCACTAGGGGGGAAGAAGGATGTCAGACACCGAGGGGAGCTCCACCGCCACACCGGCCGCCAGCGCAACCGCTGCTGCAGTCATGCCCTTCACCATGCCCTATATCCCGGGGGCAACCTGGCTACCCCAGTACTCAGGGGAGTCACATACCCTGAGTGACTTTAGGGAAAGACTTGATAGCCTCTTCCAGGTATACCCCTTCACGGAAGAGCAAAAAGTGAGCATCCTGGTGGCCCAGCTAATCGGGGCAGCCCAAAGGGAGGTAAAGTCCTGGTCACCTGGGAAGAAGAGGACTGTCAGAGAAATACTAGCCCGGCTGAAAGACACATTTGACACCCGCACCTCAGCCAAGATAAAACTAAGATTTTACGGGTGCAAACAACGGGCACATGAAAATATAAGAGACTATGCCCTAAACCTACAAGAGGCCCTGAGAGCCATTAAGCAGGCAGACCCTGACAGCGTGGGAAATGAAGACAAGCTGTTGACTGAACAATTTATTGCGGGTCTACTGTGCAATGCCCACCGAACCCAGTTGTGGGCAATGGCCTTACAGGACCCTGACCTGGACTTTGCACAGTTCAAGGACAGAGCCATCCGGGTGCTCCGAGAACCAGCACCCGGTGGCGCTGTGACCCACAGGCGCCCTGCTATCACTTACCACCAGGAGACGGCGCCCTTGTCTGCAGTGCCTGGGGGAGCTGATGCGCAGGCTTTAAACAGTGACCCGGCTACAGACCTGCACCATCAGGTCCAAGAGCTGACTAAAAGCGTTGCCGCGCTAACCAGAACTGTGCAGTCTTTACAGGTCTCTTCTCCAGGAAAGATCCAGCTGGCATCCGGACCGGAGGACGTCCCGTGGCGCTGACTGAGGAGGACCCCACCGGCCAGAGGAAGACCCAGCGACAGATACAACGAGGACGGACGACCCATCTGCCGCCGCTGCAATCAACCCGGACATATGGCAAGGTACTGTCATTTAAACGGGCACAACCTGGGGTAGAGGGCCAACCCCCAGGCATAAGATCATCAGGCCCATCAAACTGGCGTGACAAATACGTAGGGGGACGTCCGGTCTTGCCTGTGGTACTGGATGGCATTCCTATGAGTGCCCTACTAGACACCGGGTCACAGGTCACCACCATCCCGTACGTGCTCTTCAAGCGGTACTGGAATGACTCGGACATAACCCGCTACCCAGATGACGACCTGAGCATTATCGCCAGCAATGGTCAGCCCGTGCCACAGATAGGATTTAAGGAAGTGACCATCAAGGTCGGTAAAGTTGAACTGCCGGCGCAAGGACTGATCATTGTGGACATTGACCGTCGCGAGAGTCACCCAAAAATAACCCTAGGTACTAACGTAATCGAAAACTGTCTTGCAAAGGTGATTCTTATTTTGCAGCAGGTTGCCAAGAACGCCAGTTCCAGCCAGCAGCGTGTGCTCCAAAAAGAGATCCGGGCACTGATGAAACGGCAACAGGTGGAACTATCTGGTGGTGAGATAGGTAGCGTGAGAATGTGTGACCCGTTCCCTATTGCCATGCCCCCAAAAAGTGAGATGATGATTTGGTGCCGGGCAGCTATTGGTCTAAGAGGTAGAGACTACCAAGCAATGGTAGAACCCGTCTACTCAGACAGTAGGCCCACCATTTTGACAGCACGGGGGGTGGTCAATGTACGCCATGGGAGGGTGCCCGTCCGCATCATCAATATCGGGGAGAGAGAAGTATACCTGCCCCGGTATGCCACGCTAGCCAAATTGTTCACCATCAATCAGAACTCTGTACAGGCCGTGGAACCCTTGCCTCCATCTCAACCAGAGGAAGGTAACGGCTCTAAGAAACCAATGGAGGACTGGTGTCAGCAACTGCATTTGGGTACTGACTCCACTCCCTCACACCAAAAACAGGGAGTCTATCGGGTGGTTCAAGAGTACGAGAGAGTGTTTAGCAAACACCCATTAGACTTTGGGCGAGTAAAGGGGGTAGAACATCACATCCCAACGGGAGACCATCCTCCCATAAAGGAGAGATACCGACCCGTACCCCCTGCACACTATCAACACGCCAAGGGGATGTAAAAAGACATGAAGGAGGCTGGGGTAATTAGGGACAGCTGTAGCCCCTGGGCAGCTCCACTAGTCTTAGTGAAAAAGAAAGACAACACCATGAAAATGTGTGTAGACTACAGGAAGGTCAACCGTATCACACACAAAGATGCGTACCCGTTACCAAGGATAGAAGAGTCCTTAGCTGCATTAAAATCTGCTAACTTCTTCTCTACTTTGGATCTCACTAGCGGGTACTGGCAGGTTCCTGTAGCAGAGGAGGACCGGGAGAAGACCGCATTCACCACCCCGATGGGACTCAGCGAATTTAACTGTATGCCGTTCGGGCTCTGCAACGCACCAGGAACCTTCCAACGGTTGATGGAATGCTGTCTGGGACACAGGAACTTCGAGATGGTCCTACTATACCTGGACGACGTCATCGTCTATTCCAAGACCTATGAGGACCATCTGGAACACCTGGCTGAAGTGTTTGAAGCCCTGGCAAACTATGGCCTAAAGGTAAAACCCTCAAAGTGTCATCTACTGAAGCCAAAGGTACAGTACCTGGGACACGTGGTGAGTGCTGACGGAGTAGCCCCCGACCCTGACAAGATCACCGTGATTAAGGACTGGCCAAGACCATCCAGCATAAAGGAAGTGCGGCAGTTCCTCGGGTTGGTAGGCTACTACCGAAGATTCATTCCCAGTTTTACCAAGAAGGCAGCTCCTATGCAGGACCTCCTGATAGGCCAGTCCAGGAAGGCCAAAAACCAGAAGCCACCCTTCAAATGGGAAAAACTGGAAGAGGAGTCCTTCCGCCAGCTGAAGATGGCCCTCACGGGGGATGAAATCCTGGCATACCCTGATTACAGCCAGCCCTTTATCCTCTACACGGACGCAAGCAACATCGGGCTAGGAGCCGTACTGTCCCAGATCCAGCAGGGGAGAGAACGGGTAATTGCTTACGCCAGCCGAAAACTGCGACCCACGGAAAGAAACCCTGAGAATTACAGCTCATTCAAGCTAGAGTTCCTGGCAGTGGTGTGGGCAGTAATCGAACGTTTTAAGCATTACCTTGCCTCTTCCAGGTTCACCGTGTACACGGACAACAACCCGTTGACACACCTGGACACTGCAAGACTGGGCGCCCTGGAGCAGAGATGGATGGCCCGCCTGTCCAATTTTGAGTTCACGATCAAATACCGGGCAGGACGCTCCAATACCAACGCGGACGCCCTGTCCAGGATGCCAAACCTACCGGACGAAGGGGAGGATCCAGAATAATTGGAAGAGATCGAACTCCCTGCGTTCCACCGTCATGGGATTACCCAGTATTCCCACCGTGTGAGGGGCCAGCGATCCGCTACGTTCAACCCCTTACCCCACTACAACTGGGCGGAGACGCAAGACAGTGACCCCGCAGTCCGTCTGGTGAAGGAGATGCTGACCCAGGCTGACGCCCGTCTGGACCCAGACGCTCCGGAAGAGACCAAGCAACTGTGGACGGAGAAAAGCAGACTGTTTCTCTACAAGGAGAAGTTGTGCCGCAGAATGGTCAATTCCCGGACATATGAGCTGATCTGGCAGGTTGTGGTACCGAGACGGGACGCAGCTATGGTGCTGGAGGCCTACCACAATGGGGCAGGGCACTTCGGATGGAAGAAGCTGGAGTTCCTGCTGCGTGAACAGTTCTACTGGATAGGCATGAGAGGAGCCATTGAGAGGTGGTGTAGAGACTGTGGCCCGTGCAATCTAAGAAGAAGGGACCGTGCCAGCCAGAAGACTCCCCTGCAGCCCATCATCACCAGGCAGCCGCTGGAACTGGTCGCTCTGGACCATGTTAAACTGGCTCCAAGCAGAAGCGGGTATGTCTACGCCCTAACCATCGTGGATCACTACTCCCGATTCCTAGTGGTGGTCCCCGTCAAAGACTTAACAGCACAGACAGCAGCCCGAGCCTTCCAGCTGCACTTCTGCCGCCCACACAGGTACCCGGACCAAGTGTTGACAGACCAAGGACCAGCCTTCAAAGCAGAGGTCTTCCAGGAGTTCTGCAACCTGTATGGCTGCAAGAAGATAAGAACAACGCCCTTTCACCCCCAAACCAATGGACTCTGCGAGAAGATGAACCAGGTGGTAATAGATCTGCTAAAAACATTGCCCCTGGAAGAACGCAGTCTGTGGCCTGAGAAACTGCCTGATCTGGTGGACCTGTATAACCACATCCCGGTAGGTTCCACCAACTGTACCCCGGCTTACCTAATGAGAGCAAGACCTGGTAAGCTGCCTGTTGACCTGGATATGGGAGTCCTGACACCTGAGGACACCTCGCCAGAGACAGACTGGGATACAGAACGGCAGCAGCAGTACCGGAAAGTACAGGAGAGCGTCGAGCGAAGTCTCTGCCAATCAAGAGAAAGGCAGGAGAGGACTTATAACCAACATGCTCCCGCTGTTCCCCTGGTACCTGGAGAGCAGGTCTTGAAAAGAAAAAGGCGGCTCCATAAGTTGGACGATCAGTGGGAAAAGGACCCGTACACCGTACTGCCCTCAAGCCACAATAATCCAAAGGTGTATGTATACCAGGAGAAACAGAGTCTTAAATGGCATAAAACAAAATTCTTTATTCAATATTATTAAAATGTAATCCACAAAGGTGGTGTCACAATATAAGTTATAGAAAACAGCACATGGTGAAATACAATCTATATGTAGGTGACATAGTCCCGGCTGACTAACACACAGTGTGAGCCCTGGTAAATATATAGCACTTGCGGCAAGCTACCACTCAAAACTATCCGCACCTGTGTGCAGATAGGGTGAAATAGTATTCACATCAGGGTTCTGCTTACCGGCTGATTACACAGGGACGTCAGGAGGCATCATGCCTCTTGAGAAAGCCCACATCCCTAGTGGCGAAACGTGCGTCGAGGTTTCTTCTTGGCTAGATGGCGACCTGATCTTGCTGTTTTCCTCTTATCTATCTGTTCTTCCCTCCTGACGTCCCTGTGTAATCAGCCGGTAAGCAGAACCCTGATGTGAATACTATTTCACCCTATCTGCACACAGGTGCGGATAGTTTTGTGTGGTAGCTTGCCGCAAGTGCTATATATTTACCAGGGCTCACACTGTGTGTTAGTCAGCCGGGACTATGTCACCCACATATAGATTGTATTTCACCATGTGCTGTTTTCTATAACTTATATTGTGACACCACCTTTGTGGATTACATTTTAATAATATTGAATAAAGAATTTTGTTTTATGCCATTTAAGACTCTGTTTCTCCTGGTATACATATAATTTTGAGTAGGCACATAATTGATGGACACTATGCACTGTCTAGATATCTATCAATTTTTTTCTTAGAATGAAGGCCGCCTTTTGTTTATTGAATAATCCAAAGGTGTACGTCATCAGCAAGGATGGAGGAGAGACCACAGCCACTGTCTCCAGAGACCACCTGAAAAAGTGCCCCGAGAAGTTGCAAAGCACGGATGAAGATCAGGAAGACCCTCAACCCGTAGAGGAAAAGGAGGAAATGATCACCACCGTACTCGGAGACTTTCCCCGGTCCTGGACACAATTAAACAACGCTATCGTGGTGCCCGTCCTCACCTTTCTCCAGCCAGCCCCTCAAGTGCCTACAGAAGACCAGGTAGAGCTGGAAGAGCAGCCGGCCCAGGAGGCAGAAGAATCCACACCAGCAGCGCAGGAGAATCAACCCTCTGCTAGTAGTGAGCCTGCAGTGCCCCTAGTGAGCCAAAGAGTACGCAGACAGCTGCCCAGCTTACCCATAACACCTCCTACACCCTGTAGTGCAGGACCAGTTAGTGAGCTCCGTAGGTCCACTAGAGTCACTAGAGGTCAAATGCCCGCTCGCTGGAAAATCTAAACTAATGCACTGTGAATTTACCTGTTTCTTGAAAATGTTTATGGTTTATGTTTGTTGCCTGTTATTAATTATGTTTCTCAGTTACCCTGCAGATTTATTTGGTCTAACAGGTTATGGACACTGGATAACCAGAACAATCTTGCAGATAGTTGCACATTGTGCCTCTTGCGAAGACGGCGGCGGAAGAGAAAACCTGTCTGGCGTGGCCTACTTGTGGCCCAAAGTAGCTAGCTCCAGCCTTGCAGCCACGCCCAGGGCCAACGCAAGGGGTTTGCTTTGGACAGGTCCCCTACTTCGCTTAAAACTTCACCTTGGGTGATATGGACACCCGGTTGCAGACACGCCGTGACCTTCAAAGAACTTAAGCTTCTTGTAAATATGTTATTGTGTTATTGCTATACCCTGTATTTATGTTTCTTTTAAAATGTGTTTAGTCCCGGAGTACTAAAATTTACTAGGGGGGAATGTGGCACCCCGGGGGTCTGGTTACCACAGTAATAGAGATATTATGTCTGAGAGCAAGTGGGAGGTTTCTCTGGTCAGGAGCCCTAAGCATGCAACACGGCCCACCCAGACCTGGGAGGGGAGGAATCTGCCCTTATAAACTGGGTCTGGGGCGGGATTAGTGAGTGAAGTCCCAGACAGAGACACAGTCAGGTCTGGAGGACAGCAGACACAGGGAAAGTGACAACAGGAGCTCTGTAGGAGCAGGAGCGAGTGCCAGAGGCTGGAAGCTAGATAGCTCGCCTTGGCTGAAGACACTAACCCGGACACGGAGTCCGAGGCTGTGGGGACATCCAGGTCCAGCAGCAGAATCCAACCGGCAGGGGATTCCATGTCCTCTGGCCATAGAAACCCGAAGACACGGTCACAAGCAAGGGACCAGCAACGCCATTGTGAAGCGGAGGCTAACAGAAGGCCCCAAGTCACCGGCCATACGGGTGAGCACCACACGGTATACTCAGGGACGTGGGCTACTTCTACCCGCATAGAGCAAGGTAGCCAGGAAAGAGTGCAGATAGTTGGGGAGGCCTACAACTCCACCTGGCCAGGGGAGATCCTGCTTGCTCACAGACTGACCAGGCCCCTACTGCTAGCCAGTACTCCCGGGAGGGTCTGCTTTATACCATCAGTAAAGACCCTGAACTGCACCACACGTCTCTGTGTTTCATCGCCGCACCAGCACCATTACTACTGGGATGCTCACACCATCACTACCATCATTCACTCTAGCTGCCCTGAGGCAATACTTCTCCCGTGGGGAGTCATCCCATTCTTGGCTGCGCATATAACATCAGCCTCAGCGGTCTGCAGCGCAGCGGCGGTCCCCACTGACCGCAATCCACGGGTGGCGTAGTCGGACAATTACAATACCAATAGACTGCCACTGGTTTGACCGCTCTGGGCACGGACCGGGTCACCGCCACGGAGAACTACAACCCCCAGCGATCCGGCTCCGGGTATTCCCCTGCACAGCACAGGCCCAGGGGGCGCGTCACATTTGTGCAGCCAGGATCTGATTCATGCTGCCTGTGGTTTGGACAGCATGAATCAGAATCAGGTGACATGTTCTCTTTAAATGGAATCTATCACATCCCCATATGCTAATAACCTGAAGGTAGGGGGTTAATCTACAGATTAATAGCTTTCTAAAGCCATGCGGCTGTTAGAACCCTCCTGTTAGTCATGTGACCAAAAATAGAAAAAAAACTATCTACCTATTTATTCCAGCTCCGCCCTTCTGGCTTTGCTGGACTTCAGTGTTACTTGACTCTTAATCTAGCCAGGTGCTTTTGTACCTATCTCTATAGTTTGCTTGGTCCTTGGACCTCTAAGTACTTTTGTCTCTTTGTCTTTTGCTCCACTACAACTTCTGCTAGGAGGTGTCCATCTAAATCTCAGTCCTTAGTTCTTGTAGGGATCCCTCCCTTATATCTATAGGTCTGCGTTCAGACTAGCCGAGGACGAAGGCGGGTCTGTTCACAAGGAACAGGTGGTCCGCTGCATCGTAGGGAATCAGCTTAGTCCTATTGTAGGGACAGATTTCCTTTCTTTCCTTAGTTCCTGTAGCAGATCATAACAGTAAGTCCAGCGAAAAAACAAAAATAATATCTAAGGAAAGAAATCCGGTGATCAGCATGGTGTCAGTTCAGGAATTGGCTCAACGCCTTCAGGGATTGTCTCTGGAGGTAGCCGAGCTCCAGCAACACGTGAATAGCTGTCCTGGAGCACATTTTGTTGAACCGAAGGTAGGACTGCCTGATTTTTTTTATGGTAAACCACAAGATTTTTTTTCCTTTAAAAATACTTGTTTATTATATTTTCGTTTAAGATCCAGGTCCTCTGGGAATGAATCACAGCGCATTTGGTTTACCATGACACTTTTGCGCAAGGAACCACAGGGATGGGCCTTTTATCTCCAACCTAATGATCCGTGTTTTAGATCAGTGGAGGATTTTTTTTCTGCTATGGGGTTGTTGTATGACGATCCTGATCGAGTCTCATCTGCTGAGACAGAATTGAGACGTTTGAAGCAGGGATCAGGTGATGTTGAAAATTATTGTACACACTTCAGAAGGTGGTCTTCTGAAGTGGAATGGAATGATTCAGCGTTAAAATGTTTGTTTCTTGCTGGTCTAAGTGAAAGGGTTAAGGATCTGCTGATTACTTTCCCTGCACCTGGAACCTTGCAAGAAGCCATACAATTAGCTATACGTGTGGACAGGAGACTGCGTGCCAGGGTTAATGAGGAGAAAACTCCTGCTATGGCAGCTCCTAGTCATCAGAGGGTTTGCTTGGACGGCGGGGAACTGATGGAGATTGGGGCGATGTCATCCCGCTCTCAGGAAAAAGACCGCAGATTTTCCAAGGGATTGTGTTTTTATTGTGGTAAATCTGACCATTTTATTAAGAACTGTGAGCTTCGTTTAAACAAAGAAAATAAAAAAAGGTCAGTTACGCCTGTATTGCTTGTTTAAACTCTAAGGGAGTATTTATTTCAAGGAGTACCTCATTGCAGGAGGATTTGATTGAATTTCGGGTATTTGTGGATTGTGGTTCAACACTTAATGTGATTGATAAGGGATTTTTGGAAAAATTTAAATTAAAATCCAAACCTTTGTCATCTCCTATTTCTGTGGTTGCTGTTAATAACAGTCCTTTGAAATGTATTACTCACAAGGTTGCTGAATTTCCCCTCACTATTAATGGTATTCACCAAGAGAATTTGGACTTGGTGGTATTGGATAATTTACTTTCTCCAGTAGTTTTAGGATTGCCTTGGTTAAAACTGCACAATCCTTTATTGGACTGGTCTACTAATGAAATTAAGTCTTGGAGTCCTAAGTGCTATGATAAATGTTGTAACGGTCGCATTGCTGCTGTGGAAAAAAGGGAATTACCTGTACCTATTCAGGATTTTTGGAAGTTTTTTTCAGAGGAAGAGTCACAAATTTTACCTCCTCATAGGGACTATGATTGCACCATTGAGTTTGTCCCTGGAGCTACTCTTCCCAAGAGTCGCTTATTTAATCTGACTATCTCTGAAAGAAAGGCCTTGGAGGAATACATAAAGACGAGCTTGGCTGCTGGTCACATTAGACCTTCTAAGTCACCTGTGGCTGTTGGATTTTTTTTTGTAAAAAAAAAAGGATGGCGGTTTACGTCCATGTCTGGACTTTCGCGAAATTAATAAAATTACCGTACGCAATTCCTACCCACTGCCATTAATTCCAGACTTGTTTAACCAGTTAGTGGGGGCCAAGTGGTTCTCTAAAATTGATCTCCGGGGGGCATACAATTTGTTGCGAATGAAGGAGGGTGATAAATGGAAAACTGCTTTTAACACTCCGGTGGGTCATTTTGAGAATCTGGTTATGCCTTTTGGTCTTACCAATGCACCAGAGTTTTTTCAGAACCTTATTAATGACATCCTGAGACCTTTGATTGGTAAGAATGTGGTTGTGTATTTGGATGACATTTTGATTTATTCGCCAGATCTGGAGTCTCATTGGCAGAGCGTACGTGAGGTATTGCAGTTATTAAGTGACAATTCACTTTTTGCTAAGCTGGAGAAATGTGAGTTCGCTGTGCAGAGAATTAGTTTTTTGGGCTACATTATCTCCAGCGAGGGCTTTGAGATGGACCCGGTGAAGGTTCAGGCTGTGCAGGAATGGCCTAGGCCTATTGGTTTGAAATCGATACAGAGATTTTTGGGTTTTGCCAATTATTACAGAAAATTCATTAAGAATTTTTTGCTAAGCCACTGACCAATCTCACCAGGAAAGGTGCGAATACAGTCCAGTGGACTACTGAGGCCATTGAAGCTTTTGTGTATCTCAAGGAGAGGTTCAGTTCTGCCCCCATCCTTATGCAGCCTGATGAGACCAAGCCTTTTTTGGTCGAGGTTGATGCTTCATCGGTGGGGGTCAGTGCGTTTTTTTCTCAGGAGAACAAGGATGGAGTACATCCGTGTGCCTTTTTTTCAAAAAAATTTTCTGAAACCGAACTTAATTACGATGTTGGTAATTGGGAATTGCTGGCTATTAAACTCGCATTTGAACATTGGCGTCATTTCTTGGAAGGTGCTAAATTTCCCATTCAGGTTTTCACTGATCATAAGAATCTGATCTATCTGGATGCTGCCAAGCGCTTGAATGCCCGTCAGGCTAGGTGGGCACTTTTTTTTTTGCAGTTAAGTTTTTCTGTTACTTACATCCCGGGTACTAAGAATGTTAAAGCTGATGCTTTATCTCGCAGCTTTTCTCCCATGGTTGGTACTGAGGAGGAGGAGAGCATTTTACAGGAAGGAGTTGTGATAGCAGCATTGGACTCCGTTTTGGAAGATGGGATTCTGAAAGCCCAGGAGGATGCCCCATCTAACACTCCCCATGGGAGGTTGTTTGTGCCTAGGACCTTTAGGAGAGATTTGTTTGTGGAGTATCATGAGTCTCGGTTGGCAGGTCATCCAGGAATTTCTGAGACTAAGAGACTTGTAAGTCGCAGTTTTTGGTGGCCTGGGTGGCAGAAGGAAGTCATTAAGTGGGTGCGTCAATGTATGGTGTATGCTAGATCAAAGGCTTCACATGCTCCTGCCGCGGGGTTGCTTTGCCCTCTGGAGGTTCCTAGTGCACCATGGACGCATCTTGCAATGGATTTTATTACTGACCTTCCTGTGTCTGAGGGTTTCACTGTCATCTGGGTGGTCGTGGACCATTTTAGCAACATGTGTCACTTGGTTCCTTTCATTAAACTGCCCTGCGCTAAGACACTCGCTAAGGCTTTTGTTAAGGAAATTGTCAGACTCCATGGCGTTCCCACCGACATTGTTTCTGATAGGGGACCCCAGTTTGTGGCTCGCTTTTGGCGTGCCTTTTGTGACAGGTTGGGAGTCCATTTGTCATTTTCATCTGGGTATCATCCTGAGTCTAATGGACAGACAGAAAGAAAGAACCAGGATGTTGAAAAGTTTTTGCGTTGTTTTGTGGCAGACAATCAAGAGGGGTGGTCTGAGTTTCTGCCACTTGCTGAATTTGCTCTTAACAACCATACATCCTCTTCTGCTGGATGTTCTCCATTTTTTTGTTGCACTGGGAGACATCCGTTGTTTGGTTCGTTCTCCAAATTGGTGTCGGCTGTGCCGGAGGAGGAGAATTTTTCCGGTGATTTGGAGAGAGTTTGGACTGATGTACGTCATAACCTTCAAGAGGCTAACAAAAAGTCCAAGAAGTATTTTAATAGGAAACGTCAAGAGGTTTTGTTTACGGTTGGTGACATGGTTTGGTTGTCCTCAAAGAATCTGCGGTTGAGGATTCTTTCTAAGAAATTGGGTCCGAAGTTTGTAGGGCCATTTAAGGTGCTTCAGGTAGTTAACCAGTCTGCTGTTAGGTTGGAGGTTCCCACCTCCTGGAAGATTAATCCTGTGTTTCATGTTTCCCTATTGAAAAAAGCTGATGTATCGGATAGGGACGCCATTGTCACAGTTCCTCCGGTGGTGGAAGACGGTGAATATGAAATTTCTCGCATTCTGAATTCCAGAAGGCATAGAGGGAGATTGCAGTATCTCGTCGCTTGGAAAGGTTTCGGTCCCGAGGATAAAGCCCCCGTCTCACATAGCGAGATCGCTAGCGTCACGGTTTTGGTGACGCAACAGCGACCTCACCAGCGATGTCGCTATGTGTGACACTTTGCAACGATCAGGCCCCTGCTGTGAGGTCGCTGATCGCTGCAAAGTGTCCTGGACCATTTTTTGGTCGTTGCTCTCCTGCTGGTCAGCACACATCGCTGTGTGTGACCAGCGGGAGCAGCGATCAGGCTGGTAACTATGGTAAACATCGGGTTACTAGGGGCACACGCGCTCCTAGTAACCCGTTGTTTATCATGGTTACGAGCCCGCTAAAGTGAGCAGACTGGTAACCATGATAAACAACGGGTTACTAGGAGCGCGTGTGCCCCTAGTAACCCGATGTTTACCATAGTTACCAGCCTGCTCCTGCTTCAGCAGGCTCGTAACCAGGAGCAGGACATCGTGGAAAGATTCTTTCCACGATGTCGCTGCTCCCCTGATCGTTGGTGAGCCTGCCTGTTTGACAGCTCACCAGCGACCACATAGCGACGCAGCAACGATCCCTGACAGGTCGTATCGTTGTCGGGATCGTTGCAGCGTCGCTAAGTGTGACGGGGCCTTAACTCCTGGGTAAAGGCGGATGATGTCTCTGCTCCTAGACTTATCAGAGCGTTTCACAGGAGGTTTCCTGATAGGCCTGGGCCTGGAGGATCCGGAGGATCCTCATAGAAGAGGGGGTACTGTTAGAACCTTCCTGTTAGTCATGTGACCAAAAATAGAAAAAAAACTATCTGCCTATTTATTCCAGCTCCGCACTTCTGGCTTTGCTGGACTTCAGTGTTACTTGACTCTTAATCTAGCCAGGTGCTTTTGTACCTATCTCTATAGTTTGCTTGGTCCTTGGACCTCTAAGTACTTTTGTCTCTTTGACTTTTGCTCCGCTACAACTTCTGCTAGGAGGTGTCCATCTAAATCCCAGTCCTTAGTTCTTGTAGGGATCCCTCCCTTATATCTATAGGTCTGCGTTCAGACTAGCCGAGGACGAAGGCGGGTCTGTTCACAAGGAACAGGTTGCCCGCTGCATCATAGGGAATCAGCTTAGTCCTATTGTAGGGACAGATTTCCTTTCTTTCCTTAGTTCTTGTAGCAGATCATAACAGTGGCCACCACATTGAAGCACGGTTACGTGGAGGAAATTAACTTTTTTCCTCCCAGCAGCCTCTGGCTTTCAGTCATAGAGGCGCAGCCGGAACGGCTTCAGTCACTGCCCAGTACATAGTGAGCGGTGGCTGTAACCACGCACCCACACTGACTTTGCTATGCAAGCAGCAGTAACGCCAAACACATTATTGTTTATTATGTAAGGTGGCTATAACGTAGAACTCCATGTTCTACAAGCTGGACAGATTCTACTAGTAGCACAGATAATCTGTCAATGATTTCCTCAGGCAGCAAAGCAGGTAATGTGTCTAACATCCGAGATATCACCCGGTTTATGAGCACTTCCACAGAAATGTTAATCTTGGTCATGTTAAAAGGCTCGGATGCCGCACACAGCACGCAGAAAGTATGGCAGAGGTTTAATTCAAGATTTGGTTTCTCCACGCAGGGAGTGTAAATTTAAGTAACACAACAATAAAACAGTAAAATCGGACAATAAACAATTGTGGTTTTGCTATAACACGGAAAGGATGAACAATACGACGCAGTCCCAAAAGTTCAGGCTGAATAAGAGAAGGTAGATTAATGGAGGCTTGCACTTATCTGTCCTTTAGCGATAACTACGGTAACGACTCCTTTAAGAGCCGTAGCAAACTCCTCCGGCGTACAACAAACTGTGCTAGGATCACTAATCCCGGGTGCGTCCTCACTCGTAGGTCACCGTCAGATGTCTGGAAAAATTGTGGTGATGCAGGTAACTGAACGATCACTTTCTGTAGGCCCGGTACAGACCCCATGTCCTTTGTTTTTGCGGCAAGCTGTGCCACCCGTTCGTCCGTCACTGCAGACAGGTCAGCACGTCTCTATTTCACCGAGGACAGGGCAGCACGTCTCTCTCTCGTTGGCAGGTCCGACCGTTTCTCCCCAACTGCTGGTCTGCTCTCCACAACCAACTGTGTCTTTCGCGTGCGCACAGACACCTGACTTCCTCTCTTCCGTCCCTCTCCTCTGTCCCCCAGCACTGTCCAGGAAGTCCCCCGTGCACTCTTAATCCCATCCCCTGGCACACTGGGCAGGACCCTGGCAGTTCCAACGCCGGAGCTCCGCACCTAGCCCTAGACAAGTCTTCCTTCTTACACTCCCGCTCCTTTTGAGCTCACCATTCCACGGGCGAGAGTTTTTTCACCAGGCGCTCACACTCTCTGACCTCTTGGATGATACGTTGCCAGATGAACTGATCCTGATTGTAGCGGATAGGCGGCACACCAGCCGTGGATCGTTCGGACCGGCGTAACGCAGTTGGAGCGCAGGGTACTTGAGAGTCGCTGGGGTTCCCGACTTCGCCCGGCCCAGCCTGACGGAGCGGTGGGCCCTCCTCTCTCATGTGGGAAGCTGTGGGCGATGTGAGACTGGGGATCACAGCTACTATCATCTCTTCCTCCTCATCATCGTAGACGGGCGCACTAGTTGTGGGATCTCTTGTCCTTGTGCTGAGTTCTTCCTTCTTTTCCTCATCGCTAGACAAACAGGGCTGTAACATGCTTCGATGAAAGATTCTAGTTGGAGCCGCTTCTTCCCCCTCAGGCTGAACCTCATACACCGGTCCTTCAGGAATAACTCTCCGTTTCACTCGATACGGGGTCGACTCCCACCGTCTACTCAGCTTGCCCCGGGGTCTCTTGTCCCGTACCAACACCCGTTCTCCCGACTTAAGGGCTGTCCCCCGAAGAGGTGGCGTTTCATGGTGCCTATGTTCCTTAAACTTCTGCTGCACCAACCTCGGAAGAGTCTGCAACCGGTGCCGATGCTCCTGGACCCAGGTAGATGGGCCCGTCTGGGGCCAGTCCTCCACGGGATCTAGTTCGAGCTTGGTGATCTCCCTACCCTTTTGTCCGAACAGCAGGGTGTAGGGGGTGAGCCCTGTGGCACTATGTACTCGGTTATTATAGACCCACACCAGCTCGGCTACAAGCTCCGGCCAGCGTACCTTCCGATCTTCTTCCAAGGTTCGAAGCATCTGGATCAAAGTTATGTTGAAGTGTTCACAGGACCCATTCCCTTGCGGATGGTAAGGGGTGGTCCTAGACTTCTCGATCTTGTATAGCCGGTGCAGCTCCTCCATCACCCGTCCTTGGAAACAGGCTCCTTGACCGGAGTGAATTCTCTTCGGACAGCCATAGACCCTGATGAAGTCCTGACAGATAGCCTGGGCAGCAGATTCAGCTGTCTGATCCCTGGTCGGAGTTACCACCACGAATTTCATAAAGTGGTCGGTCACGACCAGGCAATGTCCATACCCGAGATGCGCTGGCCCGATGGTCAGGTAGTCGATCATCAACAACTCTAAGGGCGCAGCCGTCACAATGGTCCGGACGGGGGCCCGCTGCTCTGGGGTTTTCACCAACTCACAACTCCGGCACTTCTGACAAACGTTCTCCACTGCAACTCTTAGCAGGGGGTGGTACACCAGTCTCTGCAGCCACTGGAAGGTCTTTTCGGCTCCAAAGTGTGCTCCCCGCTCATGTGCTTCCTTGGCCAATGTCCCGATCACACTCTCTGGAGCCACTACTTGCCAAGTGGGGCCGAACTCCCGTACCAACTGGACCTGTCTGTACAACAAGCCGTCCTGCAGGCTCAGTCTCTCCCACTGCCACAGCAACTTAAGCCCCTCTGGCGTCAGGGTTCCCCTTTCTTTGCGGTTAGGGACTTGTATCAAAGCCACCCACAGCCGCGCAATCTCTCCATCCATTTGCTGTATCCGTACCCACTCGTCCCTGGGCTGCCCCAACACGTGTCCTTCTTTCACTTCCCTGATCTGTCCCTGCATAGCGGACAACGGGCTGCCAACCCTCCGGAAGCTGGGCACCTCTTCGGCCTCCAGTTCTTCGTCTCGGTCACAGTCTGGGTGCTCATGGGTCACCCTGGAGAGGGCATCAACATGCGTGTTTTCAGCCCTAGGCCGGTAGGTGATCTTATACCGGTACCGAGCCATGCGAGCCACCCATCGTTGTTCCAGGACTTCCAACGTCGCCTTCTCCAGATGAGCCAACGGGTTGTTGTCTATCTTCACCAACACTTCAGACCCCGACAAGTACTCCGCGAACTTTTCTGTCATTTCCCACACTAGGGCCAACAATTAGAGTTTAAAGGAGCTGTAATTGTCTGGGTTCTTCTCCGAGTCTCGGAGGGAGCGACTCGCATATGCTATCACCCGCTCTCTCCCCTCCTGCTCCTGCGAGAGCACGGCCCCTAGACCAAGGAGACTTCCATCGGTGTGAAGAACGAAGGGCTGAGAAAAGTCCGCGTAGGCCAGTATGGGAGCTTCCGTCAGGGCCATCTTTAAGGCCCTGAAGGCCTCCTCCTGTTCTCTTCCCCATTTCACTCTTCGATTTTTCGAGCCCGCCGATATCCCTTGAAGGAGCTCCAGTAGTGGATTAGCGATGCGTGTGAAATTTTTCACGAATCTGCGGTAGTACCCTGCGAGTCCTAGGAAGGCCCGCACGTCCTTTACAGTCTTCGGAGTGGGCCACTCTTGCACAGCGGCCACTTTCTCCCGAGTGGGCCTGACTCCTTCACCGGACACGGTGTGCCCGAGGTACTCAACCTGCTTGCGGAATATATGACATTTTTGTGGCTTCACCTTCAGGCCGTGATTTCGAAGGCGACTCAAGACTTGCTCCAATCATCGTAGATGTTCCTGGAAGGTAGACGCATAGACAATGATGTCATCGAGGTAGATTAGTGTGGCCTCAAAGTTCAGATCGCCTAAACATCCCTCCATCAAGCGTTGAAAGGTCCCGGGAGCGTTGGTTAGGCCAAAAGGCATCCGATTAAACTTGAAGAGTCCCATGGGCAACACGAATGCTATCTTGGCGCGGTTGTGTTCAGCAACTGGCACTTGCCAGTATCCGCTGGCCAGATCCAGGGAGGAGAAGTATTTCGCCTTGCCTATGGCGGATAGAGACTCCTCGATCCTGGGTAAAGGGTACGAGTCTCTTACGGTGCAAGCATTTAGCCACCTGTAGTCCACACAGAATCGTAGGGTTCCATCCTTCTTCTTGACCAGGACGATTGGAGCCGCCCACGGGCTCTGGCTTTCCCGAATCAGCCCGTTCTGTATCATATGGGCCAGCATTTCCTTCACCTCCTGGTACATTAGCGGGGGTATCTGTCTATACCGTTCCCGTACCGGAGCAGCATTTCCCGCAGGGATCTCATGGGTGATGGCCTCGGTACATCCAAAGTCGTCCTCATGTCGGGCAAAGACGTCCTGGTACTGTCCTAGCATCTCTTCGACCTGGTACACCTGCTCCGTCGTGAGCCCTGTCAAATCAGCACGCATCTGTTCTAGGATCCTTCGACCGTCCTTAGTCTGAGGTCGATGAGACCGTGATCATACGGTGATCGCCAGGGAGCAGGGATCCCCCCTTACGACTGACAATTGTATCGCATCTGGCAGTTCCAGCTGTTCTGGCATCCCCAGGATCTGGGCCATTTCGGTCCTGGCGGGAAGAATGAGCTCACTCAGATTCAGGTTCACGCATCGTACCACTACGTTTCCCTTATGGACGGTAGCCAGGGTCCGCGCTACCAATAGACCCGGAGGCACCTTGTCCACGGTGGTTGGCTCGATCTGAATCTCTACCCCTTCTAGTGGGGTGCAGGCTCAGACGGGCAAAGTGAGGACTGTCTGTCCTGGTGGTAAGGTGAGGGTGTTGGTGGCGGGTATTATCACCTTTCCCAGAACTTTTCCCCCACTCGAGGTCTCTTGCGCCTGGGCAACCCTGATCAGCTGCTGAAGGGCTTTCCTTTGAGGGGCTCTAGAGTTCCACCTCCCTAGCGTGAGCTCTCGTGGTTCCCTAATCAGGATCTGCCCGATTTCCTTCAGCACGTTCATACCAAGGGTCACTGGTGGTCCTGGGCCGGCATCTCCGCCTGTCAGGACGACTCCTTTTCTTCCCACATCTTGTCCGCACACCCGGATGTGTAACCACACTACTCCTGTGACCGGAATGGGCAGCTGGTTAGCGGCTGTGAGCTTTATCAAGGGACCCCCTTCATTTTGTGCCATCTCTGGGTACCGCTGACGGAAATAAGTTTCTCCCATGGTGGTCACTTGAGTTGCCGTGTCGATCAAGCAGTGAACCACCAGTCCGCCAAGCTCGGCCCACACTGTCGGGCTTATGGATATTAAGTCTTCGGGACTCGCTGCCTTCCTCCGCTCCGGGTCGCGTCCCTCACACCCGGAGCCCGTCAGTTTAACGGCTGCCGGGACAGAGGCCTTCCTCGATTGGCACAGCTCCTGGCGTAATGCCCCATGCCCCCACAATTCCAACACGTTGGTCCCCTGTCTGCAGGGGGTCGTCGGGCCACACGATTGGGCTCTGTTCCAACCCGGGGTCTGGGCTCGTCCTTTACTTCGCCCGGGGGTCTCGGGTCAACTGTTCCGGCTCTTTTGAAAATGGTACCACTCTTCTCGCATTTCTTGGATCTCCCGCCGCATCTCTCGGGCCCATTCTGGTTCAGCCGTGGGCGACGGGGGCACTGCATTGCCCCGGACCATCCCTGCCAGGGTCACTACCCCCATCTCCTGTTCTCTCACGCGGGCCTCTGCCCCTGCCACTAGAAATGTCATACGTGGGTTGGTGTGTAAGTGCTCTTGCAAGGCCTGTCTCAGCTGCTCATCTCTGAGGCCGGATACGAACTGGTCCCTAAGTACTAGGTCCGGGGACCCCACTCCAACATCTTCTAGGTTTGTTTTCCTAGTGATGTAAGTGTACACACAATGTAGGGCGTTGACATATTGGGCCACAGTCTCCCCCTCCCTTTGTACCTGTTGGAACAGTCGCATCCTTAAGGCTATGTGCCCACGATGCAGAAATGCTCAGGATTTTTTCCTGAGCGTTTCTGCATCTCCCTGGCAGAAAAAAACGCATGCGGATTGTACATGCGTTTTCCTGCCAGGGACATGCGGAAATGGAGCGTTATTCACTGACATTTCCGCATGCGGATTGACAAGCGCTTTCCAAGCGATTAGCATCACTTGGAAAGTGCGTGTGACAACTAGGTCACACTATATAAATCCATGCAAACGGCATGACCCGTCACATGACTCTGACATCAGCGCAGGTCCTTCAATCCACCGCGAAGTGCCAGGAAGCAAGGAGGAGCGCACCACGGGCCGCCGGAAGGTAAGTATATATTTATTTTTTATTTTATTCATTTTTTACAGATTTTTTAATGGTACCTGGGTGTGAAGGAGACTCTCCTTTCCTCCACACCTGGGTACCATCCGCACATTAGAACGCGCCAATTACGCAAGTACAGATGCAGTCTTGCGGAACTGGCACATTCTAATGCAAGTCAATGGCAGAGAAAACGCATCGCTTCCGCAAAATAATTGGTAGTGCTGCGTTTTTTCCGCAATGATAATTTGCAGCGGAAATTTCCGCAGCATGTGCATAGCACATGCGGATTATCATTGGGGAACATTGCTGCCCTTTTACCATGCGTTTTTAATGTGTTTCCGCATCTGTAAAAACGCTGCAGAAACGCATTAAAAACGCATTGTGGGCACACAGCCTTACTCTGCCACATTAGTAGGGTCCCCATGCATTTCTTCTAGGATCCGAACCACCTTTTCCACCGTATTTCGGTCAGTGGGGGAAGGAAACATTACTGACTGTCGAGCTTCTCCTTCTAAAGCCAGCAAACCTATCTCTGCTTGCATATCGGGGGTCATTGGGTGCATCCGTAACATGCTCTTAACCCGTTTTACCCAATCCCACAGCATCATGTTGTCTCCGGTAAACTTTGGGAGATTATTCAACATGGCGTCCAGGGGCAGGCTAGCTGTAGGGGCTCTCGCGCTGGCCTGGTCCGCCATGCCTGCAACTGCGTCTGGGGACGACATCCTGCCGACTACTCCAAATGTTAAAAGACTCGGATACCGCACACAGAAAGTATGGCAGAGGTTTAATTCAAGATTTGGTTTCTCCACGCAGGAAGTGTAAATTTAAGTAACACAACAATAAAACAGTAAAATCGGACAATAAACGATTATGGTTTTACTATAACACGGAAAGGATGAACAATACGACGCAGTCCCAAAAGTTCAGGCTGAATAAGAGAAGGTAGATTAATGGAGGCTTGCACTTATCTGTCCTTGAGGCTATGTGCCCACGATGCAGAAATGAATCAGAAAATTTCTGCAGCATTTCTGCATCTACCTGGCAGAAAAAACGCATGCAGATTGTGCATGCGTTTTTCCTGCAGAATACATGCGGATTCACATGCGGATTGTGCATGCGTTTTTCCTGCAGAATACATGCGGATCCACATGCGGATTCACATGCGTTTCCGCATGCAGATTGACAAGCGCTTTCCAGGCGATAGCATCACTTGGAAAGTGCTTGACAACTAGGTCACACTGTATAAATTCATGCAAACAGTATGGATTTATATAGTGTGAACCGTAAAAATGAAAACAAATAAAGCTATACTCACCCCCGATGTCCCGGCGTGGCTGCAGCGCTCGTTCCTGTCTGGTTCCTGGATGCCGGCATATCGCGAGACAGAGCGGTGAAGGGCCTGCGGTCACATGACTGTGACGTCACCGCAGGTCCTCAAGCTATGCCGGCATTCAGAGAGAAGCCGCCGGACAGGTGAATATAAACTTTATTTGTTATTTTATTCTTTTTTTACAGGTAGAATGGTACCCAGGTCTGGATGAGAGTCTTCTCTCCTCCAGAACTGGGTACCATCCGCACATAGAAACGCATAGAAGCCGCTTGTAAAAATGTACAGTCGCGGTTTCTATGCGTCTCAATGCAAGTCAATGGCGGGAGTTCCGCTGCGCTTCCGCAAAATTAAATGACATGCTGCAGATTTTTGTACGCAGCATAAACGCTGCGGAAAAATCCGCAGCATGTGCATAGAACATGCGGAATCCCCTTGGGGACCATGGGGTGCGGATTACCTAGCGTTTCACAAGCGTTTATGCTGCGGAAATTCCGCAGCATAAACGCTTGAAAAACGCTACGTGGGCACGCAGCCTTATTCACTGACATTTCCGCATGCGGATTGACAAGCGCTTTCCAAGCGATTAGCATCACTTGGAAAGTGCTTGTGACAACTAGGTCACACTATATAAATCCATGCAAACGGCATGACCCGTCACATGACTCTGACGTCAGCGCAGGTCCTTCAATCCACCGCGAAGTGCCGGGAAGCAAGGAGGAGCGCACCACGGGCCGCCGGAAGGTAAGTATATATTTATTTTTTATTTTATTCTTTTTTTACAGATTTTTTAATGGTACCTGGGTGTGAAGGAGACTCTCCTGTCCTCCACACCTGGGTACCATCCGCACATTAGAACGCGCCAATTACGCAAGTACAGATGCAGTCTTGCGGAATTGGCGCGTTCTAATGCAAGTCAATGGCGGCGAAAACGCATCGCTTCCGCAAAATAATTGGTAGTGCTGCGTTTTTTCCGCAATGATAATTCGCAGCGGAAATTTCCGCAGCATGTGCACAGCACATGCGGATTATCATTGGGGAACATTGCTGCCCTTTTACCATGCGTTTTTAATGCGTTTCCGCATCTGTAAAAACGCTGCAGAAACGCATTAAAAACGCATTGTGGGCACACAGCCTTACTCTGCCACATTAGTAGGGTCCCCATGCATTTCTTCTAGGATCCGAACCACCTTTTCCACCGTATTTCGGTCAGTGGGGGAAGGAAACATTACTGACTGTCGAGCTTCTCCTTCTAAAGCCAGCAAACCTATCTCTGCTTGCATATCCGGGGTCATTGGGTGCATCCGTAACATGCTCTTAACCCGTTTTACCCAATCCCACAGCATCATGTTGTCTCCGGTAAACTTTGGGAGATTATTCAACATGGCGCCCAGGGGCAGGCTAGCTGTAGGGGCTCTCGCGCTGGCCTGGTCCGCCATGCCTGCAACTGCGTCTGGGGACGACATCCTGCCGACTACTCCAAATGTTAAGAGACTCGGATACCGCACACAGAAAGTATGGCAGAGGTTTAATTCAAGATTTGGTTTCTCCACGCAGGAAGTGTAAATTTAAGTAACACAACAATAAAACAGTAAAATCGGACAATAAGCAATTGTGGTTTTACTATAACACGGAAAGGATGAACAATATGACGCAGTCCCAAAAGTTCAGGCTGAATAAGAGAAGGTAGATTAATGGAGGCTTGCACTTATCTGTCCTTTAGCGATAACTACGTCCGTCTTCAGACACTCACTCCGGAGGGTGTCCGTCTTCTGGCGGCAGTGGGTGGTCTCGGGTCTCACCCACTGGGCCCCCAGTCCTTTGACCACACAACAGCGGTCACGACTCCTTTAAGAGCCGTAGCAAACTCCTCCGGCGTACAACAAACTGCGTTAGGATCACTAATCCCGGGTGCGTCCTCACTCGTAGGTCACCGTCAGATGTCTGGAAAAACTGTGGTGATGCAGGTAACTGAACGATCACTTTCTGTAGGTCCGGTACAGACCGCATGTCCTTTGTTTTGGCGGCAAGCTGTGCCACCCGTTCGTCCATCACCGCAGACAGGTCAGCACGTCTCTATTTCACCGAGGATAGGGCAGCACGTCTCTCTCTCGTTGTTGGCAGGTCCGACCGTTTCTCCCCAACTGCCGGTCTGCTCTCCACAACCAACTGTGTCTTTCGCGTGCGCCCAGACACCTGACTTCCTCTCTTCCGTCCCTCTCCTCTGTCCCCCAGCACTGTCCAGGAAGTCCCCCGTGCACTCTTAATCCCATCCCCTGGCACACTGGGCAGGACCCTGGCAGTTCCAACGCCGGAGCTCCGCACCTGGCCCTAGACAAGTCTTCCTTTGTAGCGCCGGCGTCCCTGCCCTCTGCTAGGCAGGGACGCTGTTCCCCTCACCCCTCTGCTCCGAGCCCGGCGTCCTCCTCCCGCTCTGCTGGCAGCTCCCTCCCTCTTAAAGGGGCCGCACGCGCCGTCCTAAGGAGTCCCCGGCCAAAGGCCGGAGGACTTCACCATATATAAGGCACCTCCTCCAAAATGGAGGTGCCCGAGCAATGTTGTTGCACTGTTCACTACTCTGCTTCAGCCCTCAGGTCCCGTTGCCAGTTACCTGCCAGTTACCTGCCAGTTTGCTGTCTGTTTCCTGCCTGACATTCCTCCTACCTGCTTGCTAGCCTTAGGTCCGACGGTCTGCCTTCCTACTCCTGTCAGTCTGTCTATGGACCAGCTTGCCCGCTCACCTGGGAGCGCACATCTGCTACCTGCCTGCTAGCCTACCTGGAGGCTCCGCCGTCACGTGCTGTGACCACCTGCCATTCCAGAGACTCCTGCCCGCTCACCTGGGAGCGCTCATCTGCTGCCTGTCTGTTGGCCTACCTGGAGGCTCCGCCGTCACGTGCTGTGACCACCTGCCATTCCAGAGACTCCTGCCCGCTCACCTGGGAGCGCTCATCTGCTGCCTGTCTGTTGGCCTACCTGGAGGCTCCGCCGTCACATGCTGTGACCACCCGTTTATCCAGAGACTCTCGCTTGCTCACCTGGGAGCACACATCTACCATCTGCCTGCTAGCCTACCTGGAGGCTCAGCCATCACAGGTCGTACCTACCCTTTACCCAGAGACTGCCCCGGTCACTTGCCGTGACCTCCTGCCCGTTCATCCAGAGACTGCCCCGGTCACTTGCCGTGACCTCCTGCCCGTTCATCCAGAGACTACCCCGGTCACTTGCCGTGACCTCCAGCCCGTTCACCCAGAGACTGTCCCGGTCACCTGCTGTGACTGCCTGCCCTTCTTCCCTGGTCGCCACCCGCTCCCTTACAAGGAACGCCCCCTTGTATAGTAGCTCAGAGGTTCCGCCTCCCAGACCCGTTACAGTTTGCTCAGGCCATGGAACCCGGTAGCACCCAAGCTCCCTCACTCTCGGACCTGTGTCATGAACTGTCCCGTCAGAGGTCCCAACAGGAGTCCATCCTGGGTCACCTGCGGAATGTCAATTCTCGCCTGGACACTCTGACTGCTCCACCAGCAACCACCGCCAGTGCCATGACTCGCAATCCGGCAGCTTCGCTGCCCACCAATACTATGGTATCCTACCCCGGACCCCGGCTTTCTGCACCTCCTCGCTTCGGAGGCGACTCCGCTCAGGCTCGGGGCTTTATAAATCAGTGCACCCTGCACTTTGAACTCCTGTCCCACCAGTTTAACTCCGACCGGGCCAAAATTGCCTTCATCATGTCCCATCTCACCGGGGAGGCCCTGGCCTGGCTAAATCCTCTATGGGAGAGAGGAGACCCCCTGGTGTCCGACTTGCCTGCCTTTCTCACGGCTTTCCGGAAAGTCTTCGACGAACCCGGACGGAAGACCTCATCCGCATCTCTGCTACGCCTCCGTCAGGGAAGTCTCACCGTGGGCCAATATGCCATACGGTTCCGTACCCTTGCCTCGGAGCTGGCCTGGGATAACGACGCTCTGGTATCTGTCTTCTGGGAGGGTCTGTCCGGCCGTATTAAAGATGAACTCGCCGGTCGAGACATTCCTACCACTCTCGATGACCTAATAACTCTTGCCACCCGGATTGACCTACGGTTCCAGGAGCGTGCCAAAGAAGTCACCCGTGAGAGGAGGTTTCCACGTCTAGCTCCTACTTTTCAGAAACCCGTCACTCCCTCCGTTTCTCCCCAGGTACACTCTCCTGAGCCTATGCAGGTCGACCAGACCAAGATGGTCAAAACCCGTCAGGACTTACGCCGTGCCGAGGGGAGCTGCTTCTACTGTGGCAGTAAGGCGCACCGGATCCGTACCTGCCCGGAGAGGTCGGGAAACGCCTGTGTCTAGGTTCGCTCAGAGAAGTCGACCTAGATGAGAATAAATCCTCTCCATCTCTGCTGCTGTCAGTCTCAATTATCTGCGGGGAGAATCGTTATTTCGAACTAGCCCAACTTGACTCTGGAGCGGCCGGGAATCTTATTTCACAGGCCCTGGTAGAAAAATACCGCATTCCCACCAAACCTCTGGCTATACCATTATCTGTCGCTGCTGTGGATGGGGGCCTCTTACCACGTCCCATCCAACTCATCACCGAATCCATAACTCTGCAGGTGGGAATGCTGCATTCTGAGAGCATCTCTTTTCACATTCTGCCTGGACTCTCTCACGCCCTCTTACTAGGTCTACCTTGGCTCCAGAGACATGCACCCGTGCTTGACTGGCAGACCGGAGAAGTCCTTCGCTGGGGACAGGACTGTCATAAGACTTGTTTGGTTCCTGTTCATCCCGCCCGTCCTTCTCCTACCCCAACTAATCTACCTGGACTTCCGATTCCCTATTGGTCATTTGCTGATGTCTTTAATAAAAAGGAGGCAGAGACATTACCCGCTCATAGACCATACGACTGTCCTATCGACCTGTTACCCGGTACTACGCCTCCCCGTGGGCGTATTTACCCATTGTCCGCTGCTGAGACCCGGTCGATGTCCGAATATATTGAGGAGAATTTGGCCAGGGGATTCATCCGGAAATCTACCTCCCCGGCGGGAGCAGGCTTCTTTTTCGTAAAAAAGGACGGCTCTCTCCGTCCCTGTATAGACTATAGAGGCCTTAACCAGATCACGGTGAAGAATAAGTACCCCCTTCCGCTCATTCCAGAATTATTTGATCGTCTGAGGGGGGCTAGAATCTTCACCAAACTGGACCTCCGTGGGGCGTACAACCTGGTCCGTATCCGTCAAGGGGATGAATGGAAGACTGCATTCAACACCCGGGACGGCCACTATGAATATCTGGTAATGCCCTTTGGTCTCTGTAACGCTCCTGCCGTCTTTCAAGAGTTGGTCAATGACATCTTCCGGGACGTTCTCTACTCCTGTGTAGTGGTGTACCTGGACGACATCTTGGTCTTCTCTCCGGATCTCAAGACTCACCGGAGAGACGTTCGTCAGATCCTGCTCAGGCTCAGGCAGAATCACCTCTTCGCTAAATATGAGAAGTGCCTCTTTGAGCAGACCTCGCTTCCATTTTTTGGCTACATTATTTCTCAGACCGGCCTACGAATGGATCCAGAGAAACTGTCTGCCATCGAGAAATGGCCCCGACCGGAGGGGTTGAAGGCCATTCAGCGGTTCCTGGGCTTCGCCAACTACTACCGCCTCTTCATACCGCACTTCTCTTCCCGGACTGCCCCAATTTCCGCGCTCACCCGTAAGGGCACTAATCCCAGAGAGTGGCCGCCCGAAGCAGAGGAGGCCTTTCTTTCCTTAAAACAGGCCTTCTCTTCCGCCCCGGTGCTGCATCGCCCAGATGGCAACAAGCAGTTCTTCCTGGAGGTTGACGCCTCCTCCTCTGGAGCCGGAGCGGTACTTACCCAAAAATCATCTTCCGGGAGAATGGTAACTTGTGGCTTCTTCTCCAAACTCTTCTCCTCTTCTGAGCGCAACTATTCCATAGGAGATCGAGAGTTATTGGCCATCAAGCTGGCATTGGAGGAGTGGCGTTACCTGCTCGAAGGGGCTCTTCACCCGGTAATAATTTACACTGACCACAAGAACTTGGCTTAGCTCCAGCATGCCCAGAGACTTAACCCGCGCCAAGCTCGGTGGTCCTTGTTTTTTGGCTCGCTTTGATTTTATTCTTCATTTTCGCCCGGCTGACAAAAACATCAAGGCGGACGCCTTGTCCCGATCCTTTCTGGTGTCTGATATCGAGGAAGAACCGAAACACATCATCGATCCCGCCAGAGTAATGCAGGTGGCTCCCGTGAGTCTAAATCGTCTCCCTCCCGGTAAGACGTTCGTATCAGTACCTGATCGGGAGAAGATCCTACACTGGGGTCACTCGTCTAAACTAGCTGGCCACGCCGGTCAGAAAAAGACCCTCCAGCTTATTACTCGGCACTACTGGTGGCCTACCCTGCACAAGGACGTAATAGACTTTGTTTCTGCCTGTGTGTCCTGCGCCCGCAACAAGGTTCCGAGACATCTGCCAGCCGGTCGCCTCCTTCCGCTCCCAGTACCTGCTGCCCCCTGGCAGCATATAGCAATGGACTTTATAACTGATCTCCCCGTCTCTGCCAGTTGTACGGTCATTTGGGTGGTCGCTGACCGCTTTTCCAAGATGGCTCATTTCGTTCCCCTGCCAGGCCTCCCGTCTGCACCCGAGCTGGCTAAAGACTTTATCCGCCACATCTTCCGTCTTCATGGACTGCCCCTCCACATAGTGTCGGATCGTGGGGTACAGTTCACCTCACGCTTCTGGAGAGCCACTTGTAAACTGCTAGATGTCACCCTGGACTTCTCCTCCGCTTACCACCCACAGTCTAATGGTCAAGTGGAGCGGATCAATCAGAACCTGACCAGTTACCTCCGGCACTTCGTTAATGCCCACCATTCAGACTGGGTGGATCTCCTGCCATGGGCCGAATTTTCTTACAACAATCACGAGAGCGAATCTTCCTCCAAATCCCCGTTTTTTGTTGTCTTCGGTCAGCATCCTCGGATCCCATTTCCCGTCTCCACCTCGGTGGACAATCCGGCTGCGGAATCTCTTGTTAACAAATTTTCCTCCATATGGGAGAGTACCCGGTCCGCACTCCTTCTGTCATCCGAGCGTATGAAAAGACATGCTGACAAAAAACGTCTGGATCCTCCTCAATTCCATCCAGGGGATAAGGTCTGGCTCTCGTCCAAGTATGTCCGGCTCAAGATTCCTTCCTATAAGTTAGGGCCTCGGTTCATCGGTCCTCTGGAGGTCATCAGTTAGATCAACCAGGTGGCCTATAAATTGAAACTCCCGGCCAACTTGCGGATCCCTAACTCCTTCCATGTATCTCTCCTCAAACCTGGGGGGGGAAACCAAGGAAATAGGTGGGATGTGAGGCAAGCAAGGGGGAAGGGGAGAAGTGAATATAATGAGGGTGGAGAGGGGGGTGGGGATAGTACAGTTAGATCGTTAGAGAAGAATAGGATGCTAAATAACCCCAAAGTTTTATCTTGCATGCTGACCAACGCAAGAAGCCTGACCAATAAGGCGGATGAGCTGCAGGCGCTTATATCGGAGGAGAGGTATGACATCGTAGGTATAACAGAGACTTGGCTAGACGATAGCTACGACTGGGCGGTAAATTTATTAGATTATAGTTTATTTAGAAGGGACCGGAAACAGGGGAAAGGCGGAGGAGTCTGCTTATATGTAAAGTCATGTCTAAAACCCAGACTAAGGGAAGATATAGGAGAGGGAGAAGAGGGGGTCGAGTCCATGTGGGTAGAGATAGAGGGGGCAAAAAATAATAATAAAATATTACTGGGGGTCTGCTATAAGCCACCAAATATAACAGAGGAGAATGAGAATCTGCTATTAGGACAAATAGACAAAGTAGCAAAACATAATGAAGTGATTGTAATGGGGGATTTCAACTACCCGGATATTGACTGGGAAACAGAAACCTGTAGATCTCAGAAAGGAAAAAGGTTCTTGACAAATATTAAGGATAATTATCTCTCCCAACTAGTGCAGGAACCAACGAGAGGGAAGGCCGTGTTGGACTTAATATTGACTAATAGGCCTGATAGAATAACTGAGGTACAGATAGGGGGGCACCTAGGTAATAGCGACCATAATATTATCGACTTCAAAATGCCCTTCAGTAGGGTTATCAATAAGGGAACAACAAAAACATTAAACTTTAGGAGGGCAAAGTTTGATCAGCTGATAGAAAACCTTCAACTTATTGACTGGGACGAAGTTCTTAATCAAAGGAATACGAATAGTAAATGGGAAACCTTCAAAAGAATTCTGAATACTCAGTGTGAGAGGTATATACCGTATGGGAATAAAAGGGCCAGAAATAAGAGGAAACCAATATGGTTGAACAAGAACGTAAAAGGGGCGTTAAATAGCAAAAAAGAGGCATTCAAGAGATTAAAACAGGAAAACAGTAAGGAGGCACTAATGTGTTACAAGGAAGAAACGAGAACCTGTAAAAAACAAATAAAAATAGCGAAGGAGGAAACAGAGAGACGTATTGCTAGGGAAAGTAGATCAAATCCCAAACTGTTCTTTACGTATATAAATAGTAAAAGGATTAAATCGGATAATATTGGACCGATAAAAAGTGAGGAAGGCAAAATCATAGAGAAAGATGAGGATAAAGCTAATCTATTAAATATTTTTTTTTCGACAACTTTCACAAAGGAAATCGAACTAACAGGAGAAATGAGAAGTGACAAACTTAATCCTCCACTAAGTATGACAAATCTAACCCAAGCTGGGGTACAGAAACGCCTCAGTAGCATTAAAATAAACAAATCACCAGGACCTGATGGCATACACCCACGGGTACTAAGGGAACTAAGTAATGTGATAGACAGACCGTTATATCTTATATTTAAGGACTCTGTTGAGACTGGGTCTGTGCCACTTGATTGGCGACAGGCGAATGTAGTGCCAATATTCAAAAAGGGAGCGAAAAGTGACGCCGGAAACTATCGGCCGGTGAGTCTGACGTCCGTTGTGGGCAAAATTTTTGAAAGCTTCATTAAAGAGGCAATTACGGAGCATCTTGATGCTAATAATCTTTTAATCCCAAACCAACATGGATTCATGAGGAATCGCTCCTACCAAACAAACCTGATTGACTTCTACGAGGAGGTTAGCTCTCGAGTAGATCAGGGGGAACCAGTGGATGTCGTGTATCTCGACTTCTCAAAAGCGTTCGATAGCGTGCCACATAATAGGTTGGTATACAAAATGAGAATGATGGGGCTGGGGGAAAATGTCTGCAAGTGGGTAGCTAACTGGCTAAAGGATAGAAGGCAGAGGGTGGTTATAAATGGAATATACTCAGATTGGGTAAGCGTCACTAGTGGGGTACCACAGGGGTCTGTACTAGGCCCAATGTTATTTAATATCTTTATTAACGACATAGTCAACGGGATAAATAGTAAAATATCAATATTTGCAGATGACACAAAGTTATGTAAAACAATTAATACAAAAGAGGACAGTGCAGACCTACAGAGGGATTTGGATAAGCTGGGTATGTGGAGCATTAAATGGCAAATGAGGTTTAACGAGGAGAAATGTAAGGTCATACATATGGGAAGGAAAAATGGAAGTCACCAGTACTCACTGAATGGGAAATCATTGGGGAATTCAGAGATGGAGAAGGACTTGGGCATCTTGATTGATAGCAAATTAAATTGGAGTGCCCAAAGTCAGGCCGCTGCTGTAAGGGCAAACAGGGTAATGGGATGTATCAGAAGAGGTATAGCTGCAAAGGATGAGAACATTGTTCTTCCACTGTACAAAGCACTGGTCAGACCACACTTGGAATACTGTGCTCAGTTATGGGCCCCAATATATAGAAAGGATATAAATGAGCTTGAAAAGGTACAAAGGAGGGCAACAAAATTAATAAAGGGAATGGAGGGACTGCAATACCCAGAGAGGTTGGCAAAACTAGGACTATTCAGCCTGGAAAAGAGAAGGTTGAGGGGGGACATAATAAATGTGTACAAATATGTTAGGGGACAGTATAGAGATCTTGCCCGGGATTTGTGCAAAAGGAGGGATATTACGGTAACAAGAGGGCACTCACTAAGACTGGAAGAGAAAAGGTTTCAGCACCAGCATAGGAAGGGGTTCTTTACGGTAAGAGCAGTGAGAATATGGAATTCACTGAGTGAGGAGACGGTAATGTCGGATTCACTACACCAGTTCAAGCGGGGACTGGATGCATTTCTAGATACCAGGCAGATTTCAGCATATACTTAAAAATAAAATAAAATAGTAGGTTGATACAGGGATTTATTTTGACTGCTGGTTTCAGAGTCGGGAGGTAATTTTTCCTCAGGTGAAGATTGGCCAAATCATTTGGGGTTTTTGCCCTCCTCTGGATCAACTTTAGCAATTACAGAACTAACAGGTCGAACTTGATGGACGCAAGTCTTTATTCGGCTTTACAAACTATGTTACTATGTTACTATGTTACTATGTGGTACTTAACTCTTTTTCCAAGTCTACAGGTACGCCTCCTGCTCCGGTTTCCGCTGAAAACGAATTTGAGGTAGAGAACATTCTGGCCACCAAAAGGGTAAGAGGGAAGACCTTTTTTCTAGTAGATTGGAAGGGGTTTGGTCCTGAAGAGAGAACGTGGGAGCCCCGGGAGAACATCCATGCCCCTCTCATCCTAGCTAAATTTCTCTCTGGCCTAAAAAAGGGGGGGCCTAAAGGGGGGGGTACTGTAGCGCCGGCGTCCCTGCCCTCTGCTAGGCAGGGACGCTGTTCCCCTCACCCCTCTGCTCCGAGCCCGGCGTCCTCCTCCCGCTCTGCTGGCAGCGCGCGCTCCTTCCCGGCCACTGTGCTTAGGGCGCGCGCGCGCTCCCTCCCTCTTAAAGGGGCCGCGCGCGCCGTCCTAAGGAGTCCCCGGCCAATGGCCGGAGGACTTCACCATATATAAGTCACCTCCTCCAAAATGGAGGTGCCCGAGCAATGTTGTTGCACTGTTCACTACTCTGCTTCAGCCCTCAGGTCCCGTTGCCAGTTACCTGCCAGTTACCTGCCAGTTTGCTGTCTGTTTCCTGCCTGACATTCCTCCTACCTGCTTGCTAGCCTGAGGTCCGACGGTCTGCCTTCCTACTCCTGTCAGTCTGTCTATGGACCAGCTTGCCCGCTCACCTGGGAGCGCACATCTGCTACCTGCCTGCTAGCCTACCTGGAGGCTCCGCCGTCACGTGCTGTGACCACCTGCCATTCCAGAGACTCCTGCCCGCTCACCTGGGAGCGCTCATCTGCTGCCTGTCTGTTGGCCTACCTGGAGGCTCCGCCGTCACGTGCTGTGACCACCTGCCATTCCAGAGACTCCTGCCCGCTCACCTGGGAGCGCTCATCTGCTGCCTGTCTGTTGGCCTACCTGGAGGCTCCGCCGTCACATGCTGTGACCACCCGTTTATCCAGAGACTCTCGCTTGCTCACCTGGGAGCACACATCTACCATCTGCCTGCTAGCCTACCTGGAGGCTCAGCCATCACAGGTCGTACCTACCCTTTACCCAGAGACTGCCCCGGTCACTTGCCGTGACCTCCTGCCCGTTCATCCAGAGACTGCCCCGGTCACTTGCCGTGACCTCCTGCCCGTTCATCCAGAGACTACCCCGGTCACTTGCCGTGACCTCCAGCCCGTTCACCCAGAGACTGTCCCGGTCACCTGCTGTGACTGCCTGCCCGTCTTCCCTGGTCGCCACCCGCTCCCTTACAAGGACCGCCCCCTTGTATAGTAGCTCAGAGGTTCCGCCTCCCAGACCCGTTACATTCTTCTTACACTCCCGCTCCTTTTGAGCTCGCCATTCCATGGGCGAGAGTTTTTTCACCAGGCGCTCACACTCTCTGACCTCTTGGATGATACGTTGCCAGATGAACTGATCCTGATTGTAGCGGATAGGCGGCACACCAGCCATGGATCGTTCGGACCGGCGTAACGCAGTTGGAGCGCAGGGTACTTGAGAGTCGCTGGGGTTCCCGACTTCGCCCGGCCCAGCCTGACGGAGCGGTGGGCCCTCCTCTCTCATGTGGGAAGCTGTGGGCGATGTGAGACTGGGGATCACAGCTACTATCATCTCTTCCTCCTCATCATCGTAGACGGGCGCACTGGGTGTGGGATCTCTTGTCCTTGTGCTGAGTTCTTCCTTCTTTTCCTCATCGCTAGACAAACAGGGCCGTAACATGCTTCGATGAAAGATTCTAGTTGGAGCCGCTTCTTCCCCCTCAGGCTGAACCTCATACACCGGTCCTTCAGGAATAACTCTCCGTTTCACTCGATACGGGGTCGACTCCCACCGTCTACTCAGCTTGCCCCGGGGTCTCTTGTCCCGTACCAACACCCGTTCTCCCGACTTAAGGGCTGTCCCCTGAAGAGGTGGCGTTTCATGGTGCCTATGTTCCTTAAACTTCTGCTGCACCAACCTCGGAAGAGTCTGCAACCGGTGCCGATGCTCCCGGACCCAGGTAGATGGGCCCGTCTGGGGCCAGTCCTCCACGGGATCAAGTTCGAGCTTGGTGATCTCCCTACCCTTTTGTCCGAACAGCAGGGTGTAGGGGGTGAGCCCTGTGGCACTATGTACCCGGTTATTATAGACCCACACCAGCTCGGCTACAAGCTCCGGCCAGCGTACCTTCCGATCTTCTTCCAAGGTTCGAAGCATCTGGATCAAAATTCTGTTGAAGCGTTCACAGGACCCATTCCCTTGCAGATGGTAATGGGTGGTCCTAGACTTCTCGATCTTGTATAGCCGGTGCAGCTCCTCCATCACCCGTCCTTGGAAACAGGCTCCTTGACCGGAGTGAATTCTCTTCGGACAGCCATAGACCCTGATGAAGTCCTGACAGATAGCCTGGGCAGAAGATTCAGCTGTCTGATCCCTGGTCGGAGTTACCACCATGAATTTCATAAAGTGGTCGGTCATGACCAGGCAATGTCCATACCCGAGATGCGCCGGCCCGATGGTCAGGTAGTCGATCATCAACACTTCTAAGGGCGCAGCCGTCACAATGGTCTGGACGAGGGCCCGCTGCTCTGGGGTTTTCACCAACTCACAACTCCGACACTTCTGACAAACGTTCTCCACTGCAACTCTTAGCAGGGGGTGGTACACCAGTCTCTGCAGCCACTGGAAGGTCTTTTCGGCTCCAAAGTGTGCTCCCCGCCCATGTGCTTCCTTGGCCAGTGTCCCGATCACACTCTCTGGAACCACTACTTGCCAAGTGGGGCCGAACTCCCGTACCAACTGGACCTGTCTGTACAACAAGCCGTCCTGCAGGCTCAGTCTCTCCCACTGCCACAGCATCTTCAGCCCCTCTGGCGTCAGGGTCCCCCTTTCTTTGCGGTTAGGGACTTGTTTCAAAGCCACCCACAGCCGCGCAATCTCTCCATCCATTTGCTGTATCCGTACCCACTCGTCCCTGGGCCGCCCCAACACGTGTCCTTCTTTCACTTCCCCGATCTGTCCCTGCATAGCGGACAACGGGCTGCCAACCCTCCGGAAGCTGGGCACCTCTTCGGCCTCCAGTTCTTCGTCTCGGTCACGGTCTGGGTGCTCATGGGTCACCCTGGAGAGGGCATCAGCATGCGTGTTTTCAGCCCTAGGCCGGTAGGTGATGTTATACCGGTACCGAGCCATGCGAGCCACCCATCGTTGTTCCAGGACTTCCAACTTCGCCTTCTCCAGATGAGCCAACGGGTTGTTGTCTATCTTCACCAACACTTCAGACCCCGACAAGTACTCCGCGAACTTTTCTGTCATTTCCCACACTAGGGCCAACAATTCCAGTTTAAAGGAGCTGTAATTGTCTGGGTTCTTCTCCGAGCCTCGGAGGGAGCGACTCGCATATGCTATCACCCGCTCTCTCCCCTCCTGCTCCTGCGACAGCACGGCCCCTAGACCAAGGAGACTTCCATCGGTGTGAAGAACGAAGGGCTGAGAAAAGTCCGCGTAGGCCAGTATGGGAGCTTCCGTCAGGGCCATCTTTAAGGCCCTGAAGGCCTCCTCCTGTTCTCTTCCCCATTTCACTCTTCGATTTTTCAAGCCCGCATGTATCCCTTGAAGGAGCTCCAGTAGTGGATTAGCGATGCGTGTGAAATTTTTCACGAATCTGCGGTAGTACCCTGCGAGTCCTAGGAAGGCCCGCACGTCCTTTACAGTCTTCGGGGTGGGCCACTCTTGCACAGCGGCCACTTTCTCCCGAGTGGGCCTGACTCCTTCACCGGACACGGTGTGCCCGAGGTACTCAACCTGCTTGCGGAATATATGACATTTTTGTGGCTTCACCTTCAGGCCGTGATTTCGAAGGCGACTCAAGACTTGCTCCAATCGTCGTAGATGTTCCTGGAAGGTAGACGCATAGACGATGATGTCATCGAAGTAGATCAGTGTGGCCTCAAAGTTCAGATCGCCTAAACATCTCTCCATCAAGCGTTGAAAGGTCCCGGGAGCGTTGGTTAGGCCAAAAGGCATCCGATTAAACTTGAAGAGTCCCATGGGCAACACGAATGCTATCTTGGCGCGGTTGTGTTCAGCAACTGGCACTCGCCAGTATCCGCTGGCCAGATCCAGGGAGGAGAAGTATTTTGCCTTGCCTAGGGCGGATAGAGACTCCTCGATTCTGGGTAAAGGGTACGAGTCTCTTACGGTGCAAGCATTTAGCCACCTGTAGTCCACACAGATTCGTAGGGTTCCATCCTTCTTCTTGACCAGGACGATTGGAGCCGCCCACGGGCTCTGGCTTTCCCGAATCACCCCGTTCTGTATCATATGGGCCAGCATTTCCTTCACCTCCTGGTACATTTGCGGGGGTATCTGTCTATACCGTTCCCGTACCGGAGCAGCATTTCCCGCAGGGATCTCATGGGTGATGGCCTCGGTACATCCAAAGTCGTCCTCATGTCGGGCAAAGACGTCCTGGTACTGTCCTAGCATCTCTTCGACCTGGTACACCTGCTCTGTCGTGAGCCCTGTCAAATCAGCACGCATCTGTTCTAGGATCCTTCGACCGTCCTTAGTCTGAGGTCGATGAGACCCCGATCGTACGGTGATCGCCAGGGTCCAGGGATCCCCCCTTACGGCTGACAATTGTATCGCATCTGGCAGTTCCAGCTGTTCTGGCATCCCCAGGATCTGGGCCATTTCGGTCCTGGCGGGAAGAATGAGCTCACTCGGATTCAGGTTCACGCATCGTACCACCACGTTTCCCTTATGGACGGTAGCCAGGGTCCGCGCTACCAATAGACCCGGAGGCACCTTGTCCACTGTGGTTGGCTCGATCTGAATCTCTACCCCTTCTAGTGGGGTGCAGGCTCGGACGGGCAAAGTGAGGACTGTCTGTCCTGGTGGTAAGGTGAGGGTGTTGGTGGCGGGTATTATCACCTTTCCCAGAACTTTTCCCCCACTCGAGGTCTCTTGCGCCTGGGCAACCCTGATCAGCTGCTGAAGGGCCTTCCTTTGAGGGGCTCTAGAGTTCCACCTCCCTAGCGTGAGCTCTCGTGGTTCCCTAATCAGGATCTGCCTGATTTCCTTCAGCACGTTCATACCAAGGGTCACTGGTGGTCCTGGGCCGGCATCTCCGCCTGTCAGGACGACTCCTTTTCTTCCCACATCTTGTCCGCACACCCGGATGTGTAACCACACTACTCCTGTGACCGGAATGGGCAGTTGGTTAGCGGCTGTGAGCTTTATCAAGGGACCCCCTTCATTTTGTGCCATCTCTGGGTACCGCTGATGGAAATAAGTTTCTCCCATGGTGGTCACTTGAGTTGCCGTGTCGATCAAGCAGTGAACCGCCCGTCCGCCAAGCTCGGCCCACACTGTCGGGCTTATGGATATTAAGTCTTCGGAACTCGCTGCCTTCCTCCGCTCTGGGTCGCGTTCCTCACGCCCGGAGCCCGTCAGTTTAACGGCTGCCGGGACAGAGGCCTTCCTCGACTGGCTCAGCTCCTGGCCTAATGCCCCATGCCCCCACAATTCCAACACGTTGGTCCCCTGTCTGCAGGGGGTCGTCGGGCCACACGATTGGGCTCTGTTCCAACCCGGGGTCTGGGCTCGTCCTTTACTTCGCCCGGGGGTCTCGGGTCAACTGTTCCTGCTCTTTCGAAAATGGTACCACTCTTCTCGCATTTCTTGGATCTCCCGCCTCATCTCTCGGGCCCATTCTGGTTCAGCCATGGGCGACGGGGGCACTGCATTGCCCCGGACCATCCCTGCCAGGGTCATTACCCCCATCTCCTGTTCTCTCACGCGGGCCTCTGCCCCTGGCACTAGAAATGTCATACGCGGGTTGGTGTGCAAGCGCTCTTGCAAGGCCTGTCTCAGCTGCTCATCTCTGAGGCCGGATACGAACTGGTCCCTAAGTACTAGGTCCGGGGACCCCACTCCCACATCTTCTAGGTTCGCTTTCCTAGTGATGTAAGTGTACACACAATGTAGGGCGTTGACATATTGGGCCACAGTCTCCCCCTCCCTTTGTACCTGTTGGAACAGTCGCATCTTTAAGGCTATGTGCCCACGATGCAGAAATGCTCAGGATTTTTTCCTGAGCGTTTCTGCATCTCCCTGGCAGAAAAAAACGCATGCGGATTGTACATGCGTTTTCCTGCCAGGGACATGCGGAAATGGAGCGTTATTCACTGACATTTCCGCATGCGGATTGACAAGCGCTTTCCAAGCGATTAGCATCACTTGGAAAGTGCTTGTGACAACTAGGTCACACTATATAAATCCATGCAAACGGCATGACCCGTCACATGACTCTGACGTCAGCGCAGGTCCTTCAATCCACCGCGAAGTGCCGGGAAGCAAGGAGGAGCGCACCACGGGCTGCCGGAAGGTAAGTATATATTTATTTTTTATTTTATTCTTTTTTTACAGATTTTTTAATGGTACCTGGGTGTGAAGGAGACTCTCCTGTCCTCCACACCTGGGTACCATCCGCACATTAGAACGCGCCAATCACGCAAGTACAGATGCAGTCTTGCGGAATTGGCGCGTTCTAATGCAAGTCAATGGCGGCGAAAACGCATCGCTTCCGCAAAATAATTGGTAGTGCTGCGTTTTTTCTGCAATGATAATTCGCAGCGGAAATTTCCGCAGCATGTGCACAGCACATGCGGATTATCATTGGGGAACATTGCTGCCCTTTTACCATGCGTTTTTAATGCGTTTCCGCATCTGTAAAAATGCTGCAGAAACGCATTAAAAACGCATTGTGGGCACACAGCCTTACTCTGCCACATTAGTAGGGTCCCCATGCATTTCTTCTAGGATCCAAACCACCTTTTCCACCGTATTTCGGTCAGTGGGGGAAGGAAACATTACTGACTGTCGAGCTTCTCCTTCTAAAGCCAGCAAACCTATCTCTGCTTGCATATCGGGGGTCATTGGGTGCATCCGTAACATGCTCTTAACCCGTTTTACCCAATCCCACAGCATCATGTTGTCTGCGGTAAACTTTGGGAGATTATTCAACATGGCGCCCAGGGGCAGGCTAGCTGTAGGGGCTCTCGCGCTGGCCTGGTCCGCCATGCCTGCAACTGCGTCTGGGGACGACATCCTGCCGACTACTCTAAATGTTAAAAGACTCGGATACCGCACACAGAAAGTATGGCAGAGGTTTAATTCAAGATTTGGTTTCTCCACGCAGGAAGTGTAAATTTAAGTAACACAACAATAAAACAGTAAAATCGGACAATAAACGATTGTGGTTTAACTATAACATGGAAAGGATGAACAATACGGCGCAGTCCCAAAAGTTCGAGCTGAAAAAGAGAAGGTAGATTAATGGAGGCTTGCACTTATCTGTCCTTTAAGGATAACTACGTCCGTCTTCAGACACTCACTCCGGAGGGTGTCCGTCTTCTGGCGGCAGTGGGTGGTCTCGGGTCTCACCCACTGGGCCCCCAGTCCTTTGACCACACAACAGCGGTCACGACTCCTTTAAGAGCCGTAGCAAACTCCTCCAGCGTACAACAAACTGCGTTAGGATCACTAATCCCGGGTGCGTCCTCACTCGTAGGTCACCGTCAGATGTCTGGAAAAACTGTGGTGATGCAGGTAACTGAACGATCACTTTCTGTAGGTCCGGTACAGACCGCACGCCCTTTGTTTTTGCGGCAAGCTGTGTCACCCGTTCGTCAGTCACCGCAGACAGGTCAGCACGTCTCTATTTCACCAAGGACAGGGCAGCACGTTTCTCTCTCGCTGTTGGCAGGTCCGACCGTTTCTCCCCAACTGCCAGTCTGCTCTCCACAACCAACTGTGTCTTTCGCGTGCGCCCAGACACCTGACTTCCTCTCTTCCGTCCCTCTCCTCTGTCCCCCAGCACTGTCCAGGAAGTCCCCCGTGCACTCTTAATCCCATCCCCTGACACACTGGGCAGGACCCTGGCAGTTCCGGCGCCGGAGCTCCTCACCTGGCCCTAGGCAAGTCTTCCTTCTTACAATCATGCCATGGTGCTGCTGTGGAGTGGGATCAGAGGACGGCGGTGCAGGAGAGACCGGGAGAGACAGGTCATCTGCTTTTCATCTAGAAGGAAGAAGAGAAGAGATGTATGGCCATAATAGCTAATAGTTTTGCAAAAACGATCCATATTTCCACTGATACTATGCACAGTGGCAGCAGATATCAGTATTGATGTAACCGAGGTGTGTAATGTTGGAAGTCATAGTCGTATCCTGCTTGGGTGGAACAACATCCACAGGAGCTCCAAAGCTTTCTGATTTTGTGTCAATAATCTGGAGCGCTGGTTGAAACACACAAAGGTTGCTATGAAGGGACCAATATGACCAGCTGCAAATGTACTTTAGGTTTTCATAACGGCACTGTTACGGAGGAGCACGGAAAAATGAGACAATGGTCATTCTCCAACAACAGCATTAGATGTGGGGGTGAGGTTCACAATAACACTGAGGTATAGATCCGTTTATAAAGTGTGTAAGACGTGCATGACTGCACTAGCTTTACAACTACAACCCCCTCTTGTATAACTAGTATAATGGTTCAATCAGGGGAGGACATATCATTGGTTCAGCCTGTGCAGCCGCACAGGGGGCCAAGAGGTAAGGGGGCCACTACCACCTCCAAATCAGCAAGCAGCTGAACTATTGGGCTGCAAAGGGCCCATATACTGTTCTTGCACAGGGGCCCTTTTCTATCTTTCTCCACCACTGGGAGCATTCATACATTCATGTGAATGTCGGTGTGCTGCCTGACTTGTATCGGGCAGCACACTGACCCACTCAGTACATCCCAGTCTATACTCAACATCGGTTTAGAATAAGACGTGCTCAGAGTTATTTCTCAGATGTGTGAATGGAAAATTGCCACTCTTTGGGTCCGAGTGTTGTCTGATAAAATGATAGCACTCGGACATTAAACACAGATGTCTGAATGCATCCTAATGCAGTTTCTTCTGCTCTGTTTTGCGGATAGAGTGCCTGTCCATTCCCATCTACTAGTAATACTATTGTTTAACAAAGAAACGGTTATATCCGGCCTTTTCCTTAAGCCATCATGCACACATCCATATTACAGCAGCACTATTCTTTGGAGCCATACTAACTCTGAATGCCTCGGTTTTTAATATGGAGGCATACAGTCAGATTTCTTATGTTTTATCAGATTGTCCATCTTGCAGAAATTCTGTGTGCCTCTGTACAGGCTCTGTGCACATGGCTCTCCAGCTTCGTGATATACAGTGTAACAGTGTGATTGAAAAATTGAGGTTTGAGCACAAGGCCAGGTTCCCATTGCTTTTGATTCCCACATCAGTGGATCCATCAGGGCTTGCTATGTGCTCTGCTGGACATCATTTTCAACCATACTCACTTATTTGAGGCAAGATGTTCAAGATGTGGTCAACTGTGTTTTGGGGAGTCGGACCACATCAAATAGGCAGATAGAGCCAAAAAGGATGTCCAACAGAGTTCACAGTAAGAAGGGAGTTGATCCAGCACTTCAGGAAAATGCAAACTTTATTCCATTAGTATTCCAACAATAAAACATGATTGAAAGGAAAATCCACATCATTAAAATAGATGAATGTATCATCTGAGGAGAAAGTCCCAAAGGAGATATTTCAAAGTCCTGGCTAACGCATTACGAAGTGGTACTTCTTATTCATAACCTGATCCCACAGTGACACATTACAGTCAATGGCCATATCAACGTATAGACCCGAATGCACTGGTGGACACAGACGGAAAAGGGCCCCTGTGGAAGAACATATGGGCCCTTTGCAGCCAAAGAGCTCCTGAAAATGCAAAATTGCATCTGCTTTGGAGGTAGAAATGGGCCCCGTTACCTTGTGGGCCCCTGTGTGGCTGCACAGGTTGCACCAGTGATATGTCCGCCCCTGCCCAAATCCCGTTTTCCAGGGCTTCAGACGTAAGCCTTGACAACGCCACAAACGCAGCGTGATCCTGGCCTTAGTCTAGTGCAGACATGCTTAGAAAATGTTCAGATTGTTCTGTGCTTCTTAGATTAGATTAGACATCTTGGCATTACTTGCAGAAGTAAGGTGTGGACCTTAGTTTGATTCAATCACATCTCTTCCAAGGAACTAATCCTCTTGATCAGAACTGATTCAGGGATGTAAAACACTTACATTGTTATAATAAATGTCTTTATTCCACTCTAAAAAAAAATTATAACTCGTACTCTACTGTATAATAAAAAGCAGCTCCTGCAGTAGCTCTATTTTAAAGAAGAAGTGATATTTTCATGCCAATCACTGAATAATATGAATTGATCCTTTGTTGTCACAAGATGTGTAAAAATTGAGGCTTGTGTTATCTTACAAGCCAAATACAGGGATAGCAACAGTATGCTTCCCATGCAGTGCCACAACATGCTCATTACCAGCCACAATACAACTTTGCTCACCACAATGTCCCCTATCACAATATCTCCAATCACAAAGCCCCCATTGCTATCCACACTATCTTTCTGCAAACCACAATAAATGAGATAAAATGCCCCATAGATAGACACATAGCCTAAAGGCCCCGTCATACTAAGCGATATAGCTAGCGAGATCGCTGCTGAGTCACGGTTTTGGTGACTCACCAGCGACCTCACCAGCGATGTCGCTGTGTGTGACACTTTGCAACGATCAGGCCCCTGCTGTGAGGTCGCTGATCGTTGCAAAGTGTCCTGGACCATTTTTTGGTCGTTGGCCTCCCGCTGGCCAGCACACATCGCTGTGTGTGACCAGTGGGACCAACGATCTGGCTGGTAACTATGGTAAATATCGGGTTACTAGGGGCACGCGCGCACTTAGTAACCCGCTGTTTACCATAGATACCACTCTGCTACGGTGAGCGGAGGCTCCAGCGCACCGTAGCAGAGTGGTATCCATGGTAAACAGCGGGTTACTAGGGGCACACGCGCACTTAGTAACCCGATATTTACCATAGTTACCAGCCTGCTCCTGCTTGCAGCAGGCTGGGAACGGGAGCAGGACATCGTGGAACGATTCTTTCCACGATATCGCTGCTCCCCTGATCGCTGGTGAGCCTGCCTGTTTGACAGCTCACCAGCGATGTATTAGCGATGCAGCAACGATCCCTGACAGGTCGTATCGTTGTCGGGATCGCTGCTGCATCGCTTAGTGTGACGGGGCCTTTAATGTTGTAACCAGTGCCTGATTTGGCACACTAGTAGAAATATTCTCTTTCTGCACTATACCTAATAATATCCCTGCTATATAGTTGTCCTATTAGTCAGGATACCAATTTCCCCTCAACTTTACAAGCAGGTGGGCAGATGACATTGGCCCATAATTATCAGAAACTATGTGGTATATTACTATCATTTATTGCAGTTAGGTCATTTATGAATTGGGCCAACCTTAGAGTTTTGGGCCCGCCTTAGACTTTTGGGCCTGCCTTAGAGTTTTGGGGCCGCCTTAGAGCAGGTTAAGTTTGAATAAGGACGGGAGGAAGACAAAAACTCATCTTTCTTCTTCTTGGCTGATAATCCATAGCACAAGCTTGATGGCAGCAGACCCTTGATTTTTATAAAGTAAGTTGGAGACTAAGGCTGTCAGTCAAACGATGTTTTGGCCGATTGTTCGGTTGACAGCCATCCCAGCCGACTCTCCCAAACACAGGAGCACTTTTTCAGCGAGCGCTCATGTGTTTTCTATGAGAAAACCGCTGACTGACACCTCGGCCAGCAGCTTATCCCAGGGAGAACAATGTGATCAGCAGTCTGAAATCAGACATGCCTGATTGACCTCACTTTCCCGACGATCAGTCAGCCAGTGCCCCCATACACATTATACCATCTGCCGAACCCGTTGATATCAGCAGGTTTGGCCAACATTAGACAGATCACTGATTCATTAAAGAAATTTCTCCAGAATTCTGGAGTAAATTGCTTTGAAACTTGCAAAATTTTGAGATGCCCAAAAATGTTGTAATTTTTACTGTTTTCACGTCTGTTTCTCCCAGCTCCGCAAAATGGAGCATGAAGCCACAGCTCATCTAATTCATGATGAGCTAAGTCATTCCTTATTCCAAAAATCTTACTCCAGTCTGAGGCTGGAGTAAGATTTCTGGTGAGGCTCATTTGGCCTCTTTATGAATCAAGACTCTGACGCACCCCCTGGGCCTGTGTGTATGTGGGGATACCCGGAACCGGACCTTTTGTGGATGATGGGGGTTGTAGTCCTTGCGTGGTGGTGACCCGGTCCCGTGGCTCAGGGTGGTCAACCCAAATGGCAGTCTGTTTATAGGGTTTTGTGATTAAATGTCATCCGTGGATTGCGGTCAGAGTGAACCGCCACTGCAGGGCAGACCGCTGAGGCTGGTGTTGTGGGTGCAGCAGAGGGTAGTATAACTACCCACGGGAGGAGTATAGCCTCAGGGCAGTAAATAGGGATGTTGGTGGTGATGGTGCGGGAGCAGCAGTAACCACACGGAGTCTGTCATGCAATTTAGGGTCTTTACTGCTGGTGGTATTAAGGGACCCGTCCGGAATACAGGTTAACAATGGAGGCCTGGTCAGTCTGAGAGCAACTGGGAAATCCCGCTGGTCAGGGGGAGTTTGTAGGCCTACCGTGCTGACATCACTCTTTCTTGGCTATCCCGCTGTAGTGTGGTGGTAGCCCGCGTCTCTGAGTGTACCGCGTTGTTCTCGCCCGTATGACTGGCGACTCGGGCCTTCTGTACCTCTCACCCCTCCGGGGCAGTAGTGGTCCCTCTCGTGTGGCTGAGCCTCCGGGCTTCCTTGGGCCAGAGGACTTGAAGTCCCCTGCGTGGTGGTTTTCTGCTGCTGGGCTTATAACCCTCACAGCCTCGGACTCCAGTGCCCGCCTCTGTAAGTCTCTAGCCAGGACGAGCTCTGTTAGCTCCCCTCCTGGCTTTGTGTTCCTCCTCTGCCTACAGGGACTCCTCAGCCTGCTGCTGACCTGTCCCTATCTCTGGAACTATCTCCAGGCTTGACTGTTCTCTCTGTCCTCTCACTGTTCTGAGCTAACCCCGCCCCAGATCCAGTTTATAAAGGGCAGATTTCTCCCCTCCCTAGACTGAGGCAGGAGGTGCTGAATGCTAATTGTCCCCAACCAGGGAACCTCCCACCTGCTCTCAGACATGACATTGCTGCCACTGTGGCAACCAGACCTCGGGGTGCCACATTCCCCCCTAGTGAAATTTAGTACTCCGGACTAAACTTTTTTTTTTAGGAAACACAAATACAGGGTATAAGCAATAGCATAAACATATATATATACGCATTTTTAATTCTTGAGGGTCACAGTTTATCTGCAACCGGGTGTCCATGTCACCCAACAAGGTGTAACTTCAATGGTGTGGGGACCTGTCTCCATAAACCCCAAGTTCCTGGCCTTGGGCGTGGCGACAAGGCTGGGCTATCTACTTTGGGCCACAAGGGGCCACGCCGGACAGGTTTTTCTTCCGTGGCCATCTTCGAAAGAGGGCACCAGGTGCAACTATTTACCAGACAGCAGTTCCGGTTATTCAGCGTCCATAACCTGTTAGTCCAATGAACTAGAAAGACTAGAAAAACATAATTACTGTCCAGATAACAAAAACATCACACATTTTCAACATTTGCAATATTTACAATATACAGGGTGTCATCACATACTAGGTTCTCCAACGAGCGGGTACCTGACCTTTAGTGCTCCTGGTGGACCTATGTAACCCACTGTCTGGTGGTACTCTACTTGGGTCCCCTTTTTCCACCCCCTGTCTACTGGGTGTGCTCGTGTCTGCACTAGAGGTGTTTGCAGATGTCACGGGTAGGTTGGGCAGCTTTCTGCGTACTCTTTGGCTCACCACGGGCATGGCAGATTCACTACCAGCAGAGGGTTGATTCTCCTGAGCTGCTGGTCTGGACTCTTCTGCCTCCGGAGCCACTTGCTCTTCCAACACTACTTGCTCTTCTGCAGGCCCTTGAGGGGTTGGCTGGAGAAAGGTAAGGACGGGTACCACTATAGCGTTGTTGATTTGTGTCCAGGACCGGGGAAAGTCTCCGAGCACGGTGCTGACCATTTCTTCCCTTTCCTCTGCGGGTTGAGGGCTATCCTGGTCTTCATCAGCACCCTGCAGCTGCTCGGGACACCCCTTCAGGTGATCTCTGGAGACAGTGGCTGTGGTCTCTCCTCCATCCTTACTGATAACACATACCTTTGAGTTCTCATGGCTTGAGGGCAGTACGGTGTACGGGTCTTTCTCCCACTGGTTATCCAGCTTGTGGAGCCGTCTCGTCCTCTTCAAGACCTGCTCTCCAGGTGCCAGGGGAGCAGCAGGAGCATGCTGGTTGTAGTTCCTCTCTTGCCTCTCTCTTGCTTGAGACAGACTTCGCTCCACAGTCTCCTGTACTTTCCGGTACTGCTGCTGTCGTTCTGTGTCCCAGTCTGCTTCTGGTGAGGTGTCCTCGGGTGTCAGGACTCCCATCTCCAGGTCAATTGGCAGCTTACCAGGTCTTGCTCTCATTAGGTAAGCCGGGGTGCAGTTGGTGGAATTTACTGGGATATGGTTATACAAGTCCACCAGATCCGGCAGTTTCTCAGGCCACAGGCTGCGTTCCTCCAGGGGCAACGTCTTGAGCAGGTCTATTACTACCTGGTTCATTTTCTCACACATCCTGTTGGTTTTGGGGTGGTAAGGAGGTGTTCTTATCTTCTTGCAGCCATATAGGTTGCAGAATTCTTGGAAGACTTCAGCCTCGAACGCTGGACCTTGATCAGTCAACACTTGCTCCGGATACCCGTGTGGGCAGCAGAAATGCTCCTGAAAGGCTCTGGCGGCCGTCTGAGCTGTTAAGTCTTTGACAGGGACCACCACTAGGAACCGGGAGTAGTGATCCATGATTGTGAGGGCGTAGACGTTTCCCGATCTGCTTGGAGCCAGCTTTACGTGGTCCAGGGCCAACAGCTCAAGGGGCTGCTTTGTGATGATGGGCCGCATGGGAGTCTTCTGGCTGGCGTGGTCCTTCCTCCTTAGGTTGCATGGGCCACAGTCTCTACACCATCTCTCTATAGCCCCTCTTATGCCTATCCAGAAGAACTGCTCACGCAACAGGAACTCCAGCTTATTCCATCCAAAGTGCCCTGCTCCGCCATGGTATGCTTCTAGGACCATAGCCGCATCCCGCCTCGGGACCACTACCTGCCAGGTCAGCTCATGAGAGTTGACGGCTCTGCGGCACAGCCTCCCCTCGTAGAGAAACAGCTTGCTCCTCTCCTTCCACAGCTGTTTAGTTTCTTCTGGAGCATCCGGATCAAGGTGTGCATCAGCCTGGGTCAGCATCTCTTTTACCAGGCGGACTGCGGGGTCACTATCTTGTGTCTCTGCCCAGCCGTGGTGGGGTAAGGGATTGAACGTAGCGGTGGCAGAGCACCTCTCCTTTACGCAGTGGGAACACTGGGTGATCCCATGACGGCGGAATGCCGGGAGTTCAATTTCTTCCAGTTCTTCTGGATCCTCTCCCCCGTCCTGCAAGTGAGGCATTCTGGACAATGCATCTGCGTTGGCATTTGCGCGCCCTGTCCGGTATTTGATAGTAAATTCATAATTGGACAACCGAGCCATCCATCTCTGCTCTAGGGCACCAAGTCTTGCAGTGTCCAGGTGGGTCAACGGGTTGTTGTCCGTGTAAACTGTGAACTTAGAAGAAGCCAAGTAATGCTTGAAGTGTTCGGTGACCGCCCACACCACTGCCAGGAACTCTAGCTTGAAGGAGCTATAATTCTCAGGGTTTCTCTCTGTGGGTCTCAGCTTTCTGCTAGCATAAGCAATTACCCGTTCTCTGCCCTGCTGGATCTGGGACAGTACGGCTCCTAGCCCCACATTACTGGTGACGCGCCCCCTCTGACAGTCCTCTTCTTCCCAGGTGACCAGGACTTTACCTCCCTTTGGGCTGCCCCGATTAACTGGGCCGCCAGGATGCTTACTTTTTGCTCTTCCGTGAGGGGGTATACCTGGAAGAGGCTATCCAGTTTTTCCCTAAAGTCACTCAGAGTATGTGACTCCCCTGAGTACTGGGGTAGCCAGGTTGCCCCCGGGATATAGGGCATGGTGAATGGCATGACCGCTGCAGCGGTTGCGCTGGCGGCCGGTGTGGCGGTGGAGCTCCCCTCAGTGTCCGACATCCTCCTTCCCCCCTAGTGGACCGCAGTCGATCGTCGGGGTTGAGGACCTTGCGTCGCGCTCCTGTGACATCAGCGTCGCTCTTCCTCCCTTCCAGGACCTTACGCAGCGTCGGAGCGTGGGGCGGAGCTTCGGATCTCGCGCGCTTTCGGCGTCCACACCCCTCTTCTTCCCGTGCGGCGTCCTGAAGATGGCGTCCGATGGCGGGAAGCAGCTGCGGATGGCGGGAAGACGGCAGAAGATGGCGGGAAACGACCCAAGATGGCGGGAAACTTCACCACAGGTAAGTATAAAAGTCTTTTTCAGGCACGAAGTACCCGGTGGTTGCGGGCACGAAATCTTGCCGACTACGCCAAAGTTGACGCGCCCCCTGGGCCTGTGCTGTGCAGGGGATACCCGGAGCCGGATCGCTGGGGGTTGTAGTCCTCCGTGGCTGTGACCCGGTCCGTGCCTAGGGCGGTCAAACCAGTGGCAGTCTTAGGTAATAACAATGTCCGACTACGTCACCCGTGGATTGCGGTCAGTGGGGACCGCCGCTGCGCTGCAGACCGCTGAGGCTGATGTTGTTTGCGCAGCCGAGTATGGGATAACTCCCCATGGGAGAAGTATTGCCTCAGGGCAGCTAGTGTGGATGATGGGAGTGATGGTGTGAGCGTCCCAGGACTGATGGTGCTGGTGCGGCGATGAAACACAGAGACGTGTGGTGCAGTTCAGGGTCTTTACTGATGGTATAACGCAGACCCTCCCGGGAGTACTGGTTAGCAGTAGGGGCCTGGTCAGTCTGTAAGCAAGTAGGATCTCCCCTGGCCAGGTGGAGTTGTAGGCCTCCCCGACTATCTGCACTCTTTCCTGGCTACCTTGCTCTATGCGGGTAGAAGTTGCCCACGTCCCTGAGTATACCGTGTGGTGCTCACCCGTATGGCCGGTGACTTGGGGCCTTCCGTTAGCCTCCGCTTCACGATGGCGGTGCTGGTCCCTTGCTTGTGACCGTGCCTCCGGGCTTCTAAGGCCAGAGGACATGGAATCCCCTGCCGGTTGGATTCTGCTGCTGGACCTGGATGTCCCCACAGCCTCGGACTCCGTGTCCGGGTTTAGTGTCTTCAGCCAAGGCGAGCTTTCTAGCTTCCAGCCTCTGGCACTCGCTCCTGCTCCTTCAGAGCTCCTGTTGTCACTTTCCCTGTGTCGGCTGTCCTCCAGACCTGACTGCGTCTTTGTCTGGGACTTCACTCTAGGCTCTGACTGCTCTGCTTGTTCTGCAGGCTCTGTCTCACCTAATCCCTCCCCAGACCCAGTTTATAAGGGCAGATTCCTCCCCTCCCAGGTCTGGGTGGGCCGTGTTGCATGCTTAGGGCTCCTGACCAGAGAAACCTCCCACTTGCTCTCAGACATAATATTTCTATTACTGTGGCAACCAGACCCCTGGGGTGCCACACTGGCGTCAGTGTGGAGGATAAAAGGCTGGCCGTAATCAGGGTAGGCCAGGATCTCATCCCCCGTGAGGGCCAACTTCAGCTGGCGGAAAGACTCCTCCTCCAGCTTGTCCCACTTAAAGGGTGGCTTCTGTCTTTTAGTCTTTGACTGACCTAACGGGAGGTTCTGCATAGGGGCTGCCATTTTGGTGAACCCGGAGATGAATCTTCGGTAGTAGCCTACCAACCCGAGGAACTGCCGCACTTCCTTTATGCTGGAGGGTCTTGGCCAGTCCTTAATCACTGTGATCTTATCAGGGTCTAGAGCTACTCCATCAGCACTCACCACGTGTCCCAGGTACTGCACCTTTGGTTTCATTAGATGACACTTGGAGGGTTTCACCTTTAGGCCGAAGCCTGCCAGGGCATCGAACACTTCTGCCAGGTGTTTTAGATGATCCTCATAGGTCTTGGAATACACGATGACATCGTCCAGGTAGAGTAGGACCGTCTCGAAATTTCAGTGCCCCAGACAGCACTCCATCAGCCCCTGGAAGGTCCCTGGTGCGTTGCAGAGTCCGAACGGCATACAGTTGAATTCAGAGACCCATCGGGGTGGTGAAGGCGGTCTTCTCCTTGTCCGACTCTGCTACAGGAACCTGCCAGTACCCGCTAGTCAGGTCCAAAGTAGAGAAGAAGTTAGCAGATTTTAATGCAGCCAAAGACTCCTCTATCCTAGGTAACGGATACGCATCTTTGTGTGTTATTCTGTTGACCTTTCTATAATCTACACACATCCTCATTGTGCCATCTTTCTTTTTTACAAGAACTAGAGGAGCTGCCCAGGGGCTACAGCTATCCATGATCACCCCAGCCTCCTTCATTTCTCGCAACATTCCCTTGGCATTCTGATAGTGTGCAGGGGGTACAGGCTAGTATCTCTCATTTATTGGGGGATGGTCTCCTGTGGGGATTTGGTGTTCTATCCCCTTTACTTGCCAAAAGTCTAGCGGGTGTTTGCTAAAGACTCTTTCGTACTCCTGAACCACCCGGTAGACTCCCTGTTTCTGGTGTGGGGGAGTGGAGTCAGTGCCCACGTGCAGCTTCTGGCACCAGTCCTCCATTTGTTTCATGGAGCCGTTACCTTCCTCTGGGGGAGATGGAGGCAAGGGTTCCACGGCTTTTACCGAGTTTTGGTTAATGGTGAACAATTTGGCTAGAGTGGCATACCGGGGCAAGTGTACTTCTCTTTCCCCAATATTTAGGATGCGGACGGGTACCCTCCCATGGCGGACATCAACCACCCCCCGTGCTGTCAAAATGGTGGGCCTACTGTCTGAGTAAACGGGTTCTACCATAGATTGGTAGTCTCTACCTCTTAACCCGTTTGCAGTCCAGCACCAGATCATCATTTCACTTTTTGGGGGCATGGCGATAGGGAACGGGTCACTCATCCTAACGCTACCAATCTCACCACCAGACAGTTCTACCTGTTGCCGCTTCATCAGGGCTCTGATCTCTTTTTGTAAGACACGCTGCTGGCTGGAGCTGGCATTCATAGCTACTTGCTGTAAAATGGAAATTATCTCTGAAAGACAATTTTCAATAACGTTAGTACCCAAGGTTATTTTAGGGTGACTTTCACGACGGTCAATGTCCACAATAATCAGTCCCTGTGCCGGCAGTTCAACTTTACCAATTTTGATGGTCATCTCCTTGAACCCCACCTGCGGCACGGGCTGACCATTGCTGGCGATGATGCTCAAGTCATTTTCTGGGTAGCGGGTAATATCCGTGTCATTCCAGTATCGCTTGAAAAGTACATAGGGGATGGTGGTTACCTGTGACCCGGTGTCCAACAGTGCGCTCATGGGAATGCCATCCAGTACCACAGGCAAGACCGGTCGTCCCCCCACATACTTGTCACCCCAGTTTGACGGGCCTGATGACCTTACACCTGGGGGTTGGCCCTCTGCCCCAGGTTGGGCTCGTTTAAATTACAGTACCTCGCAATATGTCCTGGCTGGCTGCAGCGGCGGCAGATGGGTTGTCCATCCTGGTCGTAGCGGTCCGTTGGCTTCCCTCTGGACAGTGGGATCCTCTTCTGCCGGCGCCACGGGACGTCCTCCGGACTGGTAGCCAGCTTGATCTTTCCTGGAGCGGATACCTGTAATGACTGCACAGTCCTGGTTAGTGCGGCAACGCTTTTGGTCAGTTCTTGGACCTGATGGTGCAGGTCTGCAGCCGGGTCTTTGTCCAAAGCCTGCGCATCAGCTCCCACAGGCTCTGCAGAAAGGGCGCCGCCTCCTGGTGATAGGAGCGCTGGTGGGTTACAGCGCCACCCGGTGCCGGTTCTCGGAGCACCCGGGTGGCCCTGTCTTTGAACTGTGCAAAGTCTACACTGTGTTCCAAATTATTATGCAAATAATATTTTCTCAGATTTTCCCAAATTACCTATATGAATTGCAGTCATTGTAATTTTCCAGTCAAATAACTATTACAATTGAAAGGTTTTTGTACAAACTGCCTATGATAACAGTATATTTAAAAAAAAAAAAAAAAACTCAAACTGCACTCAAAATGCATGTTCCAAATTATTATGCACAGCAGAGTTTTCAACCTTTTCATTTTAATAAAGAACAAAAAAATGGTCATTTTTGAAATTATAAGCATTAGCAGGTTATTACAAACTGAAATCAAACAGTTTTCAACTCAAAACTTTATTCTAGGTGATGTTACATTTGCACATAGGACCCCTTGTCCGAAAGGAGCTTCTGAACTCTCTCGTCCATTGAATTTGTCAGGTTTTGGATGGTTTCTGCTTTAATTGTTTTGCATGAGGACAGAATACCCTCCCAGAGCTGTTGGTTAGATGTGAACTGCCTCCCGCCATCATAGACACTCCTTTTGATGATGCTCCAGAGGTTCTCAATGGGGTTGAGGTCAGGGGAGCATGGGGGCCACACCATAAGTTTGTCCCTTTTTATGTCCATAGCAGCCAGAGATGCAGATGTGTTATGTGCAGCATGAGACGGGGCATTATCATGTGTTGCTGAGGAGCTATTCTACAAACACGCAAAGGTGCAAGGGATGGCTATACAAATTAGTGTTTCAGTGGAACAACACAAACTACAGGGAGCGTCCATCACTCCTTTATACAACCAAAACTGACTAATTAAATACTAGACAAATTTATCTCTGTAAAATTTCTGTGTCTAAAATTTACAATTGTCTATTTTACAAATATAGACCATAATTGGCCATGAAAAACAGAAACTTTCACAGTACGTAGAATTGCTTAAAACAAAAAAAAAATCCAAAACTTTACATTTATTTGGATTAACATTAAAAACCAGGAAAAAAATAAAATAATGCCAGTAAGCGTCCAGATGTCCTAACCAGAGGTATACTTGGATTCAGTTTGGGGTATTTATATATTTTACACCTTTTGAACTGGAGTCTGCTATCACCCAATTCTTTGGATTCTGACCTTCGGCACACCAGAAAGTTAAGGCCCCCATACGCTTTAAATCGGAAACCTTTGAAGTACCTATTTCTACTGATTCCCCCATACACAGGGACACTCGGCTTAGTAAAGCATTCCTGTGCTCACCATGACTCACTGTCATAAGGATCAGTTTCTGAAATTCAGTAGGTTGGATCCTTCTCTCACCTGTTATCTATTGAGGGAGAGTCCAGGAGCCCTCATAGACATTAGACTAATCTTCCCACAGTAGACAAAGACCTTTGGGCAAACAAGTTCCTCTCTCTTTCTGACTAAAATGCATGCGCTCCAGCTGGTTCCAGCTTTGGGAATACAATTGAAGGTATAGATGAGCATGTCCCTATGCTTTTAAAGGGGTTGTCCACTACTAGAACGACCCCTTCTTATTCCTCGTGTTTGGCCCTGTTAAAATCAAAAACACCTATACTCACCTCCCGTGCCGGCGCCGTTCCAACGGTGTCAGTACTCTCATTTCCGGGGCTCATGTTAGGTTGTTGTCACACAAGCCCTGCGGCCAGTCAGCGCCGGCTTCACTATCTCCACCTTTGGACGTATTGAACATCAACAGGAAGCAGTAGCGTAGCTACCTTGGGGGGGAGGGTGAAAAAATGACATCTACTTGTTTCTCTTTATGCAATGAGTTGCCTACCCAATCCAATGGGGGCACTTGTTCCTGCGACCATGTTTGCATTTTTGCCTTCAGCCTTGCGGCTGCCACTAAGTGCAGTAGTTTATGGGCACCTGGAATATAGTTACATTTATCAGGATCTAAATATCCAAAAGTTGCCCATAGTTGGTGTTGGGGAGCAAAATTGAGAAGATTTGATGTAGTAATTATTTCCCAAAAACTCAAGATTGCCGGACAGGCCCATAGATTTTAATATGGGTTTGCTTCCTTTGTGTTACACCTCATGCAGTTGAATATTGCATAATAACCCATCCTGAAGCATTTCAAATGGTCAAACATGGTCTGTGACTGATTTTTAATCACATTTCAAAATATCTGGCTGTGGGACGGCACTTATGTGCCTGATCCATGACTGTCTATATTGCTTGGTATGTTAATTCTGGGGAGTCTTTCCACCATTTTGTCTAAGGCAGTTTTCCCCAACTCCAGTTCTCAAGAACCACCAACAGGTCATGTTTTCAGGATTTCCTTAGTATTGCATAGTTGATAAAATTATTAAGGCATCAGAAATTGCCACAGATTCTCTCACCTGGGCAATACTAAGGAAATCCTGAAAACATGACCTGCTGGTGGCTTTTGAGGACCACTGGTGTAAGGTATATCAGTGTTTGTGTAATCCAGTGGAATGTGCAAAAAGTTATTTTTTGTGATCACTGTTGTGTACTAGTCATGTTGGACCTGGTTCCAGTCTCTGTCCTAAATTTAGTTATTATTAGTCGTTGTATGTAGCTCCTGGCCTGCAGATATGAGGAGAGAGGTATGGCAATGTTGGGATATTCTTGTTTGATTTCATCGGTAGTCAGAATCCTTTTTTGTTGTATGAATATGATTTTGTCTTTTGTATAAATCCCATGTCTCCTCCAGATTTTAAATATTGCATGTGGGTCACAGTCTTGGAAATTGGGATTATTTACAGGTGATATGTATGGAGATATCAGAGGTGATGTTCTTGACAATTTTGTTCCAGGCCTTCCAGGTTGTATACAGTAGGGGTTGTGTTTAGTTTCTTTTTTTTCAGTTGTACATGTGATTTGTGTTGGAAGTTGGGGAATGAAGAGGTTGGCGACATTTGCTGTTCTACCATGGTTAGTGCATATTTTGATGCTTGCTGTAATCAATCATGGATTATTCGGGCTAATACCTGCTAGGTTATAATTTCTGATATTTGGGAAATTAATCCCTCCATCACGTCTCTACAGCTGTAGTGATTCATCATCTTTTTCCTCCCCATAAAAATATATGGTGTAGATATTTATATGTGCCTATCTTTTGGTTTTTATTTGATAGTCAAGGAGTGAAGTAGGTATAGAAACCTGGCTGTTAACACCTTTTGGAAAATTACCCTTACCAAGTAGGATATAGTAACATGTTTCCAGGACTCTAGCAGTCATTCCAATTGTCTTATGTATGGTTCAATATTAGCTTTGTATAATTATTGTGAATATCTAGCGATCTGTAGACTCGTGCATTGTATAGAGGTTGTCTGCCATTGGCTTGTATATTGGGATATCCAAAATAGCTCTCAAGGTTACTTTAAAAGAAAGGCTTCTGTCTTTGACACTTTAGGGGTATATCTGTAGCACCCTGAGGATTCGGCTGCTACAGGGGTATTGCACCTCAACCCAGAGGTGTGATATTCCACTCCCGGGTAAGGATGGAGTGTGGAACTGAGCTCAGAAAGCTGCATGCACTACACACATCCTATTTCCGAGGAGCAGACCAACGGTACTCCCACTTAGAAATGTGCAGGTACGACCGAGTCTGTTCCTGGCTGGAGTGGGAGGGGGGTGGTACATCCCAATAGTGTAGGGGCAGATAGGGGGAGCAGCCTGGGTAAAGTTAGGAGCTCATTGGGTGCTGGTCACCTGAGCTCACACATAGAGGGAGTATTTAAGGTGGGCACCATCTAAGATCAGGGTCAGTCTGTGAGAAATCTTTGCAGAGGAGAGGAAGAGAGCAGAGGAGCAGAGCAGCCCAGCCCAAGAGTGAGAGAGGAGAGCCAGAAAGACCCAGAGGGGAAGACAGAAAAGAACTCTGAGAACCCAAGTACAACCCCAGGGTGAAGAGTTGGCAATAGGGTACCGGATCCCAAACTGGTGGGGGCTAAAGCATACCTCAGCCAGAGACCGGAGGCCGTGGGCAGGATCTGCCACGGCCACCCACCACATCCACCCTGAAGGCAAACCACGTGTAGGGTCAGGGAACCCAAGGCCAAGGGTATCCCAACAGAAGGCCCGAGGGAGCTGGACCTAGGTGGATCCCTGGTGGGGACGGCCAGAAGAAAGGACAAGAAGGAGGGCTCAGGGACACGCTCCGGACTTGCTTGGGGGTTGGCTGAATCCAGGACCTGGTGGACGCAGCACGGCTCGGGTGGTCACTGAAGGCCGGAGTGACCGGAATATCTGCAGTAAGTAAACACCCTGAACTGCACAACCCGACTCTGTCTTTACTTATCATCTACGCTGCACCACCACAACCCCCATCCTCTGCACCTGACCCCCCTGAGGCCATACCCCTCCCGTTGGGGGTTATACTATCTAAAGCTGCACCAACACCATCAGCCTCAGCGGACCCTGCTGCAGCGGCGGCCGTAGTGACCGCAATCCAACGGGTGGCGTAGTCGACATAACGAACTTTGTAACATCTGTAGGACTGCCACATACTCTGAGCTTGACACCCTGGGCACGGACCGGGTCACAGCCACTCGGAGACTACAACCCCCATCTGATCCGGCTCCGGGTATTCCCCTAAAGAATATGGCCCAGGGGGCGCGTCATATCCTTAAAGGGAATCTGCCACCTGGTTTTTGCTATGTAATCAGAGAGCAGCATGATGTAGGAGCAGAGACCCTGATTCCAGGGATGTGTCACTTACTAGGCTGCGTATTGCTGTTTCAATACAATTAATGTTTTATCAGCAGGAGATTACCTCTACAGGAAAAGCTGCCTCATGCCTTCTAGTCCATCCCCGACCCAGCACTGCTTAGCAGCTCTCTGTCACTAAACAATGTACACAGGAAGCTGCCAATCAGTGGTGTGGGCAAGGTTATATGCAGCTCAACAAGTGATCTCTGCTAAATCTTCAGCAGATAAAACTGATTTTCTCACGACTCCTGCACCCAGTAACCTAAGTGATACATTCCTGGAATCAGGGTCTCTGTTCCTTCTTCATGCTGAGGGTCAGATTACATAGACACAATATGCCCTCTTTAAATGGAATGCTATTTCCTTGATCATCTGATAGATTGTGGTTTTGTGCCTGATCCTAAAAACAGTCCTTAACCAATATAATATTTTTTACATCCATCTAAAATTATTTCTACAAAACATACAATTTTAATTGCAGAAGATTTTTACAATGGTTGATGCTGTGCTATGTGCCTGTGATGAAAAAGAGTACAGTTTAAACAAGTAGTTAACAAAAGAGAAGATATGGCAAGATGAAAAATAAAATGATTCAAAATGTGTCAGTATGGAAAGTTTTCAAAACTTTTACAAAAGGCTCGCTATACACATTAGTTAAAAGTCATCTGCCCCAACCTATTTCTGCAGGATTAGTCAATTATTTAATGTATATGATCGGCTCCTGACTCTCCTCCAAGAGAAAATGTGAACGGAGAGAAGGATCTGGACACTGGAATTTCAACAACCGATCCTTTTATTTGGCGGGAGATAAGCCAAATAAGTCTGAAATCTTGTCAAAGAAAAAAAAAACGCGGCACTCAGTTTCCTAAAATGAGTCCTTTATTCCAATGTCCGGGACATGAGAGTGGCGTGCAGAGGGTGCAGGGAGAAGCAGATGATGATGGCAGTTTTGTGTTTAGCTGTCCCCTGGCTGTCATGACAACCAATCGGTGACCCGCGGTCAAGTCACAGGTGCGCCGATGGGCAGAGAGAATGATCGGCGCCAAGAGCGGGCGGTCATGTGACCGCAAGCATGTGAGTTGCATACTTCTGGCCACATTCCGACTAGACATTTCCGTCCTTCCTCAATACCCTTGCGTTAAGTGAGGCTGCACATTTATTGAGTGCACGTCTAGTTGGCATGTGACCGCAACAAAGAATCCTCACAGCACGCAGTGCATGTGATGTGAGGATTCACAAGTCTGCAGTCATATAGAGTAACTGCAGACTTGTACCGCAAGGCCAGACAACCCCTTTAATTTTCTCTCAGTAGCTGCTATTCCAGTAAACCAGCCAAAAATATTTAAAGCTCTATTCACTAGCAAATGACCTCTATGTCTGCAGGTAAATGGCATTTTTGTAGTGGACAGACTTTCTTTACAATAACTAGGTATCCAAAGCCGACCACAATCACAAAATTTGACCCTCGGACCTTAAAAGGTTGTGCACCTCGGGTGTATTGCATGGACAATAATGACTTACACACAGGAAAAATAACAGTGCCCTGGTGCACGTATTCCCAATGTGACATTACTTTGCACCTCGCTGGTTAATCTGCTCCTGGTCATGTGCAGGTTGTGCAAACAGTGGCTCTACAGAGTTCATACTGGCATACTCTTGGTCACTTGCTTTGCTGTTGAACATCATGTAATGTCCTGTTGAAAGAAAAATAAATGAACTCACAAAAATTTCTGGATCCCCTTCTCCACCGATACAACAATAGTCCACTTTTTGTCCAAAGTCAATAGAGATTCTTTACATTTTGTGTGATTGACGCAGAATATTTTTCTTCTACCTATTGATAAATTACTAAAATAGAACTAGACATTCACATAAATACTACTGCTCTATATCATTTATTACACTAAGCTGCCCCTTCTGCCTTATTCTGCTCATACACACTATGTCATGCCTTGGAGAGCACATTTTTAATGTGATACTGTGATCGTAATTCCAACAGCTATTAACTGCTATTATATCTGTTACAGTGACGTGCATGAGGTGAGTTCATGTCCAATGAACTCAGCTGACCTCATGCACGTAACTGACAGCGTGGGAGAATTCTCACGCTGAAGCGCTGAGTGCAGGAGAATTTTCCCACGCTGTCAGTGACGTGCATGAGGTGAGCCGAGTTCATTGGACATGACCTCGGCTCATCTTTATGCCATCACAGCGAGACACTGAGGAGCGCAAGCATGCCTGCGCTTCTCAGTGTCTGCGGGATGACAGGCTGGATGGCAGCTTTCTGCTGCGGTCCAGCCTGTCATCTCGATGTAGCAGAGCTGAAGCTGTCGTGGGAACCATGGAAAGGTAAGGATGAGGTTGCTTTATTATTTTTTTTTTATTGCAGGAGATCGTTGGCTTCAGCTGGAATGGGCGTGATGGTAAGTAGAGTTTAATTTAGAACAATAAAGAATTGTGTGTTTATTTCAATTAAAGGACTTTTTTTCTGGGTGTTGTGTTTTTTTTAAATACTTTACTAGAAATTCATGGCAGTCATGTCTAATATTGGCGTGACCCCATGAATTTCGGGCTTAGGGCCAGCTGATAATGCCAAGCTGGCCCTAACCCCTTTATTACCCAGTGAGCCACCGCACCAGGGCCCTGGATGAGTTGGGTACAGCGCCAGAAGATGGCGCTTCTATGAATGCGCCATTTTCCGGGGTGGCTGCGGGCTGCAATTTGCAGCGCGGGTGGCCCAGAAAGCTTGGGCCTCCCAGCGCTGCGAATTCCAGCCCCCAGCTGCCTAGTTGTACCTGGCTGGACACAAAAACAGGGCGAAGCCCCACGTCAATTTTTTTAAATTATTTCATGAAATAATTTAAAAAAAAAGGGCTTCCCTATATTGTTGTGTCCGGCCAGGTACAAATAGGCAGCTGGTGGTTGGGGGCAGTCCGTTCCTGCCTGTTGTACCTGGCTGGACACAAAAACAGGGCAAAGCCCAACGTCAATTTTTTTTTAATTATTTCATGAAATAATTTAAAAAAAAAGGGCTTCCCTATATTGTTGTGTCCGGCCAGGTACAAATAGGCAGCTGGGAGTTGGGGGCAGCCCGTTCCTGCCTACTGTACCTGGCTGGCATACAAAAATATGGCAAAGCCCACGTCAAAATTTTTGGGAAAAATTAATTAAAAAATAAATAATAATTTAGGGACTGCATCTTTATTAACCCCTCAAGTGTCAGTTAGTGTTAAAATAAAGGATTTATTAAAAATAAAATTGGCGTGGGATCCCCCATAATTTTAGTCTCTAGCGGAGGTTAAGCAGATGGCTGGGGCAGATGTTTGAAGCCTGGGAAGGGGGTAATACCCACAGAGCTTCCCAGGCTACTAATATCAGCCCCCAGCTGAATACCTACCCTTTACTAGCTATTAAAATGGGAGACCCCCCCAAAAAATGACATGGGGTCCCCCTATTTTAATAGCTAGAAAGGCTAGACAGACAGCTGGGGGCTGATATTAATAGCCCAGGAAGGGTGCCATGAATATTGGCCCCCTCCCAGGCTAGAAACACCAGCCGTCACCCGCCCCAGAAATGGCGCATCCATAGGATGCGCCAATTCTGGCACTTAGCCTCGCTCTTCCACGCTGCCCTGGTGCGGTGGCAGGGGGTAATAGTGGTGGGGTTCATGTCAGCGCCAGCTGCCATGAAGCCCAGGTTAGTAATGATGGGCGTCTATAAGACACCCCCATTACTAACCTACAAAGTGTTAAAAATAAAAAACACACACTACACCCAGAAAAAAATAATTTATTTGAAATAAAACACACCATTTTATTTAATTCTTAGTTTACTAAAAAAAAAATAGTTACCTGTCCACGTTCCTGCGCTGATCTCCCATGCACAGCTGTCACATCTGGAGATGGTGACAGCTGTGCATGGCTGCTGTAAGCTCACGCTGCCGGTAACACGTCCGCTCCCAGCAGCGGGAGCCACTGACTGAGGTCACCGGAGTGCATTCAGTCAGCGCAGCTCCGGAGACCTCCTTTACGGCACTGCTGTACCGTGGGAATTTCTCACGGTACAGCAGGGCCGTAAAGGAGCTAACCGGTGCAGCACTGCCTGAACTCCGGTGAACCCGCTTATGCAATGACGGGGCTGCTTTACGGCCCCATCATTCTAGCGGCGGCAGCGGTTCAAAGCGGTCACATTCTATGTGGCTGCTCTAAACTGGAGATCATCGTGGGATACTCATGGACTACTACGGAGGGGTAAGGATAAGGTTGTGGTTTATTATTTTATATTTTATTACAGGACATCGATGGCTTCGGGGAATTAGGTGTCTAGGTGAGTATAGGTGTAGTTTTTTATTTTTTACTTTATTTTAGGTGGCGATCGGCGGGGACAGGTAATGTATAAACTAATTTATTGTAGGTAACCACTGGCCACCAATGACATGTATTTAAATTTATTGGGGACCATGGGGCAGTTTAAATAGCAGGATCAGGCTGATGGGAACTACTGCTCCCATCAAGCTGATCCTGCTGGCACGAGTGGACGGGGGACAGACATAGGCCGATGGGAGTAGTAGTGTCACATCGGCCTATGTTTGCCTGCACGCACACACCTGCAGACATCGCGCACACACCCGCAGACATCGCACAGACACCGCGCACACCCGCACACATCGCGCACACCCGCACACATCGCACAGACACCCACACACACTAATCATGACGGGTCTGGGAGGTGAGGCTGACCTGTGCAGCCGTGGGAAAGTTCATGTGAGTTCATGCAATGCAGTCAAGCATGAACTCACATGAACCCTCCGAGGGCACCGCTTCTACTTCAAATGAACAGCTGATCGGCATCACCTGATACCTCAGCTGTTCATTTGAAATAACCGGCGGGAAAGCGCAGCACAGAACGGGAAAGCCGGCGGTGAAGTCTTTTCACTGCCGGCTTCCCCGCCCGGGTCCTTCACTCCCCGCTCCTTGGTGCTGCGCTCCCCGCCCGGTCCTAACTTACGATCGGGATGGGAGGTGGCGAGGGGAGTGGAGGATCGGGGTGGGAGGCTGCGGGGAAGCAGTATGGGGCTGTGTGATTGTTTAAAAGCCGGCGGCTTTTTACCGCCCGCCGGCTTTTAAACAATCAGGAGAATTCTCTCAAGCTGGGATGGCATTCTGATGACAGGCTGGATCGCAGCTGAGCGCTGCCATCCAGCTTGTCATCCTTCAGAGACACTGCAGAGCGCAGGCATTATGGGAACTTCCGATTCCGGTATTCGATATTCTAAAAGTATCGGAATTAAGTATCGGAATTCCGATACCGCGAATATCGGCCGATACCCGATATTTCAGTATCGGAATGCTCAACACTAGTCAGGGAGCAACTTTTAATAAAAAGGAACAACCCCTTTTAAGTTTTTATACTAGTCACATTTTGCTAACCAGCTTTTTAATTGCAGCCTGCCTTACTAGCATTGACCTGGGATGTGCTGCAGACATCATGGATACCATTGCTGCTTTAATAGCGGTTTATAAGATGAGGGCTGGTTCTAGAAACCTCAGTGTTTTATAATAGATATAACATGTCTGCTTTCATACAAGGCATGACATCGGTGCGTCTGTGTGTATGGACATAATTGAGCTACTTATCTTAAATGTGATAGAGCAGTGGCATTTATACTAATGTCAATGATAAAAGTTTTGTTTTAACAATTCTACAGCAGGTGGAAGAAAGAGAAATTCTGTGCAAATCAAACAATTTGTAAATAGTTTATGTCTAACAAACCACCGGCTGCAGGTCCTTTTCTTTTCTTTTTGCTTTGAAGGTCAATAAAGGGACTTTGTTGCCTGCTCTTATTAGTGCAGGTGCTTTTAGTCTTGACTTTAAGCACCATAAAAATTTATGCTAAACAGATTGTCATAGGCAGTGTCAGACTGAAGAACATTGGGTCCACCAGAGGATTTGATTCTGAGGGCCCACCTTTCTCCCCCACTCGAGAGCCCCATAACAGCTGCAAGGTTTGCACTATGAACTCTCCTGAAGGAGAAGCCAGGGCCCACCCGAGGATTCTCCAGTTCTCTGGTGGGCCAGTCCATCCCTGGTACAGTGAAGACTGCGGTCTGCCTCTATTCCTCCTCCAATTCCACCAGCAATCTAAACTAGAATTTCTGGCCCATAAACACCAGTGCACAAGCTCGAATTGACCAACAGGGGAACAGGTGAATCCCCCGGTGGGAGAGTGGCTCCCATTTCCCTACATGAGTAGTAGTTGGCACAATACACTTGATTCACTATACAGTATATAGACAAAGACAACATGTCATCATTCATTTAAGAAACTACCAGTGTGTTATTAAATAGAAACATAGGTGCATATGTGAATGAGGGTAATGTAATATTTGCATGTAGCTGAACAGTGGGTCCCCAAAGTCATGTTGGTGTGGGGCCCTTGGCACCTCAGTCCGACACTAGCAGTGCATCGATACACTAGCATATTAAAGGGGTTGTCCACTACTTTAGATTACCCCCCCCCAATGTATCCCCCCGGGGCCCCTAAGACTTTTTGTAATTAGCGCCGCTCACAGGCATTATCTGCTACGTAAGCTATCACTGGCCGCTCACAGGCATCACGTGACCCCCGGCTGCAGCCGGCTCTGACATCCGCTGACGTCACGACAATTGCTGGCAGCAGCCGGGGGTCTCTCTTCCGCGTTCCACGGTGGCTGCTGGTTTGTGGGTGAGGTTACCCCCCGCGTCATACCCGGCATCCACCGCGCACTCTGCCTCTCCCCATTCATTGGGAAAGCGCGTGGTGGATGCTGGGTGTGAAGTGGGGGGTAACCCCGCCCACAACCCAGCAGCCACGGCGGGGACCCCAGCGCTGAGTCACGCCTCACTTGTCGTGACATCAGTGCGGGGTCACGTGATTCCTGTGAGCGGCCACCGATAGCGCCACTCACAGGCATTATCAGCAATGTAAGGTATTTACAAAAAGTCTTAAGGGCCCTGGGGGGATACATTGGGGGGGGGTAATATAAAGTTATGCACAACTTCTTTAATGAAATCCTGGCTAAATTACTTGTGGCACAATTGTCACAGCTGAGGTGCTTTATCTACAGTAATGTGGCAGGTAATGGGAAGCCTAAGGCTATGTTCACACATCTGGGTTTTTTTCTGCGTTCATTTTCTGCAGCAAAACCTGATCTCTTGCCAGGAGGTCGTCCAGGAATTTTGTTGCTTTTTTTTTTTTTGTGTGCGTTTTTTCAGTGTTTTTTTCACTGTCCTTTTGTCTCTGTCTTATGCATGTACATAAAGTTCAGTGAACAAAAAAAAAATCTCATTATGGTTCAGGCACAAAAAATGCTGAAAACTTGACACCTGCGTTTTTTCAGCATTTTTTCAGCGTTTTTTCAACACTCATTACTTACAATGGGTGAAAAAAAAGCTGAAAGAAGTGACATGCTCTATCTTGCAAAAAAACATGCTAAGCGCAAACTCCTGAACAAAAAAAAACCATGATGTGTGAATGAGATTTCTGGAATCTCATAGACTTTGCTGGTACTGCAAAACGCAGCTGAAAGTTTCCATAAGAAAACGCATCAAAAAAACGCTAAAAAAAAACATGAAGTGTGAACATAGCCTTAGCTTTTTCCCATGAAGATTAGAGATGAGCGTTGTTCTACTCGAACTGTTCGCCAATCTCAAATTCGAGCTGTTTTGGGCGGTGTTCGAGCCGTTCGGCGAACACGAACAATTTGAGAAAAATTCGGCAGTTCGAGGTTATGTTCGATAACTGTTCGTGCACCAAAATCATAACTGGATTTTTTCTCAGTAATGATGAAAATTAATGTTAATACGCAGTTTGAGTGTACAGCGGGGTGGGGGGAGGGGCAGGGGATGGATCTCTGCAGGAATAATGAAGATCTCCATTTTTTTTTTCTCTTTCCCGCATTTACAGTGGGGAGGTGCAATCTGTCAGCCTATCAGCAGCGCACACACGGAGCGAAGTGCTTTTTTTCACACAAGCAAGGGCATGTGTCATTGGCAGTGTATGTCACATGTCCTTGCCCTATAAGACCAAGCCATTTTCCCCGTCGCCACCATTTTCTCACTGCTGCAGCTGCGTGTTAGACGGCACCGCTGTTGCTGTGTGCGCTATACCTTGTTAATTTCAAGCCAATTTTCGCACAAATATACAGATAGCTTGGGAGTAAGGAATAGTTGTGATTGCAGTCCTTTTAAGGACTAGGTTACAGCATTTCCTACGACTTTTATCAGGCAGGTCTGTGCTCTTAAATAGATAGGTTGTGGGAGTAAAGACTAATTGTAATTGGAGTCCTTTTCAGGACTAGGTTACATCAGTTCCTATCAGTTTTTGCCAGGCAGGTCTGTGCCAGTGCTGTGCAAGTTTTTTTCACAGCATTTGGCTGAATCTAGCAAAGCTAATCCTTTTTGGCCTATTGCAGAGTGTGTTAGTCAGTGGAGTAGCCTATCTGTGTTGCAAGATATACCACCTGTGTATAGAATACCAATTTTTTTACTGCACCTAGTGAAGTAAAATCTTTTGGGCATAGCATCATTCTATTAGTCCATCTATACTGACCTCCATCAGGTTGCAAACTGAATCTAATTTTTTTCTGCATCTAGCTCTGAAAAAATATTGGGCTTCTAGCTGTGTGTGGCACTTGGTCTATTAGTCCATCTATACTGACCTCCATCAGGTTGCAAACTGAATATAATTTTTTTCTGCATCTAGCTCTGAAAAAATATTGGGCTTCTAGCTGTGTGTGGGTCTTGTTCTATTAATCCATCTATACTGACCTCCATCAGGTTGCAAACTGAATATAATTTTTTTCTGCATCTAGCTCTGAAAAAATATTGGGCCTTCTAGCAGTGTGTGGGACTTGTTCTATTAGTCCACCTATACTGACCTCCATCAGGTTGCAAACTGAATATATTTTTTTCTGCATCTACCTCTGAAAAAATATTGGGCTTCTAGCTGTGTGTGGGACTTGTTGTATTAGTCCATCTATACTGACCTCCATCAGGTTGCAAACTAAATCTAATTTTTTTCTGCATCTAGCTCTGAAAAAATATTGGGCTTCTAGCTGTGTGTGGGTCTTGTTCTATTAATCCATCTATACTGACCTCCATCAGGTTGCAAACTGAATATAATTTTTTTCTGCATCTAGCTCTGAAAAAATATTGGGCTTCTAGCTGTGTGTGGGTCTTGTTCTATTAATCCATCTATACTGACCTCCATCAGGTTGCAAACTGAATATATTTTTTTTCTGCATCTAGCTCTGAAAAAATATTGGGCTTCTAGCTGTGTGTGGGTCTTGTTCTATTAATCCATCTATACTGACCTCCATCAGGTTGCAAACTGAATATAATTTTTTTCTGCATCTAGCTCTGAAAAAATATTGGGCTTCTAGCTGTGTGTGGGTCTTGTTCTATTAATCCATCTATACTGACCTCCATCAGGTTGCAAACTGAATATAATTTTTTTCTGCATCTAGCTCTGAAAAAATATTGGGCCTTCTAGCAGTGTGTGGGACTTGTTCTATTAGTCCACCTATACTGACCTCCATCAGGTTGCAAACTGAATATATTTTTTTCTGCATCTACCTCTGAAAAAATATTGGGCTTCTAGCTGTGTGTGGGACTTGTTGTATTAGTCCATCTATACTGACCTCCATCAGGTTGCAAATTGAATATAATTTTTTTCTGCATCTAACCCAGCCAATAGTTTGGCCACTCAGCTCTGCTCGGTTACCATCCATTGTTTTTTTGTGCAAACAACTCCAGAGTTGTGAATTAGTTAACCACCAAAATGAGTGGAAAAAGGCCTGCTGCTGGTGGAAAGGGGAATAGGCGTGTTGGGAAGGGGAAAAAAGGTTGTGTCCGTGGGGTAGGTGTTAAAGCAACAGTAACATCTGCAGAAGAAAGACCATCTTCCAGCCAAACTAAAATGTCTACTTCTTTTAGCGGACAATGTGATAAGATCCCTTTCTTACGGCCACGCCAATCGCTACAAATTCCAGATGAGGCACAAAAACAGCAGGTGCTTCAACGGATATCAGTGCTCCTTTAAGTGGGCTCTCCTCCACATCAACTTCAACATCACAAATACTCCAGTCCTCAAAGGTGTCACCCCAATCGCACTTGCTTCCTCACAGCTCCCAAATCTCCAGCTGCCCGTCTGAGTATGAGGTAGAACAGATGGTTGAGTCTGCAGAGCTGTTTACTCATACTATAGCCTGGGAATCAGAGGTCGACTCCAGCGCTTCTGTGAATCCAGACGAGGAAATGATCTGCACTGATGCCCAGAATCTTTATGAGTCAGATCCAGGACCAGACGCAGAAGGTTCTGACCATAATGTAGACCCTCATTCCCAAACTGTAACTCCTGTTGGTGGAGACAATGAGGAAGACGATGATAAGACTCAAATACCTGATTGGAGCGACAACTTTAGTTTTTTGTCAGGGCAGGAACAGGTTGGCTCTGAGGACGACGGGTGTGATAACACACAGGGTGATGATGATGAGGTTGGAGATCCCACTTACTGTCAACCCACAGTCAGCCAAGAGATGAGGTCAGCAGAGGAGGTGGAGGAAGATGCTAGTGACGACGAGGTCAGGTTGCGCCTTCCTGGACAGAGACGTAGTACTGGAAGCACGTCAACAACTGCATCCTCAAACACAACTCTGCCTCTCACCACAAGTCGTGGTGGCTCTTCAGGTCGCATGGGTGCTAAGCCTTGCATAGCCTGGGCATTTTTTCAGATCGATAAAGATGACCCAACTCGTGTTATCTGTAACATTTGTCAGCAAAAGCTAAGTAGAGGCCAAAAATACAGAGTTTGAGTACTTCATGCATGAACCGGCACATGGACATGAAGCATAAGTTGCAGTGGGAAGCTCAGTGTGCTACAATGCGGCCTAGCCGGCCGGGCCAACCACCGTCTGCCATATCTTGTGCATCCGCGGCCTCTTCATCCTCTGTGACTGGGGGGACAGCAGTCACACCTGTTTTGGGGCGCAGACCTGCCACCTCTTTACCAGCAACAGCCAGCGTGATTGGCAGGTCATCATTTTCTTTGGAGGTGGTAACACCAGCTGGTGTTGAGCGCTGTCCGACATCGATAGCACCACCTTTGGATCAAGGCAACCTAACATGTCCGCCTGCATCTTCCTCACAGACCGGCAGTTTGCCGGGGACACCCTTATCAACCCCGTCTAAGCACAATAGCCAGCCCTCGGTCCCTCAGATGTGGACAAGTAAAAGACCATTTCCTCCTAGCCATGAGAAAGCTAAGAGGTTGAATTTCACCATCTGCAAGCTCTTGGCTACAGAAATGCTGCCTTTCCGCCTGGTGGACACAGAGGATTTTCGAGACCTTATGTCCGTCGCAGTGCCCCAGTACCAGATGCCCAGTCGGCACTACTTCTCAAAGAAAGGTGTGCCTGCGCTCCACCAGCATGTCGCACACAACATCACCGCTTCTTTGAGAAACTCTGTGTGTGACAGGGTGCATTTCACCACAGACACTTGGACGAGTAGGCATGGACAGGGGCGTTACATGTCGCTGACTGGGCACTGGGTAACTATGGTGACAGCAGGACAAGGGGCTGCTGTCCAAGTCTTGCCGTCCCCACGAGTTGTGCGTCAATCCTCTTTATGTCAAAGTTCCTCCACTGCTTCTGCCTCCTCAACCTCCTCTCGGTCTTCCACCTGCACCCAAAGCCTGTCTGGTCATGCCACAAGCTTTCTAACTGCGCAGAAGGGATCCTGCACACCTCCTTACTATGCTGGCAGTAGGGCTCAACGTCATCAGGTGGTTTTTACATTGAAATGTCTGGGAAATGTGAGTCACACAGCTGAGGAGTTGTGGTCAGCTCTGGAGAACCAATTTCATGAATGGTTGTCTCCACTGGACCTGAAACCAGGGAAGGCCGTGTGCGACAATGCTGCAAACCTGGGTGCGGCCCTTCGCTAGGGCAATGTCACACACGTGCCTTGTATGGCTCACGTGTTGAACCTGGTTGTCCAGCAATTTTTAGCCCACTATCCCAGACTAGATAGCCTTCTGCAGAGGGCACGGTCGCTGTGTGCTCACTTCCGCCGTTCGCATCCCGCAGCTCAGCGACTTACATCTCTACAGAAGTCGTTGGGCCTGCCACTTCACCGGCTAAAATGCGATGTGCCTACCCGGTGGAATTCAACTCTGCACATGTTGCAGCGACTGTGGCAGCACCGACAAGCCCTGGTGCAATACGTTCTGACGTATAGCCTGGGCCAACGAGATTCAGAGGTGGGGCAAATCACGCTGGAGGAGTGGTCTCAGATCAGGGACCTATGCACCCTTCTGCACAGTTTTGAAATGGCGACGAAGATGTTTAGTGGTGACGATGCCATTATCAGCATGACTATTCTGGTGATTTACATGCTGGAGCACATGTTAAACAGAATTCGGAGTCAGGTGGTGGCACAAGAGGAGGTGGAGGAAGTAGAGGAGGAGGAGTTGTATGCGGAAGGGCTAACATCTGCAAGGTCCAGACGGTCGGCAGCACCAAGGCGGCAGGCATGTGAGGGTGGGGGAGATGGTTTTACCAGGGTGCATGGTAGCAGCCAAACTAGTGAGGAAGGTGCAGGAGCCCAGGAAGAAGTGGAGGACGAACTGATGGAAGACTCATCAGATGAGGGAGACCTTGATCACATTTCTGTTGTGCGAGGTTGGGGGGAGAGGACAGAGGAAGGAAGCATGATTGTTACCTCGCCACCAACACAACAGGGACTTGGTGCTCCTGGATGCGCAACACACATGAGTGCCTTCTTGCTGCACTACCTGCAACATGACCCTCGAATTGTGAGAATTAGAAATAATCCTGACTACTGGGTTGCCTCACTGTTAGATCCCCGGTACAAAAGTAAATTTGCAGAAATTATTCCTGCCATAGAAAGGGATGCACGCATGCAGGAGTATCAGCAGAGACTGTTGCAGAATCTTACATGTGCTTTTCCACAAAATACCAGTGGTGCACGTAGTGAATCTCACAGTTCCAACTTGCCAACCGTGGGACCATCAAGTGTTCAGCACTCAAACCGTAACAGAACCACAGTATCTGCTGGTAACATCAATTTTGCGGAATCATTTCACCACTTTTTTAGCCCATCCTTTGCAAGGCCACAGGAGACAAGAAGTCTGACACATAGTCAACGCCTAGAGACGATGGTACAGGAGTATCTCCAAGTAAACATTGAAGCCACGACTGTGTCACTGGACCCTTGCTCTTTTTGGACTTCCAATCTGGATAAATGTCCGGAGCTAGCCACTTACGCCTTGGAGATCTTGTCATGCCCCGCAGCCAGCGTTCTGTCTGAACGTGTGTTCAGCGCTGCTGGTGGTGTGCTGACAGATAAGCGCACGCGGCTCTCCACTGATAATGTAGACAGACTCACGTTCATAAAGATGAACAAATCATGGATCCGAAACGACTTTTCTACCCCTGTGTCATCCTGGGGAGAGTAAAAGCTTGATGATTGGTTAAAATCACCCTACCAACCGTTTTAAGCTTTCAAATTACTAATCATGTTTATCTGTATCTTGACTGGAAAATAATTTGGGCTTTGTAGCAGTGTGCAGCACTGATCCTATTAGGCCATCTATACTAAAGCTTCACCAGATTTAAAATTAAAAATAATTTTTAGCTGCATCTAGCCCGGAAAATAATTTTGGGGCTCCGAGATGCGCAAGACACATAAGTGCCTTCTTGCTGCACTACCTGCAGCATGACCCTCATATTGTCAGAATTCGAAGTAATCATGACTACTGGGTTGCCACACTCTTAGATCCCCCAAACTTTTCGATCAACCTTTTCATTTTAATAAAGACCAAAAAAATGGTCATTTTTGAAATTATAAGCATTAGCAGGTTGTTAGAAACTGAAATCAAACAGTTTTCAACTCAAAACTTTATTCTAGGTGATGTTACATTTTCACATAGGACCCCTTGTTCGAAAGGAGCTTCTGAACTCTCTCGTCCATTGAATTTGTCAGGTTTTGGATGGTTTCTGCTTCAATTGTTTTGCATGAGGACAGAATACCCTCCCAGAGCTGTTGCTTAGATGTGAACTGCCTCCCGCCATCATAGACACTCCTTTTAATGATGCTCCAAAGGTTCTGACTGGGGTAGAGGTCAGGGGAGCATGGGGGTCACACCATAAGTTTGTCCCCTTTTATGCCCATATCAGCCAGAGATGCAGATGTTTTATGTGCAGCATGAGATGGTGCATTATCATGCAGAAAAATGATCTTGCTGTGAAATACACGGTTCTTCTTCTTGAACCATGGCAGGAAGTGCTGTTTGAGAAAATCCACATACATTATGGAGTTCATCTTTAGCGCCTTCAGGGATCCTAAAGGGGCCGACAATCTTTCTCCCCATGATTCCAGCCCAAAACATTACTCCACCTCCTCCTTGTTGGCGCTGTAGCCGTGTTTGCGTGGGGTGTCCATCAACCAGCCATCCTCCACTCCATCCATCTGGACCATCGAGCGCTGCACGGCACTCATCCGTGAACAAAACTGTTTTGAAATCAGTCTTCATGTAATGTTTGGCCCACTGGAGCCGTTTCTGCTTGTGTGAAGTGGATAGAGGAGGTCGACAGGATGGCGTATGCACAGCTGCAAACCTCTGAAGGACCCTGCATCTTGTTGTTCGGGGGACGTTGGAGGCACCAGCAGCTTCAAAAACTTGTCTGCTGCTATGACAAGGCTTTTTGGCCGCTGCTCTTTCAACCTGACGTAATTGCCTGTAGGAAAGAGTCCTCAATTTGCCCTTATCAGCACGCACACGTGTGTACTGTGAATCAGCTACATACTTCTTGATTGCCAAGACACTTCATCCTGATCATCGCACAATGTTGATTGTAGTCATGCCTTGACCTAAACACTCCACAATTTGTTGCTTCTCAGCAGCCGACACATCCTTTTTCTTTCCCATTTTGGCAGAAAATGTAGGCTGCTTAATAATGTGAGAGAGCCTTCTTAAGTAGTCTTGCCTTTCATTGGACACACCTGCCAAACTAATTAGCACAGGTGTCTGCAATTGCTTACAGTGATATAAAGAGCCCTGACACACATCACCATCAATGAGTTTAACTGACAAACAAACAAATTCTTCCCTTATCACTCCTAAACACTTTTTGCATAATAATTTGGAACGCAGTGTACATGTGCTTTTCCACAAAACACCAGCGGTTCACGTAGTGAATCTTACAGTTCTAACTTGCCAACCGTGGTCTGTATGGAGTTGTTCAATAAAGGGCCCAAAATTAAGATAACATAGATGGGAGAGGTCTCTATGAATAGGAATTCCTAAGTATTTGATACCCTGTGAGGGACAGGCAAAGGGAAAGTTGGACTGGATGGAATCCTATATGGATTTGGGGAGGGAGACATCGAGGGCCTCAGACTTCGCTGCATTGATTTTAAAATTTGACCATGTAACAAAGTGATCTATTTCAGCCATAACAGCAGGGATGGATATATGTGATTGAGTGATATATACTAGGACATCATCAGCAAATAGAGAGCACTTGTACTCGGTGCCTCCCACCTCAATCCACCTAATATTGGGGTTATGGCGAATTGATGAGAGCAGGTGCTCCGTCACTAGGATGTATAAGAGAGGGGACAGAGGACATCCCTGCCTTGTCCCATTGGTGATTGTGAAAGGTGATGAAAATGTTCTGACGCACCCCCTGGGCCTTGGGACACCCGGAGCCGGACCCTTTTTGGTGGATGCTGGTGGTTGTAGTCTTCGTGGCGGCGACCCGGTTCCGTGGCTCAGGGCGGTCAAACCAGTGGCGGAACTATTTATGTGGTTTTGATGTTTAAATGTCCGACTACGCCACCCGTGGATTGCGGTCAGAGTGAACCGCTGCTACAGGGCAGACCGCTGAGGCTGGTGTTGTGGGTGCAGCAGAGCGTAGCATAACTCCCCACGGGAGGAGTATAGCCTCAGGGCAGTGTATGCGGAGGATGGGGGTGATGGTGCAGGGCAGCAGCAGTAACGACACGGAGTCAGTGATGCAGTCCAGGGCCTTTACTCACAGTTCTTATTATCCAGACCACGTCTGCAGGTAACGGCTGCCCACGTCGTACTGTGCTCACCAGGTGAGGGGCTCAGACAACTCCCAGATAACTTTGGAGCACTTCTCAGGACCCCCTTTGTGTGTCCTTTGTCTGGCCTTTCTTACCAACACTTCTGTCCGGCTGCCTCGGGCCTCCTCTTGGTAAACTTGGCGCCAGTTTCCCTGACCCTATGTGGTGCCTTCCTAGCGGGTGTAGCGAGGGGCTGCGCCACATAAAATGTCAGAGCCTCCGGTTTCTAGCTGAGGGTCGTTTCCTGCCTCCACTAGTTCGGGGACCGGTCTCCCCCTTTGGCCTGACCCCTCCACGCAGGTGGATTCGGGCGTGCGGTGGCGACTCGCCCGTCCGCACCCCTGGGATCCCTTCATTCCTCGTTCCTGGAGCCTTCTCCGCTCCTCTTCCTTCCTTCTCCCTCTTCCAGGCCTGGGCCTCTGTTACTAGGCCCGCCTCCGGAGCAGAGCTCATGCAGAGCCCCTGCTCCCTGCCACTTCTGCTCAGACTTCTCTGCACTGAACTAAGATGGTGCCCACCTTTTATACTCCCTTCTCAATGCACCCAGGAACTGCTTCCTCCCTGCTCCTGCACTACAGGGTTCCCCTTCCTCAGTGTTCCCTCCCCCCACTCCAGCCAGGGACAGGGACTGTCGTGCCCATCTCAGGGGCATATTGGTCGCCCTGCCCCACGGCAATGTGGTGTAATGCATGCAGGTGTCGGGTCCTGATCCACACTCCATCCTTACCTGAGAGTGAGATATCACACCTCTGGGTGAGGTGCAATACGTCTGTAGCAACCGAGCCCTCAGGGTGCTACAGTTCCATTTATCTTCAGCCTAGGTGACGTATTGCGATACAGGGCCGTGATTTTGGCTATAAAAGGGTCCCCTAGACCCCTACCCCAAGCTTTTTAAGAGAATCATATATGGCGTGCCAGGAGACTCTATGGAATGCTTTCTCAGCATCCAACGAGAGTATCTAATTACAAATTTTTAACTGCATCTAGCCCAGGAAATACTTTGTGCCTAGTAGCAGTGTCTGCTAGTCAGCGGATTATCCCGGCTGTTAAGCAAGCTGCACCACCTGTAGTTTAGACACTTAATTTTTTCAAAGGAAATGCTTCGGGACCATGGGATACTTAGTGAAGAGCATCAGGAGGCACCCCAAGGCATAGGGGCTGGGACTGGCAGTAGGATGCCTTGCGGTGGACAGCCGAGCTCGATCCTTATAAAAGCTTTTTAACTGCAGCAGCTTTAGTGGACGCTACTGGAGCTGGAATTACCGCGGCTGCTGGCATGAGACTTGCCCTCCAATAGATCCTTGTAAATGGATTTAAAGTGTATTCATTCAAATTAGAGAGACAATTTAAATTAAAAAGCTTAGAGCTGCCTCCACCACAGGGGGGCTCGCTCGACCCACCAGCGGACAGGCACCAGTATTGGGAGAGGGGGGCTGGCCGTCAGGGTTCACCGCGGCTCTGGCACAAACCCGGCGACACGGAGGTGGCACGGGCAGGAGCGGACTGGCCGTGTCGGCTTCTCACTTTTTGGATTTTAGAAGGGCATGACATGCCTATATCTGTGTCTCCCCCTCCTTTTACTCCTCCACCTCTTTTATTTTCACATGACTATATGTACTTGTCACTTTTCCATGTGTTAGTTATGTCTTCTGAGCAGTTTGTCAGCTTTTGGACACCTTTGAAGGTGTTTTCTATGTGTTTCTATGTGTTTTTGTTTGCCTGCCATTGGTTTTAACGGTGTTCGAAGGTGTTCGACGAACAGTTCGACGAACAGTTCGGCGAACACACGGGTGTTCGACGAACCGAACCGAACTCGAACACTACGGGGGTGGCTCAACACTAATGAAGATGCTGCAGTTTCTATGAACAATCCACTTTGTCTTTCACAGTCATCAGCAGTGCTAGGGCTGTCATTCACAGGCAAGCTTGTTGGACAATTGTGCTGGTAAAGCAGTACTGCAACTCATGAGCTTAGGAGAAGTCGCAAGGTGGTAGGAGAAGTCGCAAGGTGGTCAAATTACAGAGAAGCGTCCTGAAGTAAGGTGACTGCTGGTTTCCAATCTACTTCCAATGTGATGTGCAACATTGTTCATGCTTTCACACACAAACATTTTTACAGATGGAGATGAAAAGGCACCAAGAAGAGCATGATCTGATTTTAGTAATTGAAGAGAACATGTCATCTGATTCTTGCTGTCCAAACCACGGGCAGCATAAATCACCGCCTGGCTGCACGATTGCCGCCAACTTCTCTTTCTCTGACACGCACTGGTGTTTCAGAGTAAATATACTTTTAAAGAGCTCTCCGTATATACACAAGGGACAGACCTGTAAATCTTAAAACCTAGTCTGGCGCCAACCCTGACCCAGATCTTCTCAGTGCGGCTGCAAGTGATTGACAGGTCTGTACCCCATTTTTATGACGCGCCCCCTGGGCCGAGTGTACACGTGTGTGGGTTACCCGGAGCCGGGTCTCTGGGGATTGTAGTCTCTGTGGCGGCGACCCGGTCCCGTGGCTCAGGGTGGTCAAACCAGTGGCGGTCTTTTATAAGTTTTTAAGCTAATTGTCTGACTACGCCACCCGTGGATCGCGGTCAAGGTGTACCGCCGCTGCGAGGCAGACCGCTGAGGCTGGTTTTGTGTGCGCAGCAGAGAATGGGATAACTCCCCATGGGAGGAGTATAGCCTCAGGACAGTAAGTGTGGATGATGGGAGTGATGGTGCACGGGTGTCCCAGTACTAGTAGTGCTGTATGCGGTGAGAAAGCACAGAGACAAGGTGTTGCAGTTCAGGTTCTTTACTCACAGTTCTCATCCAGGTCCTTTGTGCACAGGTAGGACCGCCTGAGCCGTGCTGCGTCCACCAGGCAGGGGGCTCGACCAACCCCCAGGTAATTCCAGAGTGTGGCACAGGACTCCCTTCTATCCTTTCATCAGCCGTGCCCCAACAGTGACACTACTCCTGTCCAGCTGCCTCGGGTCTTCTCCTGGGAGGGCTGGGTGCCCACTTCCCCGACCCTATGTGGTGTGCCTTCCTAGTAGGTGTAGTGAGGGGTCGCACCAGTAAATGATCACGACCACCGGTTCTTGGTTAAGGATTAGTCACCTCCACAAACTTGGGATCCGGTACCCTGTTCTGCCAACCTGTCACTCGTAATCTCCTGGGTCCTTAGGGTTCCTTCTGCCTTCGTGTCTCTGGGCCTTTCTTGGTGTTCTATTCCTTCTTACTTTCCTTCCTGTTCTCCTCTCCTCTCTCGGGCCTCGGCCTTCACCCTAAGCCCGCCTCGTGGAGCTGGGCCCAGACTGAGCCACAGCTCCCAGCCAGCCCTCTCTGGCTGAACTCCTTCTCTCACTGCACTCTCCTTCTCCCAGAACTAAGATGGTGCCCACCTTATATACCTCCCTCTCTGTGTATGAGCCCAGGTGACTTGCAACCAATGGGCTTCTACCTATGCCCAGAAACCGTCCCCTCCTGCTCCTACATCACTGGGTTTTCCTCCCCCCTCCCCACTCCAGCCAGGGACATGATCTGTCGTGCCTGCACTTCTGTCTAGTGGGAGCACCGTTGAGCTGTCCCTCGGAAATGGGGTGAGTGTGCTGTATGCAGCTAACCAAGCCCTGGTCCACACTCTATCCTTACCCGGGAGTGGAATATCACACCTCTGGTTGAGGTGCAATACCCCTGTAGCGGCCGAACCCCCGGGGCGCTACATTTACATAAGGAGAGGCCTGTTAATTAGGGAAGAGCCAACTGGGGGGGGGAGGGGGCCTCTGGATTTGTCTCATCTCTGGTATGGTCCCCAGGATTTTTAAAGTATACTTTTTCTGAAATGCTCCAGTGCATTTGTGTAGCCAGGATCTGATTCATGCTGCCTGTGGTTTGGACAGCATGAATCAGAATCAGGTGACATGTTATCTTTAAATGGAACCTATCACATCCTCATATGCTAATAACCTGAAGGTAGGGGGTTAATCTACAGATTAATAGCTTTCTAAAGCCATGTGGCCACCACATTGAAGCACGGCTACCTGGAGGAAATTAACTTTATTCCTCCCAGCAGCCTCCAGCTTTCAGTCATAGAGGCGCTGCCGGAACGGCTTCAGTCACTGCCCAGTACATAGTGAGCGGTGGCTGTAACCACGCACCCACACTGACTTTGCTATACAAGCAGCAGTAACGCCAAACACATTATTGTTTGTTATGTAAGGTGGCTATAGCGTAGAACTCCATGTTCCACAAGCTGGACAGATTCTACAAGTAGCACAGATAATCAGCAAAGCAGGGAATGTGTCTAACATCCGAGATGTCACCCGGTTTATGAGCACTTCCATAGAAATGTTATTCTTGGTCATCATGCCATGGTGCTGCTGTGGAGTGGGATCAGAGGGCGACGGTGCAGGAGAGACCGGGAGAGACAGGTCATCTGCTTTTCATCTAGAAGGAAGAAGAGAAGAGATGTACGGTCATAATAGCTAATAGTTTTGCAAAAACGATTCATATTTCCACTGATACTATGCACAGTGGCAGCAGATATCAGTATTGATATAACCGAGGTGTGTAATGTTGGGAGTCATAGTCGTATCCTGCTTGGGTGGAACCACATCCACAGGAACGCCAAAGCTTTCTGATTTTGTGTAAATAATCTGGAGCGCTGGCCGAAACACACAAAGGTTGCTATGAAGGGACCAATATGACCAGCTGCAAATGTACTTTAGGTTTTCATAACGGCACTGTTACGGAGGAGCACGGAGAAATCAGACAATGGTCATTCTCCAACAACAGTATTAGATGTGGGGGTGAGGTTCACAATAACACTGAGGTATAGATCCGTTTATAACATCTGTAAGACACACATGACTGCACTAGCTTTACAACTACAACCCCCTCTTGTATAACTAGTATAAGGGTGCAATCAGGGGCGGACATATCATTGGTTCAGTCTGTGCAGCCGCACAGGGGGCCAAGAGGTAAGGGGACCACTACCACCTCCAAATCAGCAAACAGCTGAACTATTGGGCTGCAAAGGGCCCATATACTGTTCTTGCACAGGGGCCCTTTTCTATCTTGCTCCACTACTGGGTGCATTCATACATTCATGTGAATGTCGGTGTGCTGCCTGATTTGTATCGGACAGCACACCGACCCACTCAGTACATCCTATTCTATACTCAACATCGGCTTAGAATAAGACGTGCTCAGAGTTATTTCTCAGATGTCAGAGTTATTTCTCTTTCTCAGGAAAGAGAAGAAAATTTCAAAGGGATCGGTTGGATTATAGTAACAATACAGCATTCAGGTGGAGACATAGAGGCAATGGCAGACAAGCAACACATGGTGTCCCTACCAGGGGAGCTGGTCCAAGTAAGGATCCAACCAGAGACACTAGTTCTAGTGATTTTTTATCATCAGGCAGCAGCAATGGAGACGGAGGAGGACCCGAAGAGGCAATAAAAGAGCAAAGAAGAAAGGGTTTGAGACACAGAGGCCCTCCAGTCAGATACCCGTCCAACAGATGGATGAGATACTAGCTAACCAAGGGACATTGATTCCATCGGATTGTTCTCCGGTGTCTCATCCGATTGATTTTCAAGTGATCAACTTGTCGGACTATGTATTGCAATCTACAGAAATTTCGGTACTACAGCGAGGCCTCACTTTCTCTCCAACACAGGGGCTCGATAAATGTATCTTGATAAAAGACTTATTTCTTTTTTGCAGAAAAACGGTCCTTCAGGTGATCCACAAGCGTCCGGAGTTGGTTGAAGATCTGAAAGCAAATGATCGTCAGGTGTTTCATGATTTATTGGATCTGTTGAATGAGAACAAATCTACTCCAGGTAGGAATAAATTTTCTATTAGAAACAAATCGACAACATCACCACCGTTATCATCTGTTACTATGTTCTTCGAATTGGTGAAGTCAGATATTTTGAAACTGCCTATGAGAATGAAACAGGGGCAAAATCTTAATCGGCAAGAAATACAAGCTTTACACCGACTCTCAGAGAATAACTCTTTTCTGATTAAGCAATCAGATAAAGGTAATAATGTGGTGTTGTGGCCCATAGCTATGTATTTGGAGGAGGCCCACAGGCAACTAAATAACACGTGTTTTTATCAAAGATTACCATCGGATCCGACGGATGTATTTTCAGCTAAGCTGTTCAAACTTCTGGATAGAGCCTGTGAATATGGGATTATTACAGCCAAAGAAAAGGGTTTTCTCTGGGTAGAACATCCGATTGTATCCACCTTCTATATGTTACCGAAGGTGCATAAAGATCTAAATAAGCCACCAGGTCGCCCAATAGTTTCCAGTAGGGGCAGTTTGTGTGAAAAATCCAGTGCGTACAATGATTTCTTTTTGCAACCGATGGTTAAAAGTCTCCCTTCCTATGTGAAAGACACTACTCACTTTATCCAACTTTTACAGAGCATGACGCTTCCATCAAACTCTTTTTTGGTCACCTGTGATGTAGAGTTGTGACACCCCAGGGGTCTGGTTGCCACAGTAATAGAGATATTATGTCTGAGAGCAAGTGGGAGGTTTCTCTGGTCAGGATCCCTAAGCATGCAACAGGGTCCGCCCAGACCTGGGAGGGGAGGAATCTGCCCTTATAAACTGGGTCTGGGGCAGGATTAGAGCAGTCAGAGTGAAGCTGCAGACAGAGTCAGAGTCTGGAGAGGGAAAGTGAGATCAGGAGCTCTGGAGGAGCAGTAGCTGAAGTCCAGGGGCTGGAGCTGAGCAGAGCTCGCCCTGGACGAAGACACTAAAACCGGACACAGGAGTCCGAGGCTGTGGGGATGGATATACACCCAGCAGCAGAAACCAGCCAGCAGGGGATTCCAGGTCCTCTGGCCATAGAAGCCCGGAGGCTCAGTCACAAAGAAGGGACCAGCACCGCCATCCAGGAGCGGAGGCTAACAGAAGGCCCCAAGTCACCAGCCATACGGGTGAGCACCACACGGTATACTCAGGGACGTGGGCTACTTGTAACCGCTGACAGCAAGGTAGCCAGGAAGAGTGCAGATAAACGGGGAGGCCTACAACTCCACCTGGCTAGGGGAACTCCTGCTTGCTCGCAGACTGACCAGGCCCCTTATACTAGCCAGTACTCCCAGGAGGGTCTGCCTTGTACCATCAGTAAAGACCCTGAACTACACCTCACGTCTCTGTGATTCCTTGCCGCACCAGCACCATTAGTACTGGGACCCTCACACCATCACTCCCATCATCTTCCACATTAGCTGCCCTGAGGCAATACTTCTCCCGTGGGGAGTCATCCCATACTCGGCTGCGCGAACAACATCAGCCTCAGCGGTCTGCAGCGCAGCGGCGGTCCCCACTGACCGCAATCCACGGGTGGCGTAGTCGGACACTTATTCCAATACAAATAGACTACCACTGGTTTGACCACCCTGGGCACGGACCGGGTCACCGCCACGGAGGACTACAACCCCCAGCAATCCGGCTCCGGGTATCCCCCTGCACAGCACAGGCCCAGGGGGCGAGTCAACTTTGGCGTAGTCGGCAGGATTTCGTGCCCGCAACCACCGGGTACTGCGTGCCTGAAAAAGAGACTTTTATACTTACCTGTGGTGAAGTTTCCCGCCGTCCGGAGCCGATTCCCGCCATCAGACGCCATCTTGGACCGTTTCCCGCTGTCTTCTGCCTTCTTCCCGCCATCCGCAGCTGCTTCCCGCCTTCGGACGCCATCTTCGGGACGCCGCACGGGAAGAAGAGGGGCGTGGACGCTGAAAGCGCGCGAGATCCGAAGCTCCGCCCCACGCTCTGACGCTGCGCAAGGTCCTGGAAGGGAGGAAGACCGACGCTGACGTCATCGGAGCGCGACGCCAGGTCCTCAACCCCGAAGATCGACTGCGGAGCTGTGGCCTACGGAAGAAGAGCATCGCAAGGTAGGCCACGGTCCACTAGGGGGGAGGAGGATGCCGAATACCGAGGGGAGCTCCACTGCCACAGCCACCGCCAGCGCAACCGCTGCAGCAGTCATGCCATTCACCATGCCCTATATCCCGGGGGCAACCTGGCTACCCCAGTACTCAGAGGAGTCACATACTCTAAATGACTTTAGAGAAAGACTGGATAGCCTCTTCCAGGTGTACCCCCTCACAGAAGAGCAAAAAGTGAGCATCCTGGTGGCCCAATTAATCGGGGCAGCCCAAACGGAGGTAAAGTCCTGGCCACCTGGGAGGAAGAGGACTGTCAGAGAAATACTAGCCCGGCTGAAAGACACATTTGATACCCGCACCTCAGCCGAAATAAAGCTCAGATTTTACGGGTGTAAACAGCGGGCACATGAGAGTATAAGAGACTATGCTCTAAACCTACAAGAGGCCCTGAGAGCCATTAAGCAGGCAGACCCTGACAGCGTGGGAAACGAAGATAAGCTGTTGACTGAACAATTTATTGAGGGTCTACTGTGCAATGCCCACCGAACCCAGTTGCGGGCAATGGCCTTACAGGACCCTGACCTGGACTTTGCACAGTTCAAGGACAGAGCCATCCGGGTGCTCCGAGAACCGGCACCAGGTGGCGCTGTGACCCACAGGCGCCCTGCTATCACTTACCACCAGGAGACGGCGCCCTTGTCTGCAGGGCCTGTGGGAGCTGATGCGCAGGCTTTAAACAGTGACCCGGCTACAGACCTGCACCATCAGGTCCAAGAGCTGACTAAGAGCGTTGCCGCGCTAACCAGAACTGTGCAGTCTTTACAGGTCTCTTCTCCAGGAAAGATCCAGCTGGCCTCCGGACCGGAGGACGTCCCGTGGCGCCGACTGAGGAGGACCCCACCGGCCAGAGGAAGATCCAGCGACAGATACAACGAGGACGGACGACCCATCTGCCACCGCTGCAATCAACCCGGACATGTGGCAAGGTACTGTCATTTAAACGGGCACAACCTGGGATAGAGGGCCAACCCCCAGGCATAAGACCATCAGGCCCATCAAACTGGCGTGATAAATACGTAGGGGGACGTCCAATCTTGCCTGTGGTACTGGATGGCATTCCTATGAGTGCCCTACTAGACACTGGGTCACAAGTGACCACCATCCCGTACGTGCTCTTTAAACAGTACTGGAATGACTCGGACATAACCCGTTACCCAGATGATGACCTGAGTATCATCGCCAGCAATGGTCAGCCCGTGCCGCAGGTGGGATTCAAAGAGGTGACCATTAAGATCGGTAAAGTCGAACTGGCGGCACAAGGACTGATAATAGTGGACATAGACCGTCATGAGAGTCACCCTAGAATAACCTTGGGAACTAATGTGATTGAAAATTGTCTTGCAGAGGTGATTCTCATTTTACAGCAGGTTGCCAAGAACGCCAGTTCCGGCCAGCAGCGTGTGCTCCAAAAAGAGATCCGGGCACTGATGAAGCGGCAACAGGTGGAACTATCTGGTGGTGAGATAGGTAGCGTGAGAATGTGTGACCCGTTCCCTATTGCCATGCCCCCAAAAAGTGAGATGATGATTTGGTGCCGGGCAGCTATTGGTCTAAGAGGTAGAGACTACCAAGCAATGGTAGAACCCGTCTACTCAGACAGTAGGCCCACCATTTTGACAGCACGGGGGGTGGTCGATGTACGCCATGGGAGGGTGCCCGTTCGCATCATAAATATCGAGGAGAGAGAAGTACACCTGCCCCGGTATGCCACGCTAGCCAAATTGTTCACCATAAACCAGAATTCTGTACAGGCCGTGGAACCCTTGCCTCCATCTCAACCAGAGGAAGGTAACGGCTCTAAGAAACCAATGGAGGACTGGTGTAAGCAACTACATTTGGGTACTGACTCCACTCCCTCACACCAGAAACAGGGAGTCTATCGGGTGGTTCGAGAGTACGAGAGAGTGTTTAGTAAACACCCGCTAGACTTCGGGCGAGTAAAGGGGGTAGAACACCACATCCCCACGGGAGACCATCCTCCCATAAAGGAGAGATACCGACCCGTACCCCCGGCACACTACCAACACGCCAAGGGGATGCTTAGAGACATGAAGGAGGCTGGGGTAATCAGGGACAGCTGTAGCCCCTGGGCAGCTCCACTAGTCTTAGTGAAAAAGAAAGACAACACCATGAGAATGTGTGTAGACTACAGGAAGGTCAACCGTATCACACACAAAGATGCGTACCCGTTACCAAGGATAGAAGAGTCCTTAGCTGCATTAAAATCTGCTAACTTCTTCTCTACTTTGGATCTCACTAGCGGGTACTGGCAGGTTCCTGTAGCAGAGGCGGACCGGGAGAAGACCGCATTCACCACCCCGATGGGTCTCAGCGAATTTAACTGTATGCCGTTCGGGCTCTGCAACGCACCAGGAACCTTCCAACGGTTGATGGAATGCTGTCTGGGACACCGGAACTTCGAGACGGTCCTGTTATACCTGGACGATGTCATCGTCTATTCCAAGACCTACGAGGACCACCTGAAACACCTGGCAGAAGTGTTTGAAGCTCTTGGAAACTACGGCCTAAAGGTGAAACCCTCCAAGTGTCACCTCCTGAAACCAAAGGTGCAGTACCTGGGACACGTGGTGAGTGCTGACGGAGTGGCTCCCGACCCTGATAAGATCACTGTGATTAAGGACTGGCCAAGACCCTCCAGCATAAAGGAAGTGCGGCAGTTCCTCGGGTTGGTAGGCTACTACCGAAGATTCATTCCCGGTTTCACCAAAATGGCAGCCCCTATGCAGGACCTCCTGATAGGTCAATCTCGGAAAGCCAAAAACCAGAAGCCGCCCTTCAGGTGGGAAAAGCTGGAAGAGGAGTCCTTCTGCCAGCTGAAGATGGCCCTCATGGGGGATGAAATCCTGGCATATCCAGACTACAGCCAGCCCTTTATCCTCCACACGGACGCAAGCAACATCGGGCTAGGATGCCAACGCGGATGCCCTGTCTAGAATGCCGAACTTACTGGACGTAGGGGAAGATCCAGAAGATCTGGAAGAAGTTGAGCTCCCTGCGTTCCACCGTCATGGGATTACCCTGTATTCCCACCGTGTGAAGGACAGGCGCTCCGTGACGTTCAATCCCTTGCCCCACTACAACTGGGCGGAGACGCAAGACAGTGATCCCGCAGTCCATTTGGTGAAGGAAATGCTGACCCAGGCCGATGCCCGTCTTGACCCAGATGCTCCGGAGGAGACCAAGCAACTGTGGAAGGAGAAAAGTAAGCTGTTCCTCTACAGGGAGAAGCTGTGCCGGAGAATGGTTAACTCTCGAACACATGAGTTGACCTGGCAGGTAGTGGTCCCAAGACGAGACGCAGCTATGGTTCTGGAGGCATACCACAATGGAGCAGGGCATTTCGGATGGAAGAAGCTGGAGTTTTTGTTGCGTGAACGGTTCTACTGGGTAGGCATGAGAGGAGCCATCGAGAGGTGGTGCAGAGACTGTGGCCCGTGCCACCTGAGAAGAAAAGACCGAGCCAGCCAGAAGACTCCCCTGCAGCCCATCATCACCAGACAGCCACTGGAACTGGTAGCCCTGGACCATGTGAAACTGGCTCCAAGCAGATCTGGGTATGTCTACGCCCTTACAATCGTAGATCATTACTCCCGGTTCCTGGTGGTGGTCCCGGTCAAGGACTTAACGGCTCAAACAGCAGCTAGAGCCTTCCAGCAGCACTTCTGCCGTCCACACGGGTACCCGGACCAAGTGTTGACAGACCAAGGACCAGCCTTCGAAGCGGAGGTCTTCCAGGAGTTCTGCAACCTGTATGGCTGCAAGAAGATAAGAACAACGCCCTATCACCCTCAAACCAATGGACTCTGCGAAAAGATGAACCAGGTGGTGATAGATCTGCTAAAAACACTGCCCCTGGAAGAACGCAGTCTGTGGCCTGAGAAACTGCCCGATCTGGTGGACCTGTATAACCACATCCCTGTAGGTTCCACCAACTGTACCCCGGCTTACCTAATGAGAGCAAGACCTGGTAAGCTGCCTATCGACCTGGATATGGGAGTCCTGACGCCTGAGGACACCTCGCCAGAGGCAGACTGGGATACAGAACGGCAGCATCAGTATCGGAAAGTGCAGGAGAGCGTCGAGCGAAGTCTGTCTCAAGCTAGAGAAAGGCAAGAGAAGGCTTATAACCAGTATGCTCCCGCTGTTCCCCTGGTACCTGGAGAGCAGGTCTTGAAGAGGAAGAGGCGGCTCCACAAGTTGGACGACCAGTGGGAGAAGGACCCGTACACCGTACTGCCATCAAGCCATGAGAACCCAAAAATCTGCGTAATCAGTAAGGATGGAGGAGAAACCACAGCCATTGTCTCCAGAGACCACCTGAAGAAGTGTCCCGAGCAGCTGCAAAGCCCTGAAGAAGATCAAGAAAACCCTCAACCCGCAGAGGAAAGGGAAGAAATGATCAGTACCGTACTCGGAGACTTCCCCCGGTCTTGGACACAAGTAAACGGCGCTGTCGTGGTACCCGTCCTCACCTTTCTCCAGCCAGCCCCGCAAGTGCCTACAGAGGAACCGGTAGAGCTGGAAGAGCAGCCGGCCCAAGAGGCAGAAGAGTCCACACCAGCAGTACAGGAGGATCAACCCTTTGCTAGTAGTGAGCCTGCTGTGCCCCTAGTGAGCCAAAGAGTGCGCAGAAAGCTGCCCAGCTTGCCCATAACACCTCCTACACCCTGTAGTGCAGAACCAGTTAGTGAGCTCCGTAGGTCCACTAGAGTCACTAGAGGTCAGATGCCCGCTCGCTGGAGAATCTAAACCAATGCACTGTAAAGTTGACTGTTTATTGAAAAATGTTTATGGTTTATGTGTGTTGCCTGTTACTAATTATGTTTCTCAGTTACCCTGCAGATTTTTATGGACTAACAGGTTATGGACGCTGGATAACCGGAACAGTATTGTAGATAGTTGCACCTTGGTGCCTCTTGTGAAGACGGCCGCGGAAGAGAAAACCTGTCTGGCGTGGCCTACTTGCGGCCCAAAGTAGTTAGTCTACCCTTGCAGCCACGCCCAAGGACAACGCAAGGGGTTTGCTTTGGACAGGTCCCCTATTCTGTGCCAAGACTTCGCCTTGTTGGGTGACATGGACACCCCCTTTGTTTCATAAACTTCACCTTGGGTGATATGGACACCCGGTCACGGAAACGCCGTGACCTCTACAGACTAAAGTTTCTTGTGAATATGTTATTGTATTATTGTTATACCTTGTATTTATGTTTCTTTAAAAATGTGTTTAGTCCCGGAGTGCTAAAATTTACTAGGGGGGAATGTGACACCCCAGGGGTCTGGTTGCCACAGTAATAGAGATATTATGTCTGAGAGCAAGTGGGAGGTTTCTCTGGTCAGGATCCCTAAGCATGCAACACGGTCCGCCCAGACCTGGGAGGGGAGGAATCTGCCCTTATAAACTGGGTCTGGGGCAGGATTAGAGCAGTCAGAGTGAAGCTGCAGACAGAGTCAGAGTCTGGAGAGGGAAAGTGAGATCAGGAGCTCTGGAGGAGCAGTAGCTGAAGTCCAGGGGCTGGAGCTGAGCAGAGCTCGCCCTGGACGAACACACTAAAACCAGACACAGGAGTCCGAGGCTGTGGGGACGGATATACACCCAGCAGCAGAAACCAGCCGGCAGGGGATTCCAGGTCCTCTGGCCATAGAAGCCCGGAGGCTCAGTCACAAAGAAGGGACCAGCACCGCCATCCAGGAGCGGAGGCTAACAGAAGGCCCCAAGTCACCAGCCATACGGGTGAGCACCACACGGTATACTCAGGGACGTGGGCTACTTGTAACCGCTGACAGCAAGGTAGCCAGAAAGAGTGCAGATAAACGGGGAGGCCTACAACTCCACCTGGCCAGGGGAACTCCTGCTTGCTCGCAGACTGACCAGGCCCCTTATACTAGCCAGTACTCCCGGGAGGGTCTGCCTTGTACCATCAGTAAAGACCCTGAACTACACCTCACGTCTCTGTGATTCCTTGCCGCACCAGCACCATTAGTACTGGGACCCTCACACCATCACTCCCATCATCTTCCACATTAGCTGCCCTGAGGCAATACTTCTCCCGTGGGGAGTCATCCCATACTCGGCTGCGCGAACAACATCAGCCTCAGCGGTCTGCAGCGCAGCGGCGGTCCCCACTGACCGCAATCCACGGGTGGCGTAGTCGGACACTTATTCCAATACAAATAGACTACCACTGGTTTGACCACCCTGGGCACGGACCGGGTCACCGCCACGGAGGACTACAACCCCCAGCGATCCGGGTATCCCCCTGCACAGCACAGGCCCAGGGGGCGCGTCAGAGTCATTGTACTCGAATATAGCCCATGAGAATGGAATGCAAGTGGTTACCTTCTGGCTGGATCAACAGGTACAATCAGATAGAATACATGACTCATTTTTACTGGATCTTTTGGATTTTGTGTTAAAACACAATTATTTTGTTTTTGATAGGACTTTTTTTCGGCAGACATCAGGAGTGGCCATGGGGGCGCGATGTGCGCCGGCCCTTGCCAACCTATTTTTAGGCTGGTGGGAAACAACTAAGGTCTACCCCCTCCGTGCCTTCCAGGAAAGTGTTACACATTGGTATCGCTATATTGATGACATTTTTTTCATCTGGACAGGTGCGGAGGGGGATTGCATGGACTTAATTTCGTTAATAAATCAAAACAATCCATATTTTTTTGACACATACCTTTTCGGCGACCTCTCTTCCTTTTTTGGATTTGGAAGTGTTTGTAGAGGATGGAACTGTCGCGCCCAGGGGATGGGGAGGACTCGGCACCTGGGCCTTGTTGTTAGTTTTGGGGGATGTCGCGGCGGTCGGCTCCCGGGCCCGTACCCTGGTCCTCTCTTTTAAAAGGGTGGAAAATTACATGAAAGTTGGTGACGCCACCTGTGGTGTCTGGTGAGGATCACCAGCGCTGCGGCAGCCCACTGAGGCTGGTGTTAGGGCAGCTTGCATGGTATAGCTCCCCACAGGTGGAGCTAGGCTTCAGGGCAGAGGGGATAGAAGGGATGTAGGGATGCAGGACAGAGGTGATCCAGCCGGGCCAGAGTAAGAACAGGGACAGACACGATAGTCACTTCAGTACCTTTTACTGATGGAAGTTCAGGCACATCCCGGAGCACTGTAGGGTGAAGGGTGCATATCAGGATCCTCCCCAGTGAGCGGGTATAGGGCCTCCTGTTTCTTGCCTTTGTGTAGTAAGTTTCTGACCTGCCTGGAGCTAGGCCTAACTTTGTCTCTGTCCTGCACCGGCTGACTTTGTGGTAGGGCCTTCTCTTGGAGTACACGCTCCCAGCTTGCGGGGCCTCTGTGACTCCTGGCTCTGATACGTGTCAGCTCTTGGGTGATCCTGGGACCTGAAGTCTTCCAGGGGTCTCCGGTTGTCTCTACAGGGGGATATACAGCCCTGCAGACGCGGACCCGGTGTCCGGTATATGTTTTCTGGGGTGAGCTTGTACAGCTCCTCTGCCCCCAATGCAACTCACTCCTTTAGCCTTCGGCCTCGCTCGGGGCCCTCACTAGGCTATACACACTAGCGGCAGCTTGCCGCGCTTCACCGCTCTTCTGGCGTCGGCACGCCTTGGGCTCTAACTGAGCTCTCTGTGGACTGAGCTCCACTGCAGGCTGACCTCTCTCAGGCTTCTCTACTGCAGGAACTCTCTCAACAGACTGAGCTGCCTAGCTCCACCTTCCCTATTTATATCCCTAACGGGCTCCCTCTGGTGGTCTGAGGTGGAAGGTGGAGGTGTGTGTATGCTGTGAGGGCCTCTTGTGGAGGAATCCGTTCATGCACCCCTCTAGGATCTGTGGCACTCATGCTCAGCAGGGGCGCCACAGAACAATTTGTACTAAAGTATATCGTAAAGCTACAGCAACTAATGGATTATTGCAATTTTCCAGTTTCCAGCCTCTCCATACCCGAAAGGGGGTCTCTATTGGCCAGTACTTGCGGACTTGATGGAATTGTACAAAAGATGAGTATTTCCATGAGCAGGCAAGGGGACTGACGGATCTGTTGAAGCAACGTGGTTATCCAAGGAAAATTTTATCTGCTGCCTTTCAGAGAGCTAAAAATAGTACACAGAGCTCACTTTTGACTTCAAAGGAACAGATCCGAGAGGGTTCCATGCGATTTATTACGGACTACTATAATCAATGGGACGAGGTAAGGAAGATCCTCGGTAGGCATTGGGACATCCTCAGGATTGATCCCCACACGAAAACACTTATTGGAGATCGCCCGCTCATGACTGCCAAAAGGGCCCCCAATCTTGGAGATCGATTGACTAGAAGCCATTTCATGAGGCCCACCCATAGGTTACAACGAGGAATAAGATTAAAGGGCTCATTCCCTTGTGGCAACTGTAATGTTTGCCAATACATGTTACCTGTGAGAGATGGTTTTATTAATCCTTACGCGGTATTATCAACTGCAGTTCTAAGAATGTGATATATGCTAACATTTGCAGATGCAATAAGATCTATATTGGTCAAACATCACAGGAGCTCAGAAAACGAGTGCAAAAACATACCTCTATGATTCAATTGGCACAGACAGACCAGGAAAAGGGGAAAAACCTAACTTCAGTAGCATCGCACTTTCTAGCTCACCATCGAGGTAAGCCTGAAGGTTTGAGAGTTATAGGTTTACAAGCTTTGAGTACCAATATAAGGGGGGGTGACCTTCGTAGGCTTTTATTACAGACAGAGTCAAGATGGATTTTTACTTTGAAGTCAATGTCACCAGAAGGACTGAATGAAGAATTATTATACACTGGCTTTCTAGGTTGAACTAAAAAAATAGTCCGTGGTCATTCTATATGGTAATTGAGAAATTGGATTATTATGTCTGTTTCTTTCATACTTAGGAACCTTTGATACTTGTGAGAGGGCATGCTGTCATCAAGGCTCATCATCTATCACAAATCCAGATAAAGGGACTGTTCTTTGGAGAGTTCTTTGGGAGTGAGAATTCACGAATATGGATTGGGAGACTGGTGGATCAATCTGAGTTTCTTAAAAATTTAGAAGAGATATGGACAATCATGTGAAATAGATCTCAATAAACGTTTTGGATCTGGATATATGGATTTTTCATCTGCCTTTTGGGAAGTTAGGGTTTTTGTATATCACGGCACTGGATGTATTAATTGTTATTATCGATATTCTAAGGGAAATGATAAGCCGACGATTTGTGTGTCAGGTATGTGGGAGGTTTGGCTATATATCATATAAGCGCATGCATTTGGATTTATGTTGCAACATAAATAATAAATGGATTGGTACGTGGATCTCATACCCGGAGATTTATGCATAAGTCTCTTGGATATGGGGTTTTACATAAATGGAAATATTGTGCTATGATGGTATGGAGCAGAGGTATGCAGAGTCATGATGGGATATGTATATATCCAGGTAGAGGATACTAACTTTCCATCACATATATTATAATGTTGACTGTTTATTATAATATTGAGTCAAATTGGTGAAACTTAAATATTGGCCTTAGTACAATAATCGTGTAGCCATTTTTAAATAAATAATATTCTGAAGTTGTGATTGATATAGGAATTGTTAGTTATAAATGTGTTCCCTGGATGTTTACCTTACTTAACATTGCTTGATGTCCCTTGCATGCGTCTGCGCACTATGGAGAGTGCTTCACTGTTTGAGATACGGGGCCGGGGAATTAGTTTCCCTGGTTACGATCAGAGTTGCTGTGATGTCACTTCCTGTACGAAGTGTGCATGCCTGGGCGTCTGCAATGGCGCTGACTGCAAAGACTCTCCTGTGCACATGACATGTCCGCGCAACCACCGGTAACTAATTGTTTCAATCATATGGGCTTATATACACTGGTATACCTTGTGTTTCACACATAATCTCCCTGATGAAGCTGTGTTTCACAGCGATACGCGTGGGGTTTATCATTTGATCCACACATGACCCATAGGTGGTGATATGGCTATGTAGATGCAATGATTGGTTTTACCATCTGACCCGCATCTGGTTATTGGGTAGTGATGTAATTATTTATATGTATTGATTTGATAGTGGTTTGGGTTTATTTGGACTATGTAATAGAGATACAGATTTATACAATTGGTTATATGCAAGGTTGGCCCATGGTATGGGTTGATATATAATGAGGGCTTGTGATTGTGACGACATAGTCTTTATTAGGAATCATTTGAGTACTATGATATGAAATTTGATGCTTTGAATAGAATATTGTCATTGAGGATATTGCCCTATGGCATGCCAGAGAGGATATTTAGCATTATTGTGATCTCTCATACATTTCCCTTGCAATCAATTGTATATGATTATTATATGAACTTAAATTATTCATTATATTTATATTCTGTATACGGCCAATCATGTATTGTAGATTTTGGGTGTTGATGATCATGTGTGTTGTTTTTTAGTGTTTTTAATGTGTATAATAAAGCTTGTATTTTTTATTTATTACTGTATTGAGGTGTGTGCATTTCTATATATGAACCTTCTTGTTCTCTTTTTTTTGATTATTTCTCAGATGTGTGAATGGAAAATTGCCACTCTTTGGGTCCGAGTGTTGTCTGATAAAATGATAGCACTCGGACATTAAACACAGATGTCTGAATGCATCCTAATGCAGTTTCTTCTGCTCTGTTTTGCGGATAGGGTGCCTGTCCATTCCCATCTACTAGTAATACTATTGTTTAACAAAGAAACAGTTATATCCTGCCTTTTCCTTAAGCCATCATGCACACATCCATATTACAGCAGCACTATTCTTTGGAGCCATACTAACTCTGAATGCCTCGGTTTTTAATATGGAGGCATACAGTCAGATTTCTTATGTTTTATCAGATTGTCCATCTTGCAGAAATTCTGTGTGCCTCTGTACAGGCTCTGTGCACATGGCTCTCCAGCTTCATGATATACAGTGTAACAGTGTGATTGAAAAATTGAGGTTTGAGCACAAGGCCAGGTTCCCATTGCTTTTGATTCCCACATCAGTGGATCCATCAGGGCTTGCTATGTGCTCTGCTGGACATCATTTTCAACCATACTCACTTATTTGAGGCAAGATGTTCAAGATGTGGTCAACTGTGTTTTGGGGAGTCGGACCACATCAAATAGGCAGATAGAGCCAAAAAGGATGTCCAACAAAGTTCACAGTAAGAAGGGAGTTGATCCAGCACTTCAGGAAAATGCAAACTTTATTCCATTAGTATTCCAACAATAAAACATGATTGAAAGGAAAATCCACATCATTAAAATAGATGAATGTATCATCTGAGGAGAAAGTCCCAAAGGAGATATTTCAAAGTCCTGGCTAACGCATTACGAAGTGGTACTTCTTATTCATAACCTGATCCCACAGTGACACATTACAGTCAATGGCCATATCAACGTATAGACCCGAATGCACTGGTGGACACAGACGGAAAAGGGCCCCTGTGGAAGAACATATGGGCCCTTTGCAGCCAAAGAGCTCCTGAAAATGCAAAATTGCACCTGCTTTATAGGTAGAAATGGGCCCCGTTACGTTGTGGGCCCCTGTGTGGCTGCACAGGTTGCACCAGTGGTATGTCCGCCCCTGCCCGAATCCCGTTTTCCAGGGCTTCAGACGTAAGCCTTGACAACGCCACAAACGCAGCGTGATCCTGGCCTTAGTCTAGTGCAGACATGCTTAGAAAATGTTCAGATTGTTCTGTGCTTCTTAGATTAGATTAGACATCTTGGCATTACTTGCAGAAGTAAGGTGTGGACCTTAGTTTTATTCAATCACATCTCTTCCAAGGAACTAATCCTCTTGATCAGAACTGATTCAGGGATGTAAAACACTTACATTGTTATAATAAATGTCTTTATTCCACTCTAAAAAAATTTATAACTCGTACTCTACTGTATAATAAAAAGCAGCTCCTGCAGTAGCTCTATTTTAAAGAAGAAGTGATATTTTCATGCCAATCACTGAATAATATGAATTGATCCTTTGTTGTCACAAGATGTGTAAAAATTGAGGCTTGTGTTATCTTACAAGCCAAATACAGGGATAGCAACAGTATGCTTCCCATGCAGTGCCACAACATGCTCATTACCAGCCACAATACAACTTTGCTCACCACAATGTCCCCTATCACAATATCTCCAATCACAAAGCCCCCATTGCTATCCACACTATCTTTCTGCAAACCACAATAAATGAGATAAAATGCCCCATAGATAGACACATAGCCTAAATGTTGTAACCAGTGCCTGATTTGGCCCACTAGTAGAAATATTCTCTTTCTGCACTATACCTAATAATATCCCTGCTATATAGTTGTCCTATTAGTCAGGATACCAATTTCCCCTCAACTTTACAAGCAGGTGGGCAGATGACATTGGCCCATAATTATCAGAAACTATGTGGTATATTACTATCATTTATTGCAGTTAGGTCAGTTATGAATTGGGCCAACCTTAGAGTTTTGGGCCCGCCTTAGACTTTTGGGCCTGCCTTAGAGTTTTGGGGCCGCCTTAGAGCAGGTTAAGTTTGAATAAGGACGGGAGGAAGACAAAAACTCATCTTTCTTCTTCTTGGCTGATAATCCATAGCACAAGCTTGATGGCAGCAGACCCTTGATTTTTATCAAGTTGGAGACTAAGGCTGTCAGTCAAACGATGTTTTGGCCGATTGTTCGGTTGACAGCCATCCCAGCCGACTCTCCCAAACACAGGAGCACTTTTTCGGCGAGCGCTCATGTGTTTTCTATGAGAAAACCGCTGACTGACACCTCGGCCAGCAGCTTATCCCAGGGAGAACAATGTGATCAGCAGTCTGAAATCAGACATGCCTGATTGACCTCACTTTCCCGACGATCAGTCAGCCAGTGCCCCCATACACATTATACCATCTGCCGAACCCGTTGATATCAGCAGGTTTGGCCAACATTAGACAGAGCACTGATTAATTAAAGAAATTTCTCCAGAATTCTGGAGTAAATTGCTTTGAAACTTGCAAAATTTTGACATGCCCAAAAATGTTGTAATTTTTACTGTTTTCACGTCTGTTTCTTCCAGCTCCGCAAAATGGGCGGAGCAGGGATGGACAGGCACGTAGCAGGGGCATGAAGCCACAGCTCATCTAATTCATGATGAGCTAAGTCATTCCTTATTCCAAAAATCTTACTCCACTCTGAGACTGGAGTAAGATTTCTGGTGAGGCGCATTTGGCCTCTTTATGAATCAAGACTCCACCACGTGCTGTCATTAAGATCGGTGAGAAAATTGCCAGTCTTGATGAATTGGGGCTTGTGGTCCCAATTCATCATTGCTGTTTCTCCAGTTTTCTGTAGTAATTTTCTCCTTTTTAATGGCTTTAGTATTTGCCCCTTATTCTCTATACATTTTTAGGTTTTTCTGTTTTGAGTCTTTTTTTTATTTTTCCTCTATAACTTTGCTTATTCAGTTGTTTTAGAAAGTTCATGAAATTAGACTTTTACCAAATGTCACATTTTTCTCGCTCCAGTGACTTCAATAACGGTGAATGATGACAAATGATGAATTGGTCCCAAAGTTCTTACAAAACTAATGAAAATCTTCCTGCCCTGATACAAAGAAACCTACAACCCTTGAACAAACTTGATGTTCATGGCAGCAATAGACATTTTAATTTTTCCTATGTGGAAGCAACTCAATTCATGTTGTCCCAAGTGATCTCTCCTCCATCTTATGTATGCCTTGTCTTATCTTCTCCTTTCTTCATGTTTAATGTTACATTTGTGTTGCTGAGGAGCTATTCTACAAACACGCAAAGGTGCAAGGGATGGCTACACAAATTAGTGTTTCAGTGGAACAACACAAACTACAGGGAGCGTCCATCACTCCTTTATACAACCAAAACTGACTAATTAAATACTAGACAAATTTATCTCTTTAAAATTTCTGTGTCTAAAATTTACAATTGTCTATTTTACAAATATAGACCATAATTGGCCATGAAAAACAGAAACTTTTACTGTACATAGAATTGCTTAAAGAAGTTCATATAAACGATATTCACATTTTCATCAAATAATATTTGACCCAGAATCAGTGTATCCATTGTAACACACCCAAAGCCAATTTTTGGACCATGAGTTGCTGTCTGTGTGCCAGTACATATTATTGTGCAAATCAGCAAACAATGGCAACACATGTGTTTTTTTATCCCTTTAAATTTTGCACACCGAACTCACGGCATGGCTTCAGGTGAAGAAATTTCAGTTGACGTCAGCATTCTGTCCTGCTGCCATGCATCTGTGGCACCCCAGGGTTCTGGTTACCACAGTAATAGCAATATTACGTCTGTGAGCAGGTGGGAGGTCTCCTGGTCAGGAACCCTAAGCATGCCACACCTCCTGCCCAGTCCTGGGAGGGGAAGAACTTCCCCTATATAAACTGGGGCTGAGGTGGGGTTAAAAAAAAAAGAAGAGAAGAAGAGGAGTCCCAGACAGAGACACAGTCTGGTCTGGAGTGGAGCAGATGCAGGGAGAGCAAGATCAGGAGCTCTGTGGGAGCAGTGATAAAAGGGGTCCAGGACTGGAAGCTGTAGAGCTTGTCCTGACTGAAGAGATCTCACCGGACACGGAGTCCGAGGCTGTGGGGACTGTTCCATACCCAGCAGCAGAAACCGTCCGGCAGGGGATTTCAGGTCCTCTGGCCAAGAAACCCGAAGGCACGGTCACATGCAAGGGACCAGCACCGCCGTCGTGGAGTGGAGGCTACCAGAAGGCCCCGAGTCACCGGCCATATGGGTGAGCACCACACGGTACACTCAGGGACGTGGGCTACTTTTACCCGCTTCTAGCAAGGTAGCCAGGAAGAGTACAATTAGTTGGGGAGGCCTACAACTCCGCCTGGCCAGGGGAGATCCTATCTGCTCACGGACTGACCAGGCCCCGATCGCTAGCCAGTACTCCCGGGAGGGTCTACCTTTGCCACTAGTAAAGACCCTGAACTACACCGCACCGTCTCTGAGTGGTTCCTGGAGCCTGCGTGCAATTCTGCTATCCCCATCATCCACGTCTGCTGCCCAGAGGCCATACCCCTCCCGTTGGGGGTTATACTACCCACGCTGCACAACTGTACCACCGGCCTCAGCGGTCTGCCCTGCAGCGGCGGCTTCATAACCGCATTCAACGGGTGGCGTAGTCGAACACTATAACATCTTCTGCTAAATTCCGCCACTTAGTTTGACACCCTGGGCACGGACCGGGTCACCGCCACGAGGACTACTAACCCCGACAGATCCGGCTCCGGGTATTCCCCGCATGCGCAACGCTACACAACACAGGCCCAGGGGGCGCGTCAACTTTGGCGTAGTCGGCAGGATCTCGTGCCCGCAACCACCGGGTACTGCGTGCCTGAAAAAGACTGTTAAACTTACCTGTGGTGAAGATTCCCGCCATCCGACGCCATCTTTTGCCTTCTTCCCGCCATCCGTGGAGTTTTCCCGCCATCCGACGCCATCTTTTGCCTTCTTCCCGCCATCCGTGGAGTTTTCCCGCCATTGGACGCCATCTCGAGGACGCCGCGCGAGAAGAAGAGGGGCGTGGACTCCGAAAGCGCGCGAGAACTGAAGCCCCGCCTCACGTCCGGACGTTGCGTAAGGTCCTGGAAGGAGCCCAGCAGATGCCGACGTCACAGGAGCGCGACGGAAGGTCCTCAACCCGGACAATCCACTGCGGAGCCGCGGCCTACGGAAGAGGATCATCGCAAGGTAGGCCACGGTCCACTAGGGGGGAGGAGGATGTCGGATACGGAGGAGAGCTTCACTGCTACAGCCACCGCCAGCACCACCGCTGCTGCGGTCATGCCTTTCACCATGCCCTACATCCCGGGGGCAGCCTGGCTACCCCAGTACTCAGGGGAGTCACATACCCTAAATGACTTCAGAGAAAGGCTGGATAGCCTCTTCCAGGTGTACCCCCTCACAGAAGAGCAAAAAGTGAGCATCCTGGTGGCTCAATTAACAGGGGCAGCCCAAAGGGAGGTAAAGTCCTGGCCACTTGGGAGGAGGAGGACTGTCTCAGAGATACTAGCCCGGCTGAAGGACACCTTTGATACCCGTACCTCAGCCGAGATCAAGCTTAGATTCTACGGGTGCAAGCAGCGAGCACATGAGAATATAAGGGACTATGCACTAAACCTACAAGAGGCCCTGAGAGCCATTAAGCAGGCCGACCCTGACGGCGTGGGAAACGAAGACAAGTTGTTGACTGAACAATTTATAGAGGGTCTACATTGCAATGCCCACCGAACCCAGTTGCGAGCTATGGCCTTACAGGACCCTCATCTGGACTTTGCACAGTTCAAGGACAGAGCCATCCGGGTGCTCCGAGAACCGGCACCAGGTGGCGCTGTGACCCACAAACGCCCTGCTACCATTTACCACCAGGAGACGGCGCCCTTGTCGGCAGGGCCTGTGGGAGCTGATGCGCAGGCTTTAAACAATGACCCGGCTACAGACCTGCACCGTCAGGTCCAAGAGCTAACTAAAAGCGTTGCCGCGCTAACCCGAACTGTGCAGTCTTTACAGGTTTCTACTCCAGGGAAGATCCAGCTGGCATCCGGACCGGAGGATATCCCGTGGCGCCGACCAAGGAGGACCCCACCGGCCAGAGGAAGACCCAGCGACCGATACAACGAGGACAGACAACCCATCTGCCGCCGCTGCAATCAACCCGGACATATGGCAAGGTACTGTCCTTTAAACTGGCACAACCTGGGGTAGAGGGCCAACCCCTAGGAATAAGATCACCAGGCCCATCGAACTGGCGTGACAAATACGTGGGAGGACGTCCAGTCTTGCCTGTAGTACTGGATGGCATTCCTATGAGTGCCCTACTTGACACCGGGTCACAGGTCACCACCATCCCGTACGTGCTCTTCAAGCAGTACTGGAATGACTCGGATATAACCCGCTACCCAGACGACGACTTGAGTATCATCACCAGCAATGGTCAGCCCGTGCCACAGATCGGATTTAAAGAGATGACCATTAAAATCGGTAAAGTCGAACTGGCAGCACAGGGACTGATCATTGTAGACATTGACAAGCGCGAGAGTCACCCAAAGATAACTCTAGGAACTAATGTGATTGAAAATTGTCTTGCAGAGGTGATTCTCATTTTACAGCAGGTTGCCAAGAACGCCAGCTCCGGCCAGCAGCGAGTGCTCCAAAAAGAGATCCGGGCACTGATGCGACGGCAACAGGTGGAACTCTCCGGTGGTGAGATTGGTAGCGTGAGAATGTGTGACCCTTTCCCTATTGCTATGCCCCCGAAAAGTGAAATGATGATTTGGTGCCGGGCAGCTATTGGTCTGAGAGGTAGAGATTACCAGGCAATGGTAGAACCAGTCTACTCAGATAGTAGGCCCACCATTTTGACAGCACGGGGGGTGGTTGATGTACGCCATGGGAGGGTGCCCGTTCGCATAATAAATATCGGGAAGAGGGAAGTGTACCTGCCCCGGTATGCTACGCTAGCCAAATTGTATACCATCAACCAAAATTCTGTACAGTCCGTGGAACCCTTGCCTCCATCTCATCCAGAGGAAGGTAACGGCTCTAAGCAACAAATGGAGGACTGGTGTCAGCAACTGCATTTGGGTACTGACTCCACACCTGCTCACCAAAAGCAGGGAGTCTACCGGGTGATCCAGGAATACGAGAGAGTGTTCAGTAAACACCCGCTGGACTTCGGGCGAGTAAAGGGAGTGGAACATCACATCCCCACGGGAGATCATCCTCCCATAAAGGAAAGGTATCGTCCCGTACCCCCTGCACACTACCAACACGCCAAGGGGATGCTTAGAGACATGAAGGAGGCTGGGGTAATCAGGGATAGCTGTAGCCCCTGGGCAGCTCCACTAGTCTTGGTTAAAAAGAGGGACAACACCATGAGAATGTGTGTAGATTACCGGAAAATCAACCGTATCACACACAAAGATGCGTACCCCTTACCAAGGATAGAGGAGTCTTTGGCTGCTTTAAAATCTGCTAACTTCTTCTCCACTTTGGATCTCACTAGCGGGTACTGGCAGGTTCCTGTCGCAGAGGCGGACCGGGAGAAGACCGCATTCACCACCCCGATGGGACTTAGCGAGTTTACCTGCATGCCGTTCGGACTCTGCAACGCACCAGGAACCTTCCAACGATTGATGGAATGCTGTCTGGGACACCGGAACTTTGAGACGGTCCTGCTGTACCTGGACGATGTTATAGTTTATTCCAAAACCTACGAGGACCACCTGAAACACCTGGCGGAAGTGTTCGAAGCCCTGGCAAACTACGGTCTGAAGGTGAAACCGTCGAAGTGTCACCTGCTAAAACCAAAAGTGCAGTACCTGGGACACGTGGTGAGTGCTGACGGAGTGGCTCCCGACCCTGATAAGATCACCGCGATTAAGGAATGGCCAAGACCCTCCAGCGTAAAGGAAGTGCGGCAGTCCTCGGGTTGGTAGGCTACTACCGAAGATTCATTCCCGGTTTCACCAAAAAGGCAGCTCCTATGCAGGACCTCCTGATAGGCCAGTCCAGGAAGGCCAAGAACCAGAAGCCGCCCTTCAGATGGGAGAAGCTGGAAGAAGAGTCCTTCCGCCAGCTGAAGATGGCCCTCACGGGGGATGAAATCCTGGCGTACCCTGATTACAGCCAGCCCTTTATCCTCTACACCGACGCAAGTAACATCGGGCTAGGAGCCGTACTGTCCCAGATCCAGCAGGGGAGAGAACGGGTAATTGCTTACGCCAGCCGAAAACTGCGACCCACCGAAAGAAACCCTGAGAATTACAGCTCATTCAAGCTAGAGTTCCTGGCAGTGGTGTGGGCAGTCACCGAACGCTTTAAGCACTACCTCGCCTCTTCGCGGTTCACCGTGTACACGGATAACAACCCGTTGACACACCTGGACACTGCAAGACTCGGTGCCCTGGAGCAGAGATGGATGGCCCGCCTGTCCAACTATGAGTTCACGATCAAATACCGGGCAGGACGCTCCAATACCAACGCGGATGCCTTGTCCAGAATGCCAAACCTACCGGACGTAGGGGAAGATCCAGAGGAACTGGAAGAAGTTGAACTCCCCGCGTTTCACCGTCATGGGACTACCCAGTATTCCCACCGTGTAAGTGGTAAGCAATCCGCTACGTTCAACCCCTTACCTCATTACAACTGGGCGGAAACACAAGACAGTGACCCCGCCGTCCGACTAGTGAAGGAGATGCTGACTCGGCCAGATGCCCGCCTTGACCCAGACGCTCCGGAGGAGACCAAGCAACTGTGGGCTGAGAAGAGTCGACTGTTTCTTTACAAGGGGAAGTTGTGCCGCAGAATGGTTAACTCCCGGACGCATGAACTGATCTGGCAAGTAGTGGTGCCAAGAAGAGACGCGGCTATGGTACTGGAGGCATACCACGACGGAGCTGGGCACTTCGGATGGAAGAAGCTGGAGTTCCTGCTGCGCGGGCGGTTCCACTGGGTAGGCATGAGAGGGACCATCGAGAGGTGGTGCAGAGACTGTGGCCCATGCAACCTAAGAAGGAAGGACCGTGCCAGCCAGAAGACTCCCCTGCAGTCCATCGTCACCAGGCAGCCGTTGGAACTGGTAGCCTTGGACCATGTAAAACTGACCCCCAGCAGAAGTGGCTACGTCTATGCGTTAACCATCATGGATCACTACTCCCGGTTCTTGGTTGTAGTCCCCGTCAAGGACTTAACGGCTCAAACAGCAGCTAGAGCCTTCCAGCAGCACTTCTGTCGTCCACACGGATACCCAGAGCAGGTGCTGACGGACCAAGGACCTGCCTTTGAAGAGGAAGTCTTCCAGGAGTTCTGCAATCTGTATGGCTGCCGGAAGATAAGAACAACACCCTATCATCCGCAAACCAATGGACTTTGCGAGAAGATGAACCAGGTGGTGATAGACCTTCTGAAAACATTGCCCCTGGAAGAACGCAGTCTGTGGCCTGAGAAACTGCCTGATCTGCTGGACCTATACAACCACATCCCTGTAGGTTCTACCAACTGTACCCCGGCTTACCTAATGAGAGCAAGACCTGGTAAGCTGCCTGTTGATCTGGATATGGGAGTCCTGACACCCGAGGACACTTCACCAGAAGCAGACTGGGACACAGAGAGGCAGCAGCTGTACCGGAAAGTACAGGAGAGCGTTGAGCAAAGTCTCCGTCAAGCAAGAGAAAGACAGGAGAAGACTTACAACCAGTGTGCTCCCGCTGTTCCCCTGGTACCTGGAGAGCAGGTCTTGAAGAGGAAAAGACGGCTCCACAAGTTGGACGACCAGTGGGAGAAGGACCCGTACACCGTACTGCCATCAAGCCATGAAAACCCAAAAATCTGCACAATCAGTAAGGATGGAGGAGAAACCACAGCCATTGTCTCCCGAGATCACCTGAAGAAGTGTCCCGAGCAGCTACGAAACCCTGAAGAAGATCAAGAAAACCCTCGACCCGCAGAGGAAAGGGAAGAGATGGTCAGTACTGTACTCGGAGACTTCCCTCGGTCTTGGACACAGGTAAATGGCGCTGTTGTGGTACCCGTCCTCACCTTCCTCCAGCCAGCATCCCAAGTGCCTACGGAAAAACAGGTAGAGCTGGAAGAGCAGCCGGTCCAGGAGGCAGAAGACCCCACACAAGCAGACCAGGAGAATCGACCCTCTGCTTATAGTGAGCCTGCCGTGCCCCTAGTGAGCCAAAGAGTCCGTAGACAGCTGCCCAGCTTACCTTTGACAGCTCCTACACCCTGTAGCTCAGGACCGGTCAGTAAGCTCCGTAGGTCTACTAGGGCCAATAGAGGCCAGTTGCCCGTACGTTGGAGGATCTAAAGTGTTCAGACTGTCTTATTGGTATTTACCTGTTTACTGTTGCTTGTAAATAATTATGTTTTTCCAGTTATTTTATAGGTGTCTTTTGTGGATTAACCGGAACTCTGTTGTATATATGTTTGGAGCGTAACCCAGGAACGGACTATAGACTGTTAAAGACTCGGGGCAGGACAGACCCCTACCTGGTTACGGCTCCCTGTTCTTTGGTGAAATGGACACCCTTTTTGCTTCAAAAATTGCACCCGTTTGCGGACACTCCGTGACCACCCTAACGTGTTTTTCCTTATTGTATTGTTCCTGTTTATACCCTGTTATGTTTTCAAAAATATGTTTAGTCCCGGAGTACTAAATTTTACTAGGGGGGAATGTGGCACCCCAGGGTTCTGGTTACCACAGTAATAGCAATATTACGTCTCTGAGCAGGTGGGAGGTCTCCTGGTCAGGAACCCTAAGCATGCCACACCTCCTGCCCAGTCCTGGGAGGGGAAGAACTTCCCCTATATAAACTGGGGCTGAGGTGGGGTTAAAAAAAAAAGAAGAGAAGAAGAGGAGTCCCAGACAGAGACACAGTCTGGTCTGGAGTGGAGCAGATGCAGGGAGAGCAAGATCAGGAGCTCTGTGGGAGCAGTGATAAAAGGGGTCCAGGACTGAAAGCTGTAGAGCTCGTCCTGACTGAAGAGATCTCACCGGACACGGAGTCCGAGGCTGTGGGGACTGTTCCATACCCAGCAGCAGAAACCGTCCGGCAGGGGATTTCAGGTCCTCTGGCCAAGAAACCCGAAGGCACGGTCACACGCAAGGGACCAGCACCACCGTCGTGGAGCGGAGGCTACCAGAAGGCCCCGAGTCACCAGCCATACGGGTGAGCACCACACGGTACACTCAGGGACGTGGGCTACTTTTACCCGCTTCTAGCAAGGTAGCCAGGAAGAGTACAATTAGTTGGGGAGGCCTACAACTCCGCCTGGCCGGGGGAGATCCTATCTGCTCACGGACTGACCAGGCCCCGATCGCTAGCCAGTACTCCCGGGAGGGTCTACCTTTGCCACCAGTAAAGACCCTGAACTACACCGCACCGTCTCTGAGTGGTTCCTGGTGCCTGCGTGCAATTCTGCTATCCCCATCATCCACGTCTGCTGCCCTGAGGCCATACCCCTCCCGTTGGGGGTTATACTACCCACGCTGCACAACTGTACCACCAGCCTCAGCGGTCTGCCCTGCAGCGGCGGCTTCATAACCGCATTCAACGGGTGGCGTAGTCGAACACTATAACATCTTCTGCTAAATTCCGCCACTTAGTTTGACACCCTGGGCACGGACCGGGTCACCGCCACGAGGACTACTAACCCCGACAGATCCGGCTCCGGGTATTCCCCGCATGCGCAACGCTACACAACACAGGCCCAGGGGGCGCGTCACATCTGCTCGGGTAACGTTTGCATCGATTTCCTTGAGATTCTCAATCTTCTTCTGGATGTCTACAACAATGTGGATGTACTTCAAAACACATGGTGATCTATTTTTTTGTTATCATCGGCTGTGGAACCTTTTGTTCTGCACAAAACCATATATACTGCTTTTTGCAGGAGTGGGAAGAACTACAAATTGAATGCGCCTGTGTGTACATAAGCCTGCACTATCACAATTCTTTGTTGAACTTGTTATGTGATTATGTCTAACACTACTGACCTCCACAAAGATACCACTTAGCTGCTAGGAAAGTATTCAATGGTACTTAATTTTATTGTAAGACATTTTTTATGAATTAGGCCCCATCCTGTAACAGACCAAACAAGTGAAACTGCTGTGTTTGTTTTTCACGGCCCAACATGTATAAATTACATACTAGTAATTTTTATTGCATGTGTCACACTAGCGCCACTCGTCACACTGCTATACAAGCTTCAAGAGTCTGGATCTACAGAAATAGGAAACTATGATTATCTCAATCATTCCCTGATCAATGAAGATAACTTGTTAGTGAATTGTTTGGAATACCGTAATCGGGTTTCACATCCAATTTGTGTTTGGTTATAATATTTTTATGCAGCACAAGTAGACATTAAAATGTAGATAACCTACCAGACTTTGACATTTACTGTAGGTATAAAATATCTAGGAGAAAAGGGTTTTCATCCAGCAGCCACTATATCAAAACAAAAAAAAAAATAAAATCAAAAACTTTACATTTATTTGGATTAACATTAAAAACCAAGAAAAAAAATAAAATCATGCCAGTAAGCGTCCAGATGTCCTAACCAGAGGTATATGACTCGCCCCTGGGCCTAGCGTACACGTGTAGTGGGATACCCGGAGCCGGGTCTCTGGGGGTTGTAGAATCCGTGGCGGTGACCCGGTCCCGTGGCTCAGGGTGCTCAGGCCAATGGCGGTATTTTGTGGGGGTTCTAGGTTAATTGTCCGACTACGCCACCCGTGGATTGCGGTCAGCACGGACCGCCGCTGCAAGGTAGACCGCTGGGGCTGATGGTGTGTGCAGCTGAGGTAGTGTGACTCCCCACGGGAAGAGTGGAGCCCCAGGGCAGTGTGGTTCATGGTGAGGGTGATAGTGCACGGGAGTCCCAGCACTAGTAGTGCTGGTGCGGCGATGAAGCAGGAACGACTCAGAGTCTTTGCAGTGCAGTTCAGGGTCTTTACTGGTGATGTTAAGGCAGACCCTCCCGGGAGTACTGGCTAACATAAGGGGCCTGGTCAGTCTGCGAGCAAACAGGAGTTCCCCTGGCCAGGTGGAGTTGTAGGCCTCCCCGTCTATCTGCACTCTTTCTGGCTACCTTGCTGTAAGCGGGTAGAAGTAGCCCACGTACCTGAGTATACCGTGTGGTGCTCACCCGTATGGCTGGTGACTTGGGGCCTTCTGTTAGCCTCCGCTCCTGGATGGCGGTGCTGGTCCCTTCCTTGTGACTGAGCCTCCGGGCTTCTATGGCCAGAGGACCTGGAATCCCCTGCCAGCTGGTTTCTGCTGCTGGGTGAATATCAGTCCCCACAGCCTCGGACTCCGGTGTCCGGTACTTGGTTTCTTCTGCCAGGGCGAGCTCTGCTCAGCTTCCAGCCCCTGATCTTCTGCTACTAGCTCCTACAGAGATCCTGCTGTAACTTTCCCTCTCCAGGCTCTGACTGAACTAATCCCGCCCCAGACCCAGTTTATAAGGGCAGATTCCTCCCCTCCCAGGTTTTGGCGGGAGGTGTTGCATGCTTAGGGCTCCTGACCAGAGAAACCTCCCACTTGTTCTCAGACGTAATATTTCTATTACTGTGGCAACCAGACCCCTTAGGTGCCACATATACTTGAATTCAGTTTGGGGTATTTATATATTTTACACCTCTGCAAATATCATTCATCTAAGTTACTGCATTTGGGGGTGCTCAACTGTTATTAAAGGGGCTGTATACTACTTACTGATGGTGTGGCACCCCAGGGGTCTGGTTGCCACAGTGGCATTGCCTCCCTCACAAGAGGTGATGCCATGCCTGGAAGCAAGCAGGGGTCCCCTAATCAGGTTTTACTAAGCATGCAACACTTTCCTGGCTGCAGACCAGCAAGGGGAGCTGGGGGCGGGGTTAGTGAGACTTAGTGTGAGGAGTTGAAGTCACGATGTCGAGGAGAGAGGAGCTGGGGACTGGAGCTGCGCGGCAGCTCACCCCAGAAGAACCAGCACAGAAGAACCGGACACGGGAGTCCGAGGCTGTGGGGCACCGAAGGCCCAGCAGTAGAAACCGGAGGGCAGGAGACTGCAGGTCTCCTGGCCCCATCAGATACCCGGAGGCTCAGCAGCATAGAGGGCCCAGCACCGCCACGTGGGAGCGACGCACCAACAAGGCCCGAGCTGCCTGCCATAAGGGTGAGCACAGAAACGTTGCACTCAGGGACGAGGGCCACCTCACAGCTACAAGCAGCAGGGCCAAAGAGTTTAGTGGAAAGGGAAGGCCTCCAACTTCACCTGGCGAGGTGGATTCTTTACTTGCTTCCAGGCTGCCCGGACTTCCACCTCTGGCCAGTACCCTTGTCCTGGTTAGCCTAATCACCGCCAGTAAAGATAAGAGGAAACCGCCATTAAGTTGTGGACTGATTATTGCTGCACCATCAAACCCTGCACTACAACGCCCAGCATAACCCATAACATCTACACTGCCCTGGAGCTAAGCGCTACCTGTGGAGAGCCACACCATCCCTGCTGCAGTAACACCAGCTCCAGAGGACCTGCTCCTCAGCGGCGGCTCCCCTAGCCGCATACCACAGGTGGTGTCACGAACTTTATACAATCACTATAAATCCCCTATCAATAACCCCTTTTTATTGACCGCCCTGGGTCACGCACCGGGTCACCGCCATTGTGACATCCCCCAGTATTTACCGGCTCGGCACCCAGTACCCCACGGCCCAGGGGGGCGCGTCAATGGCCTATTCTTACAATAAGCTATAAATATTAGATTGGAGGGGTCTGACACCTGGCATTCCTGTTGTATGCAGTTCCTGTGGCTGTCATGTATATACACACACACTGCACATACACATTTATATACACACACATTGCACATACATACACGTGTATATACGCACACACTGCACATACATACACATGTATATACACAAACTGCACATACATACACATGTACTGTATATACACACACACTGCACATACACACACATGTGTATACACACACTGCACATATGCTACATTTCAGTCTGCCTCTTCTTCAGTTCCTTTAGACTCCTGCACTTTGGTGACATCATGGTCACATGACTGTAATGTCACCAAAGGTCCTTAAGCAGTCTTAACCTAGGAATAGAAACCCTGGGGGCCCCTAAGACAGTGGGGGCCCTGAGATAGTGCCCAGGTTGCCACACCAGGCCTGTATACTAGCCTGTCTTCTATTCAGTTCCTCTAGACTCCAGCAGTTAAAGAACCTTTGATGACATCATGGTCACATGACCGTGATGTCACTAAATGTCATTAAGCAGTCTTAACTTCAAAATAGAAACACTGGGGGTCCCTAAGAGAGTGGGGACCCTGGGTAATTGCCAAGTTTGCCCTCCCCCACCCCACAACACCAGCCCTATCTATAACGAGGGCTTAATTTTGGAGTAAGGCTCATATTTCAAGCGTACTCTAAAAATCCTGTAAAATCATGCTAGGGCTTATTTTCGTAGGTATTATTTCTGGGGAAACATGGTAGCTGACTAGTGGATATGCCAGATGTCAGCCCCCCAACAGTCTGATATTAATCATAAGAATAGGCCATCACTATCTAAGTACACTGTATGTTCACACAGAGTTTTTTTTACATGGCTTTTGAAGCAAATCCACTCCAAAAGCATGTCAAAAGACTGCAAAAAAAGCATCCACCGTTGTGCCTCTATAGATTAGTTGTATCCCCCTTTGTGGTCCCCATACTATAGACACGCCCCCTTTTGGGTACCTCATACTACAGTAACGCCCCATTTTCTGTCCCTCGTACGACAGTTCTGCCATTTTTTTGTGCCTCTATATGCCAATAACAATAAAAAAAACTGTGTCTCTCCGCTGCCACGGCAAAGAGCTGGGTTTATTTCTCACTTGCTAATTGCTACTAAGAATAAAAAAACTCTACTTCTAACCTCTCCCTCATGATGAATGACTGGGTTTCTTCCTCTGCTACCTGGTGCATAAGATGCAATGCAGTAACGTTATTGCACCACCTGAAACAAGAGGTTGAGGTCCTCTGCTTCTGGGGGCTTCATGCTACCAATGACTCTATACTCTAAAATAACTTCCTATTGGATTTGCTTCCTGATGTTGATGTTCATCTAATGTGAATGGGCACCTAAAAACACAACTCAGACACTTCATTGATGGGCAGCACTGAGGAAAGGCATCCAGCAGGCTGCAGGAACAGGCGGTGGCCTTCCTAGGAAAAGGAGAAATGGAGTGACCACTTTGGCAGAAAGCAAGTACATGTGCTATGAACTGTAGTGCTTCATGGATAACAAAGCTTCAAAGGTTGCTGTGTAAGACCTTATTCACACATCAGTAATTTTTCATGCCCAAAAAAATGGAACATAACATTTTTCAGCAATGTTCTGGATCTGATTTTGAGATGTGAGTCCATTTTTCCAATCTGTTTTTTTTGCAGCTCATACAAAAAAAAAACTTATAAACAGACAGTGAGCATATGTATCCATCTACTGTCCATTATTATCACTGACCCATTGACTTGAATGTGTGAGTACTGTCTGCAAATGGACCAGAATAGGACATGTCTATGTCATGTGAATAGCGGCCTTTAATATGATATGTTAATGTGCTGTCAGTCAAGAACACCGATGTGTGAATAAAGCGTTCTTCTGGTCTCACCAATGTGGTAGATTAATGCACTTTGATCGTATATTCCCCAAACTGCATGATACTGATACAAATTTGGAAAGCTTTGAGTCATTCAATAGGATTTATAGTGTGTACATAGCCTCACACCTAGAACCAGAACTAATTAACCTGCCCATTAAATCTTTATTCAGTTATCTGGACTCCTCCAAATCTAAATAGTCCACACCCACAGTCCATGGCAAAGTTTCCTTCGTAGTTTGCAAGTCTTTGCCTTTTCTTCATATCACATTATAAGAAGAATTGTGCATCATCACATCCCTTGTCACACCCACTGTGTCACTGCATGTTCGTGTAGCAGTGCGTCACCAGCAAAGTGTGTGGGAAGACATAAGGTGTGTGGGTATGAATGACTGGTCAGTGATGAAACATGGACTGCAGAAAGTATCAGTCCACTCTGCCAAGTGGGACACGGTGCAATGTGACCTATGGAAGGCAATGGGTATGAATGGGTCCTATGTATCCAGTGGGACATGAACTTGTCAATGGTTTGGATATAACACATGGTCTGTGGTATTGAACTTTCTTTGGCTATGACTGGTCTATTACTGTATACGGTAAATGAGCCTACTTTCCGTTTTCTTGCTTTTGTCATCCCGAAAAACTACAATAGATTGTCCCGTGGGTGCTCTGTGAAACACATATGACAAATGTAAACAATTCTGTAATTCATGGCTGCACGTTTTGGATGACTTTTTTTCTCTCTCCTTGCCATTTTACGTAAATTTGCAGAATTTAAATAGTTACTCGAATATCACAATTAAAGCGGTTAACCACTTTATTTTAATAGATGTGTTGGGGACATAATTGTGTGACACTGTGTGTTCAATAAATTCTTGGTATTGGCATGTTATGTGTACTTTGCTGGTATTTTTATGATAGTTCCAGGTAGAGACACCCTGACACCCTTAAAAGAGTAAACTGCATACAGGGTTGGACGGGCCCACTGGAGAACCGGAGAACCCTCGGGTGGGCCCTGGCTTCTCCTTCAGGAGAGTTCATAGTGCAAACCTTGCAGCTGCTATGGGGCTCTTGAGCAGGGGAGAAAGGTGGGCCCTCAGAATCAAATCCTCTGGTGAACCCAATGTTCTTCACTCTGACACTGACTGTATATGTAAAATTTCAGCTTCTGTTGACCATTAGTGCATGAAGAGATGGTTGCTGTGTATCTAGAAGCTGCTATTTCATTATCCATGGTTCAAAAGTGGTCTAGTGAATCCAAGAGAGGCAGGGAGTGCTTCGAAGGTTATCCTCGACCTGGACGCCCAGTTGTAGTGGCTATGGACAATATTGTCGAAAAAAAATCATAAGGGAAGATGTCCAAATTCAAGTGTGAACGTTAGCAGAAATGACTCACCTATCTGTTAGTACCATACACCACGTCCTTCATGATCGACTTAATTTGTCAAAGGTCCGTGCACGATGGGTACCTCGAATGCTCATGGCTACTTAGACATTAGTTTGAGTGTATTGTTGTAAAGAGGTTTTAGAGCTTTGTGGTGATACTCCATCAACTATTAGTGATCAAAAAAAGGAACAACCCCTTCAAAGAGTTCGAAGTCACCACTTCGACAGGAAAGCTGACGGCCAAGGTTTTTGGGACTGTAATAGAATTTCACTAATTTAATGTGAAGAAAAGGGTGAAACTATCAGCGGGACATTGTATGCTGCTACTTTAAATCGATTACAAGATGCCATAAAAGTAAAAAGGCGAGGAAAATTAGCCAAAGGAGTACTCCGTCTCCATCACACAGCGACTGTGCGCTCAGTGCATGTCGTTAGGGCTGCTGTGCTAGACTGTGGATTCTAGAAAACTAATCATTCACCCTGTAGTCCTGACTTAGCCGCCAGAGATTACTACCTGTTCCCCAATTTAAAATTAAGATCTTCGAGAAACGTGATTTCCTAACGATGGCTAACTGAAATAATTGAAAATTGACCATTTTTTGAGGAAATAAGAATTATTTTTTTCTAGATGTAATAGATGTATAGATGTTAAAGGTAATTATATAGAAAAATGCATGTGACCAGACACGCAGGTGGAAAAGCTGTTTTTCAATTGGCGGATGCTGATGGACTGGCCTGGTCACATGCTCCTCCATCAGCAGCCATTTCGGGAGCAGGAGAACTGTGCTGTCTCTGAGGAAGGAGGATAACCTTCCAAACTTATATATTAGTAAGTGCCACACAATTATGTTTCTAAATCTATTTTTAAAATAAAGATAAATGTTCATCCTTTTTAAATGCATAAATTGCTGGTAAGCTGAAGAGCGCGCTTGACTCTCTTTGCCATGCATATACAGAAATGCAACTGAGTAGCCACTGTGACGCCTCTACTCGAAAGCCCTTTTCTTTACCCTGGGAGATGGGGGACTCGGAGTGGGGTCCTATGATGGAGAGATGGGGTGCAGCCGTGGCCCGGACCCGACCCGTGCTCAGGGCCATCACATTAAAAGGATGGTGTGGGCTTATCCGGGTTGAGTGGCTGATTCCGACTACGCCACCTGTGGCACCTGGTGAAGGTCACCAGCGCCGCTGCAGTCCGCTGAGGCATAGTGTTCTGGCAGCCGTCGTTATTACTACTCCCCACAGGCGGAGCAAGGCCTCAGGGCAGAGAGACAGGATGGAGGGGGTAGTAGTAGAGGAGACCGTGTGCTGCGTCGTGCGGTGTAGCGCAGAATAAAGAGTCCGGAGGCCATAGGGGTGAACTTCAAAGGCTTTACTCACATAAGAGATGGCAGAAGGAAGGCGACTCCCTGCTCCTCACAAAGTTCTGCGGTCACCAGAGACAAGGGTCCAACAACCCCCGAGTAAGTCCAGCATTCAATCAGGACCCCGCACCAGGGTGTTCCTGAACTACAGACCGTATCCTTTCCTGTCCGTGTGTGTGTAGATAGGCCGGGTCTCCCTCTGAACTCCTCTCAGAAAAAGGGTACGGGTGGCAGCTCCGCTCCGTCCGATACCCGGTGGGATCCTCAGGGCCTAACCGGGCTTCCCGACCAGGACATAGAGTAGCAAGGTCGGGTGTCGGGGGCTGGTACCCCTCTTGCAGCCGGACTCCCTCTGAATATATCAGGTAGGCGAGTACAGGCGGCGTACACCGCTCCGTCTGCATCCTCCCCGGGATCCATTTGCTGTGGAGCTACACTCTTAAGCTCCAGGCCTTCTTGGTCGTGGTCCTTGACTGGGTTGAGACATTCCTCGTCTGCAACCTGCCCCTCGTCCCCAGGCCGGGGTACGAGGGCTGTGCCTCCATCCCCTGCAGGTCCACACAGGATCCACTTTCAGGGTAGGAGATCACAGTACATGGCAGCCAGTAAACTTGACTAACAAGGACCAAGAACCAAGATGGCTTTTTATTAAATATGAAATTTACAGTGTCACTAGAATGTGAGTCCTCCACCCTCACCCACTAACTGGTTCCCCTATCTCTTGGTTCCCCAGTCTCCCTGTAACCAGGAGGGTAGCACCTAGTGCATTCTAGCCCCCTCTGGTGGAGAAATGTGGTGTTGGATGTGGAGGTTGGGTCCTGACCATCACGCTGTTCTTACCTCAGAGGAGGAAAACTAAACTCCATTAGAGAAGTGCAGCATCCCTGTGGCGGTCGAACCCTCAGGGGCGCCACACCACCTTGGAGACCTAGTGGACCTATGACACCCACGACACTAGCTCAGACCAGTTCTTCAAATCTGGTTCTTAAAATCACTAATTTTAAAGGACTGGCTATATGATCATGTAAGAGAGACTACGGCACTTTGCCTTTTCTTACTAAATCAACATTTTAACAAAAGCTAGCCACAGAGGTCTTGTTGCCACCTTCTATTTTGGGTAAGTTATAAGTGTAATGGGTATGTGTCTCTGTAACTTCCGTAGACTTCTATGAAGAAGTTCATGAATATGCAATTCTTTTATATGTGATTGTAACAGAAAGTATAGAATCATAAAATGTTAGAGTTGGAAGGGACCTCCAGGGTCATCGTGTCCAACCCCCTGTTCAATGCAGGATTCACTAAACCATCTCAGACAGATGTCTGTCCAGCCTCTGTTTGAAGACTTCCATTGAAGGAGAACTCACTACCTCTTGTAGAAGCCTGTTCCACTCATTGATGACCCTCACTGTCAAAAAGGTTTTTTTTACTATCTAATCTGTATCTTCTTCTTTTCAGTTTCATTCCATTGCTTCTCTTGTTTCCATGTGCAAATAAGGATGATTCCTCTACACTGTGACATCCCTTCATATATTTGTAAAAAGCCATTAAGTCTCCTCTTAGCCTTCTTTTTTGCAAGCTAAACATTTCAAGATCCTTTAACCGTTCCTTGTAGGTCACACTTTGCAGTCCACTCACTATCCTGGTAGCTCTTCTCTGAAGTTGCTCCAGTTTTTCACTCTTTTTTAAAATGTGGTGCCCAGAACAGTATTCCAGATGAGGTCTGACCAAGGAGGAGTAGAGGGGGATATTTAGTTCACGTAATCTAGACTTTATGCTTCTCTTAATACATCCCAGAATTGTATTTGCCTTTTTTGCTGCTGCATCACACTGTTGACTCATGTGCAGTCTGTGATCTATTAGTATACCCAAATCTTTTTCACACGTGCTGTTGCTTAGTTCTATTCCTCCCATTCTGTAGATGTAATTTTCGTTTTTCTTGCCCAGATGTAAAATCTTGCATTTCTCCCTCTTAAATACCATTCTATTAGTCGCTGCCTATTGTATGTAGGAGTCTAAAGGCCCCGTCACACTAAGCGATGCAGCAGCGATCCCGACAACGATACGACCTGTCAGGGATCGTTGCTGCATCGCTAATACATCGCTGGTGAGCTGTCAAACAGGCAGGCTCACCAGCGATGAGGGGAGCAGCGATATCGTGGAAAGAATCGTTCCATGATGTCCTGCTCCCGTTACCAGCCTGCTGCTTAAGCAGGAGCAGGCTGGTAACTATGGTAAATATCAGGTTACTAAGTGCGCGTGTGCCCCTAGTAACCCGCTGTTTACCATGGATACCACTCTGCTACGGTGCGCTGGAGCCTCCGCTCACCGTAGCAGAGTGGTATCTATGGTAAACAGCGGGTTACTAAGTGCGCGCGTGCCCCTAGTAACCCGATATTTACCATGGTTACCAGCCAGATCGTTGGTCCCGCTGGTCACACACAGCGATGTGTGCTGGCCAGCGGGAGGCCAACGACCAAAAAATGGTCCAGGACACTTTGCAACGATCAGCGACCTCACAGCAGGGGCCTGATCGTTGCAAAGTGTCACACATAGCGACATCGCTGGTGAGGTCGCTGGTGAGTCACCAAAACCGTGACACAGCAGCGATCTCGCTAGCGATATCGCTTAGTGTGACGGGGCCTTTAGTTCCAGAGGTAGTATGATTTTTTTTTTTTTTACCAAGGACATCCATCAATCATAAAACTACTCTAAGAGTAGCAGTGAATATGACATGAACATGACTCCTTGCAGCCAATGCTTTTCCAAAATACTTTTTTACTTTGCTACTTTGAAGGCACTTTCTGCACCATGATTTTTCTGTACATTTTTCCCCCAAAGATATCCTGTGATTATGTAACATACACTATTATGATGCTAGAATGGAATGTCACGAGAGCAAGTGTGTTCTTGTAATAATATACAGCATTGTGGAAAACTTTTAAGCAGGGATGGAAAAAATGTCTCAAAGTAAGAATGCTTTCAAAAATAGAAAGGTTAATACTTTATTTTTATCAATTAATAAACTACAAAGTGAATGAACAAAAGAGGGAAAACTGGAGAGTCAACTGAAGGATAAGGTGGGAATAGAAAATATCCTGGCCACTCTCCCGTTAATGTGTGGAGCAGCTGCATTCCTAGCAGATGCATCTGAAGACTCGGGGAGATTGGCAGTCAGGTCAGCAAGCCTTTCCAATGCAGCCCGTAAAGCACTATGGCTTAAACGCTGGCCAGGCGATGTTCAGTCTAAAACCAAATTATGTTTCATCCCATGTGATGGAGTATATTTATTTGATCCTGTTCTAGATGACATGTTGGACAAAGCCGGAGATAGGAAGAAAGGGTTTCCTAACTTGTCCATCTCGGAATACAAAGAGTTCTTTCGGAGCTACAGTACAGACCAAAAGTTTGGACACACCTTCTCATTTAAAGATTTTTCTGTATTTTCATGACTATGAAAATTGTACATTCACACTGAAGGCATCAAAACTATGAATTAACACATGTGGAATTATATACTTAACAAAAAACTGTGAAACAACTGAAAAAGAGAATGTGTGTCCAAACTTTTGGTCTGTACTGTATGTCCGAAAAAGACTTCCCAGGGGTCAACAAATAAGGGAAGACAATAAAAGTAAAAACAGAGGATTCATGTTTGGGGGTCCCTCCTCAGAGGGAAAAAAGTCATCCCAGTGACGCCGTCCCCCAGGTATGGGGAAGGCTTTCCCTCTTTTTCCCTGCCTAGGCAAGAATCTCATCCAACAGCTGGATTCTCAATATAGTGGAGCCTGACCTGATATTGGAGTTTCAAACTGTTCCTCCGCAGACCTTTGCAGTACCAACTCCCTGAAGATCTTTGGGGGAACAGTTATCCCTCAAATCAAAAGTCCTGGATCTTGTTAAAAAACAAGTTCTCATAGAAGTATCAATGAAGGAGGAAAGGAAAGGTTTCTATTCCCCCCTTTTCTTGATAAAGAAGCCAGACAGCACCTTCAGAACCATCATCAATTTGAAGAATCAGGCATTTTCAGTTCAGGGCTCTGTCAATGGCACTGAGGGTCTTTACGAAAATTGTAGCAGAAATGACAGCGCACCTTCGGAAACAAAAAAACACATCTCTCTTTATTGACAGGTCTACACATAAAAGGGAAAGAGAATGACAAGGCAGACTTCCTAAGCTGCAATTGACTAAGATAAGAGGAATAGACCCTGAATCCATCAGTTTTCCACCCCTCACTGGTAATGGGTGTGCACTAATCAAAATTAGGGTGTGCAGCTAAAATGGTGTATTTAGGTTATGGTTTATAAAGGTACAGTTGTGCTCAAAAGTTTACATACCCTGGCAGAATTTTTCCTTTTTTGGCCTTGTTTCAGAGAATATGAATGATAACAAAAAAACTTTTTCTCCACTCATGGTTATTAGTTGGGTGAAGCCATTTATTGTCAAACTACTGTGTTTTCTCATTTTAAATCTTAATGACAATCCAAAAACATCCAAATGACCCTGATCAAAAGTTCACATACCCTAGTTCTTAATACCGTGTATTGCCCCCTTTTACATCAATGACAGCTTGAAATCTTTTGTGTTAATTGTGGATGAGGTTCTTTACTTTCTCAGATGTCAAAGCTGACCATTCTTCTAGCAAAAAGTCTCCAGTTCCTGTAAATTCCTTGGCAGTCTAGCATGAACTGCGCCCTTGAGATCTCCCCAGAGTGGCTCAATGATATTGAGGTCAGGAGACTGAGATGGCCACTCCAGAACCTTCACTTTGTTCTGCTGTAGCCAATGACAGGTCAACTTGGTCTTGTGTTTTGGATCGTTGTCATGTTGGTACGTTCAAGTATGTCCCATGCGCAGCTTCCGGGCTGATGAGTGCAAATTTGCCTCAAGTATTTGCTGATAACGTGCTGCATTCATCTTTCCTTCAACTTTTACCAAGTTTCCTGTGCCTTTGTAGCTCACACATCCCCAAAACATCAGCGATCCACCTCCGTGCTTTACAGTAGAAATGGTGTTCCTTTCATCATGACCTCTCTCCAAATGTAACGTTTATGGTTGTGGCCAAAAAGTTACATTTTGGTCTCATCACTCCAAATTACCTTGTACCAGAAGTTTTGAGGCTTGTCTCTGTGCTGTTTGGCTTATTGTAGGCGAGATACTTTGTGGCATTTGTAATGGCTTTCTTCTGGCGACTCGACGATGCAGACCATTTTTCTACAAGTGCCTCCTTATTGTGCATCTTGAAACAGCCACACCGCTAGTTTTCAGAGAGTCCTGAATTTTAGTTGATGTTATCCGTGGTTTTTTTTTTTTGCATCCTGAAGCACGTTGCAGCACACTATCAGCAAATACTGGAGGCAAATTTGCATTCATCAGCCCGGAAGCTGCGCATGGGACGTACTTGGACGTTCCAACATGACAACGATCCAAAACACATGGCCAAGTCGACCTGTCATTGGCTACAGCAGAACAAAGTGAAGGTTCTGGAGTGGCCATCTCAGTCTCCTGACCTCAATATCATTGAGCCACTCTGGGGAGATCTCAAGCGCGCAGTTCATGGTAGACAGCCCAGGAATTTACAGGAACTGGAGGCTTTTTGCCAAGAAGAATGGGCAGCTTTATCATCTGAGAAAATAAAGAACCCCATCCACAACTACCACAAAAGACTTCAAGCTGTCATTGATGGTAGAGGAGGCAATACACGGTATTAAGAACTAGGGTATGTGAACTTTTGATCAGGGTCATTTGGATGTTTTTGGTTGTCATTAAGATTTAAAAGGAGAAAACACAGTAGTTTGACAATAAATGGCTTCACCCAACCAATAACCATGAATGGAGAAAAAGTTTTTTTGTTATTATTCATTTTCTCTGAAACAAGGCCAAGAAAGGAAAAATTCTGCCGGGGTATGTAAACTTTCGAGCACAACTGTATGTGTATATAACCATATTAAAGGTCCTCTCGTGCTCCGTAACCCAACTGATGCGGGTGAGAAGTTCAGCCCTTTTTATTCAATAGATTCCTGCCCTTGATGTGAGGATCCCGTATTTCGTGTGTTGCTGTCATGCGCTCTGTAAAATTCCATTACTGGTAGGTAATTACGTCTTTTTCACATTACACCCAAAAACTTAAATGTATTTTATTGGAATTTTATGTGATATACCAACGCAAAATAGCAAGTATTTGTGAAGTGTAAAGGAAATGATACATGGTTTTCTAATTATTTTAAAAATATAAATCTGAAAATTGTGATATGCATTTTTATTCAACCCCTTGTAGTCTAATACCCCTAAATAAAATCCTGAGTGGCAAACTTCCTCTAGAATTCACATAATTAGTAAATTGAGTCCACTTGCATGTGATTTAATCTCAGTATAACTACAGTTGTTCTGTGAAGGCCTCAGAGGTTTGTGTGAGAACATTAGGGATCAAAAAGCATCATAAAAACCTAGAAACAGACCAGACAGGATAAAGTTGTAGAGAAGAGGAAAGCAGGGTTAGTTTATAAAAAAAAAATAGCCCAAGCTCTGAACATCTCACAGATCACTGTTTAATCCATCATCCAAAAATGGAAGTAGTATGGAACAACTGCAAAACTCCAAGACATGGCCGCCCACCTAAACAGACATCCCAAGCAAAGAGAGCACTAATTAGAGAAGCAGCCAAGAGGCCCATGGTTGCTCTGGAGGAACTGCAGAGATTCACAGCTCAGGTGGGAGAATCTGTCCACGGGACAACTATTAGGGTTCGCTCACACAAGCGTCTAAATTGGACGAGTGCAATCCAATATAAAAAGGGATTGCACTTGGACCAATGTTATTCAATGTGGTTGTGCTGATCAGCAGATTTTTTCTCACATATTCGGTGTGAGAAAAAAATTGCAGCATGCTACGACTTCATTCCAAAATCAAATGGGTATGAGATAAAAATTGGATGCTATACAGATCATCAGTATGGCATCCAAATTTCACGGATACATTGCAAATCTGTAAGATGGAAAACTGTAAGAACTGCACACAGATGGCAAATGCGAAAAAAATTGTCCCACTCTCTTGGATGAGATTGGGACTGATTTTTTTATACGCTCTTGTGAACCCGGACTTAGTCATATACCACACAAATATGGCCTCTATGAAAGAGTAGGGTGGCACTGTGGCTCAGTGGTTAGCTCTGCAGCCTTGCAGCGCTGGTGTCTTGGGTTTAAATCTCATCAAGGACAACATCTGCAAGGAGTTTGTATGTTCTCCTCATGTTTGTGTGGGTTTCTTCCAGATTCTCCAGTTTCCTCCCACACTCTAAAGACATACTGATAGACTGTGACATAGATATAGATGTAGATTGTGAGCCCCAATAGGGACAGTGCCGAAAACGTCTATAAATTATCTGAATTGTAAAGTGATGTGGAATATGTTGGCGCTATATAAATAAAAAGATTATTATTATTAGTGGCAAGAAGAAAGTCATTTTTTAAAGCAAGCGCTAAAAAGTCCCATTTGCAGTTTGCAAAAAGCCATGTTGGGGACACAGCTAGCATGTGGAAGAAGCAGCTTTGGTCAGATGAAGCCAAACTGGAACTTTTTGGGCTAAATACCAAATGCTTTGTGTGGCGGAAAACTAACACTGCAAATCACCCTGAAAATAACATCCTCACTGTCAAACATGGTGGTAGCAGCATCATGTTGTGGGGATGTTTTTGTTCAACAGGGACAGGGAAGCAGGTCAAAGTTAATGGGAAGATGGATACAGTTTGATACAGGGAAATCCTGGAGGAAAATCTGTTATAGGCTGCAACAGACTTGAGACTGGGGTATAAGATCACCTTCCAGGAAGACAACGACCCTAAACATACTGCCAGAGCTACAATGGATCGTTTAGATCAAAGCGTATTCATGTGTGTGAATGGCCCAGTCACAGTCCAGACCTAAATCCCATTGAGAATCTGTGACAAGACTTGAAAATCGCTGTTCACAGATGCCTCCAACCAATCTCACTGAGCTAGAACGAGTGTGCAAAGAAGAATCTGTGTCTAGATGTGCAAAGCTGGTAAAGACATACCCCAAATGACTTCCAGCGAAAGGTGGTCCCACAAAGTATTGACTCAAGGGGGGGCTGATAGCAAATGCACATCACAATTTATATTTTTAATATTAAGATTTCTATTTTTAAAATATTTAAAAAAAAACATGTATCCTTTACTTTACACTTCACAAATAGTTGCTACTCTGCATTGGTATATCACATAAAATCCAAATAAAAAGTATTTCAATTTGGGGGTATAATGTAAAAAAATGTGGAAAAGTTCATGGGTTATGAATACTATTTCAAGGCACCGTGTGTGTCTGCATACATTATATATATATATATATATATATATATATATATACACATTTCTAGACAAAAATATCACTACAGATGTGTGTCTGGTTAGTCTGTACCAGAACCAAGGCGGAAATACAGGAATGTCCAACTAGTGACCATGAGGTTTAGGTGGTACAGGTTAATATTCTAATATCTCCTCCCCCCATTCTTTACAATGGTTTATTCTGTTCATAGCAGAGAAAGGAGTAAAGTCCATGTGAGGGGTAACACTGATGCTATCTTGTTAATGTGTAAAGTGACCAGTGACCACCCCCCTCGACAACCTAGTCGATTATTCACCTCACCTTTCATCCACATTTTTAATCCTGCTAATAACTGCAAACAGGACAAATGATAAGAAAATATTGACCATAATATCACAAAATTGTAAAGACAAAGAAATGTAAACTTTAAACTGAAATACTGTGCAGAGGTACAGACAGGCTCCATACTGATCGAATTATTGGGGGAGAATGAGGAATCAAAATACACCAAAAGTATTATACGGAATTATGACAGCACTTTTCTGCCTCCGGGAACAATTTTGAGGTGCTTGAAATACAGTTTTGAAGTGTGACTATGAAGTGTGACAATTTTTGGCGTGTCCCACAAGCTCTAATGGTGGGGTCTTGTTGACATTGATGTATTGATGGCAAACAATAAAGAGATTCTAGGAACAAACAATAATAAACATATTATTGAATAGTATGCATATCAACTAGTAAATTAAGTCATAATGTAACCACTGCAAAGGTGCCATGTGTCACTCTGTGTATAAGGTCCGTACCCTGTTGACACTCTGTACAATAGATCAGTGGTCCCCAACCTTTTTTGCACCAGGGACCGGCTTGAAGCAAGATCATTTTTCCATGGCCCAGCAAGGAGGGGGTGGGGTGGGCGGGGCTTTGGTCATATGGGGGCGGGGTAATGGAGGGATTTGGAGTTTAGTGCATACTTATCATATAGTGTAGACCAGGTCCCCGCCAGGAGCTATGCCAGGAGCCCCACATAATGTGCTGTGCCAGGAGCCGCATCACTGAGGCCCCATCACGCCCTGCAGCAGGACAGGGCAGCTGTCCTGACAGCTGCTGTTCAGCTGCATTTACTTCATCCCAGGGGCGGACACAGACTGTAGTGGGCCCCTGTGCAAGAAATTTTTGGGGCCCCCCCCCCGCCTTTCATAAGGCAAGGCAACAAAGTTATGTAAACATAACCCCCCCATGTGCATCTCTCACCCCCCCATGTGCAGCTCACCCCCGTGCATCTCTCATCCCCCTCCGTGCATCTCTCATCCCCCTCCGTGCATCTCTCATCCACCCCCCGTGCATCTCTCATCCCCCCCGTGCATCTCTCACCCCCCCGTGCATCTCTCATCCACCCCCGTGCATGTCTCATCCCCCCCGTGCATCTCTCACCCCCCCGTGCATCTCTCATCCACCCCCCGTGCATCTCTCATCCCCCCGTGCATCTCTCACCCCCCGTGCATCTCTCACCCCCCCGTGCATCTCTCATCTCTCCCCTCCCTCCCATGTGCATCTCTCATCTCTCCCCTCCCCCCATGTGCATCTCTCATCTCTCCCCTCCCCCCATGTGCATCTCTCATCTCTCCCCTCCCCCCATGTGGATCTCTCATCTCTCCCCTCCCCCATGTGCATCTCTCATCTCTCCCCTCCCCCCCATGTGGATCTCTCATCTCTCCCCTCCCCCATGTGCATCTCTCATCTCTCCCCTCCCCCCCATGTGGATCTCTCATCTCTCCCCTCCCCCATGTGCATCTCTCATCTCTCCCCTCCCCCCATGTGCATCTCCCATTCCCCCCACTCCTAGTTAATTGTATTTAAAAAAAAATAAAACTTGTTATACTTACCCCCATGCGATCCCTGCAGAATCCTGGCGCTCGTCCAAATCGCTGACACCAGGTTCTCCTGACTTCCGGCCATGTGACGGCGCCGTCACATGACCGGAAGTCAGGGGAATCATGAAGGTGCTGCCGCAGCAGCGCAGCGCTAAGATGTCCCGGACCCGGCGCTTAGCATGCGGCCGGGGGCCCCATGAGGAGAGAGACGCACAAGAGGGGGGCTCCGAGGGGGCTCCTACCGGCCGGGCCCCATACTGGAGTCAGGGCAGTCATGCCCTGATGGCGGCCCTGCTGGAGGCTGGAGGGGCCCCCTCTCCCCGCGGACCGGCTGAAAAACCCCAACGGCCCGGTCCTGGTCCGCGGACCGGCGGTTGGGGACCTCTGCAATAGACCAATTAGACTCCAGTTCACGTTTTTATTGGTTTCCCTTTGGAACTCTAAATCTCATGTCATAAATCCCAGGCAATATAGATAAAAACATTTTTCATAAAAATGCTGCCAATAGTTGAAACATCAAAAACAATGCATTCAAAAGTAAAAAGGAAGGAAAATAATAGCAATGTACAAACTTGTAGATTTCATACAAACAGAAGCAACTGCAAAATGGAACCTAACAAAACTTCTGTAACTAGACACCTTACTTCTTTCATAATCAAGTTTAAAAGGGTATTCAGGTTTTAGCAAATTTTATTCTATTCTTTGTAATACATTATACAATTTTCCAATAAACCCCTATATCAATATCTCAATGTTTTCGAGAGCTCTGGTTGCAGTCATTCAATAAAACCCTTCACTGCTTACTTACATACATGTAGCGCCCCTGAGGGTTCAGTCGCCACAGAGGTACTGTATCTCACCCAGAGGTGTGGTATCTCACTCTCAGATAAGGATAGAGTGCTGCCCGGGACCCTAACACCTGCATCCAACACTACACTACTCCAGACCAGCAGGAGGGGCAAGATGCGTCGCTTTCCTGCTGAGCCCTGTCTCTGGCTGGAGTGGGGGGAACCAAGAGAGGGGGAACCATGCAGTGGGTGTGGGTGGAGGAAGTAAATCAGGGGAGCACTTGTTAGGGATCATATAAATAGAGAAGCCATCTTGGGTGTGTAGCCAGTCAGTCAGAGGAGGACAGTGAGAGGAGCAGGAGCTCTGTAGGAGCTCTGGTCAGGAGGAGGAGGGCCTAGCCAGAGAAGCCCAGGACAGACTGAGAAGGAGAGGAGCAGGAGGAAGGCTCCAGGAAAGAAGAATGGATCCCAGGGCTACGGGCAGTGCTGGAGGCCACCCGTACGCCCGAATCTGCCAGGTGGTGGAGGGATCAAGCCGCAGAGGGGACCGGCCCCTAATCAGTGAGAATTACAAAGTTCAACTGGAAACCGGAGGCTTCTGTACTTTCAGGGTGCAGTTGCCACATCCGCACTCAAGTCGCCAAAAAGGTAACCACATAGGATCCAGGGAACTCCAGGTTGCCCAGAAAGATCCGAGGTTAGCGGCTTGGGACATTGTTTGGCGAGGCGCAGGGCAAGAAGGGTGAGGGCCAACGCAGGAAGATGGCTGAGAAGGGCATATAGAATGAGGTCCTGTCAGGCACTCTTGAAACACCTGGGAGTTTGCTGAACCCCTGCCTGGTGAACGCAGCGCGACGTGGGAGGCTGTAATCCGGAAAGTGCAACCTGAGGAACTTAACAACTGTGAGTAAACTCTGAAGACTGCACCCCTCTGTCTTTGTGAAATTATTGCTGCACCATCACCCCCTGCACTACACAGCAACATCTTTAACATCTACACTGCCCTGGAGCTAAGCTCTACCTGTGGAGAGCTAAACCAACTCTGCTGCATTCACACCAGCTCCAGAGGACCTGCTCCGCAGCGGCGTCTCCCTTTAGCCGCATACCACAGGTGGCGTCACAAACTGTAGATAAAAACTATAAATTCCCTGTAAATAAATCCCCTTTTGATTGACCGCCCTGGGTCACGGACCGGGTCACCGCCATTGTGACATCTCCCCTAGCAACGACCGGCTCGGCACCGAGTACCCCACGGCCCAGGGGGCGCGTCATACACACGTGGTCAAAATTGTTGGTACCCCTCGTTTAATGAAAGAAAAACCCACAATGGTCGGTCACAGAAATAACTTGAATCTGACAAAAGTAATAATAAATTAAAAATCTATGAAAATGAACAAATGAAAATCAGACATTGCTTTTCTGATTCCACAGAAATTTAAAAAAAAATGTAACTCATGAAATAGGCCTGGGCAGAAATGATGGTACTCTTGACTTAATATTTTGTTGAACAACCTTTTGAGGCTATCACTGCAATCAAACAATTCCTGTAACAGTCAATGAGACTTCTGCACCTCTCGACAGGTATTTTGGCCCACTCCTCATGAGCAAACTGCTCCAGTTGTCCCGTGTTTGAAGGTTGCCTTTTCCAGATGGCATGTTTCAGCTCTTTCCAAAGATGCTCAATAGGATTTAGGTCAGGGCTCATAGAAGCCACTTCAGAATAGTCCAATGTTTTCCTCTTAGCCATTCTTGGGTGTTTTTAGCTGTGTGTTTTGGGTCATTATCCTGTTGTAAGACCCATGACCTGCGACTGAGACCAAGCTTTCTGACACTGGGCAGCACATTTCTCTCTTGAATCTGTGCAGGGTACAATGAAATCTCAAGACTATCAAGGGATTCTAGACACCATGTGCCAGATGCAGCAAAGCCGCCCCAGAACATAACAGAGCCTCCGCCATGTTTCACAGTAGAGACAGTGTTCTTTTTTTGATATGCTTCATTTTTCCATCTGTGAACATAGAGCTGATGTGCCTTGCCAAAAACTTCCATTTTTGTCTCATCTGTCCATAGGACATTCTCCCAGAGACTTTGTGGCTTGTCAACATGTAGTTTGGCAAATTCCAGTCTGGCTTTTTTATGATTTTTTTTCAACAATGGTGTTCTCCTTGGTCGTCTCCCATGAAGTCCACTTTGGATCAAACAACGACGGATGGTGCGATCTGACACTGATGTTCCTTGAGCTTGAAGTTCACCTTTAATCTCTTTAGAAGTTATCCTGAACTATTTAGTTACCATTCGTATTATCTGTGTCTTTGATTTGTCATCAATTTTTGTCCTGCGGCCATGTCCAGGGAGGTTGGCTACAGTCCCATGGATCTTAAATTTCTGAATAATATGTGCAACTGTAGTCACAGAAACATCAAGCTGCTTGGAGATGGTCTTATAACCTTTACCTTTAACATGCTTGTCTATAATTTTCTTTCTAATCTCCTGAGACAACTCTTTCCTTTGCTTCCTCTGGTCCATTTTGAGTGTGGTACACACCATGTAACCAAACAGCACAGTGAGTATCTGTAGCCCTATAGACAGGCCCACTGACTGATTACAATATTGCAGGCACCTGTGATGCTAATTAGTGGACACAACTTGGTTAATTAAACCCTCAGTGACGCAGCTTATTTGAGACATTGAGACATAATCTCATTTTTCAAATTTGTGTCACTTTACCTAACAATATCTTTGCAATGCCTTTATGTATCCAAGTGAAGCTGAGATCGCTTTTTCGTGACCCATTGTAATTTACACTAATAGTAAATTTAGGTGTATATGTTTTGAAATGTTGAAAAAAAATTAAATTTGCAAAAAATAAATGGAAAAATGTACATTTTTCAAACTTTCGAATTAGGGCTACACAGCGACGGGTTGCGCAATAGCAATTCCTTGAAAAGTCACGCAACAAAAACATTTGTACAACTTGTGTGCGACTTGCTGTTTCACGACTATTTTTGAGCTCTGATTTTGTGCAAAAAAACCATCCAAATTACAAATAAGTTGCACAAAAGTTGCATGTTCGTGTGACTTTTCCTTCAAAGTCGATGTCAAATGTGTCATTTACGACTTACGACCAATGGCAGAAAATCCAACACATTTGGAAATATTTGCAACTCTGTAGTGTTGTTGTATTATGTTGGAGGTCACAATGCAACACCATAGGAAATCATAATATCCAATGTTGCAATTTCACGTCACCATATAGCCTGAGCCTTAATGTGTATGCCCTAAAAACAAATAGCCATACCATACAAAATAGATAGTAATTAACATTTCCCATATACTATATGTCCCACATCATATCTAGCATATGTTAGCATCGTTTTTTACAACATTAGATGGCTTATAAATTTAGCAGCAATTTTCCACATTCTCAAAAAATGTTCAAAAACCTTTTTTTTATGGGGGAATTCATCATTCGTGTGCCTTTGAGGGTCCTGTGTATTAGAATGCTACTCAAATTGCCTCATTCGGAAAAGTGCACCTCTTAAAGTATTAAAAATAGTATTTAGGAAGCATGTTAACCCTTCAGGTGCTTCACATGAATTAACGCAATGTGGTATGAAAAAATTAAAAACTTATTTTTTTCCATTCGAATTTTGTTTTGGCCACAAATTTGACAATTTCACAAGGCGTAATATAAGACATTAACATAATATATACATATATAAATATAATGATTACCAACACATTCAAATCCACCTAATAATACATTTCACATAGACACAAAAATAGAATAATGATAAATATAATCTCTATTGATATTGTATAAAATAATGCTATGGGGTCCCCATGGGAGAATTAATAAAAATGTAGCAAACACGGAAATACAAAAATAAAGATGAAACAAAAATGCTAGTGCCAGTAATAAAATAGATACATAATACTAAAATGTAAATCGCACTAAAAACATAATATTCAATTTTCAAGAAAAATACATGGATTTACAACTAATATAGTTATTGTTGCAAATATAACGGGATAATGTCCAATTTGCATTTAATATAAAACCACTGATTGCACAACTTGAATGTAGTGCTGATAAATCCATTGAAGCCAGGACTGTGAAAAAATGCTGTATTAACCGGAATCTGTCACCACATTGGACCTATGTAAACTATTAATATGGGCATACGGGTTATATGCACTGCTGAAAAATGTCATCTCTGTACGCCTCATATCAGATGCCTTATTGTGGATAACTACATTTATGTAATTTACCCGTTTCTATCTGTTTATGTAAATGAGCTCTTCCAGGCTCTGGGCAGGACATTGCCCAGAAGATAACGCTGCCTCCGCTCTTCATCGCCATATATCTCGCCTCCCACCCATCAGCGTCACTCTGTCCCTGTGACGTTGGCCACTTGAAAGGAAATCTGGGTGCACTAATGTTCTCTTCTTTCCTCTGCAGTCTTCTGCCCTTCTGTCGGCACAGGCATCATGTGCCTTCTTTGTAGATGTCGATCCCAGTGTTCCCAGCATGATTAGACGCGCGCGCCGGAGAACACTGGGAACAGCACCTGCACAGAAGGCCCTTGATGCCTATGTCTCTTTTTTTATATGTTCTTTTATATATATTTTTTTTTTCAATAAAGATTGTGATTTTATAATTTGGTCGTCTCTTATGCCTTATTCAGAGATTTGTACAGTTATAACATACAATAGGTACGGTATTGTTTTTAAAACAGGAATATGTACTCTATCTCTTTGTGAATATATATACAGTACAGACCAAAAGTTTGGACACACCTTCTCATTTAAAGATTTTTCTGTATTTTCTTGACTATGAAAATTGTACATTCACACTGAAGGCATCAAAACTATGAATTAACACATGTGGAATTATATACTTAACAAAAAAGTATGAAACAACTGAAAATATGTCTTATATTCTAGATTCTTCAAAGTAGCCACCTTTTGCTTTGATGACTGCTTTGCACACTCTTGGCATTCTCTTGATGAGCTTCAAGAGGTAGTCACCGGAAATGGTTTTCACTTCATAGGTGTGCCCCGTCAGGTTTAATAAGTGGGATTTCTTGCCTTATAAATTGGGTTGGGACCATCAGTTGTGTTGTGCAGAAGTCTGGTGGATACACAACTGATAGTCCTACTGAATAGACTGTTAGAATTTGTATTATGGCAAAAAAAAAGCAGCTAAGTAAATAAAAACGAGTGGCCATCATTACTTAAGAAATGAAGGTCAGTCAGTGTGAAAAATTGGGAAAACTTTGAAAGTGTCCCCAAGTGCAGTTGCAAAAACCATCAAGCGCTACAAAGAAACTGGCTCACATGAGGACCGCCCCAGGAAAGGAAGACCAAGAGTCAACTCTGCTTCTGAGGATAAGTTTATCCGAGTCACCAGCCTCAGAAATCGCAGGTTAACAGCAGCTCAGATTAGAGACCAGGTCAATGCCACATAGAGTTCTAGCAGCAGACACATCTCTTCAACAACTGTTAAGAGGAGACTTTGTGCAGATGGCCTTCATGGTAAAATAGCTGCTAGGAAACCACTGATAAGGACAGGCAGCAAGCAGAAGAGACTTGTTTGGGCTAAAGAACACAAGGAATGGACATTAGACCAGTGGAAATCTGTGCTTTGGTCTGATGAGTCCAAATTTGAGATCTTTGGTTCCAACCACCGTGTCTTTGTGCGACGCAGAAAAGGTGAACGGATGGACTCTACATGCCTGGTTCCCACCGTGAAGCATGGAGGAGGAGGTGTGATGGTGTGGAGGTGCTTTGCTGGTGACAGTGTTGGGGATTTATTCAAAATTGAAGGCATACTGAACCAGCATTTCTACCACAGCATCTTGCAGCGGCATGCTATTCTATCCGGTTTGCGTTTATTTGGACCATCATTTATTTTTCAACAGGACAATGACCCCAAACACACCTCCAGGCTGTGTAAGGGCTATTTGACCAAGTAGGAGAGTGATGGGGTGCTACGCCAGATGACCTGGCCTCCACAGTCACCAGACCTGAACCCAATCGAGATGGTTTGGGGTGAGCTGGACCACAGAGTTAAGGCAAAAGGGCCAACAAGTGCTAAGCATCTCTGGGAACTCCTTCAAGATTGTTGGAAGACCATTTCCGATGACTACCTCTTGAAGCTCATCAAGAGAATGCCAAGAGTGTGCAAAGCAGTCATCAAAGCAAAAGGTGGCTACTTCGAAGAACCTAGAATATAAGACATATTTTCAGTTGTTTCACACTTTTTTGTTAAGTATATAATTCCACATATGTTAATTCATAGTTTTGATGCCTTCAGTGTGAATGTACAGATTTCATAGTCATGAAAATACAGAAAAATCTTTAAATGAGAAGGTGTGTCCAAACTTTTGGTCTGTACTGTATATACACATATATCTTCCTTCAAAACAACATCCACTCTTTTAGATATACTTTCCATAGTTTTTGAATGAATTTGGCAGGAAGGTCCTTCCTAACATCTTGGAAAACTAACCACAGATCTGTGGACATCGCTCGTGCAAATCTTCCTGTCTCTTCATTTAGTCACAGACAGACTTGATGATGTTGAGATCAGGGCTCTGTAGGGCCATGTCGTCACTTCCAGGACCTCTTGTTGTTTAATATATGTTTGGGGTTGTTGTCCTGCTGCAGAATTAATTTGGAGCTAATCAGATGCCTCCCTAATGGTATTACATGATGGATAAGTAAACAGCCTGTATTTCTCAGTATTGAGGACATCAAGAAATAGGTAATGTTGGCCAAGGAAACTTAGTGCAGCAGATGAAAGACACATCATGCTTTGAAATCCGATGTCCAGCAGTACCATCAGTTCAGAACTGGCAACAACCAGTAGGACCAGCTACACCCGTATATTGTTCAGAGAAGTCTGGCTAGTGGTGTTCATGGAATGACTGCAGCCAAATATAATACCTTCAACATGGAAACAAGCCAAGTGATCGAACTATGCATAGGAGCTGGGGTGCAAAACAATGGACAGTACAGTAACTCAGTGGTTAGCTCTTCAGCCTTGTAGCCCTGGGGTCCCGGGTCCAAATCCCACCAAAGACAACATCTGCAAGGAGTTTGTATGTTCTCCCCGTGTTTGCGTGGGTTTCCTCTGAGTTGTCTGGTTTCCTCCCACACTCCAAAGACATATAGATTGTAAACCCCAGTGGAGACAGTGCCGATGATGTCTGTAAAGTGCTCTGGATTTAATGGCGCTATATAAGTGAGAAAAATAAATAAAAAAATAAGTGCTCTGGACTGATGAGTCAAAATTTGAATATGTGGCTGCAACTGAAAACAGTTTGTTTGCTGGAGAGCGGTACAATAAAAATCACATTTTTGTGCGTGTCTGAAAAGGATGAATACTGTCAGGACAGAGGCCAGATAGTGTCCAAAGTAATTCTGTCGGTTTCGCTGAAATGAATGACTCCATCTGGGATCCTGTTGGAATCCTCTTTTTCAAAAATTCGAACAGAAACCCCGCTGTAGTGCTCAGCAGAGAGCGCTGTGCCTGTATGAACCTAGCCTAATGTGTATGGCGCCTCTTGACCCAAGATGTCAGGGAGATAAGATTTTTGCAGATTGAATCTACGTACCTCCACCTTTTTGTTCTCCTGCGACATAAACCGCCCCCAGAGATTACTTCCATCTCTCTATTGAAAACACACGAACACTTGATCGAGCCGAGAGTTCATGTGTATGTTCATCCAGCAGCTTTCCAAGGAGTGTGGGCACCTTAAGAGTCCTTGTAATAATGAAGAAAATTTGTAAAAAGTGTTGATCGTCCAACACTCAGAATACATGCACTTATATGTAACAATGATCAGGTATTTTGTAATTTCAGCTGCTTTTACGATCTCGTGCTTGTCCTCCTGTCTGGTCTGCCAACAGCTAGAAAATGCCTGTTCACACAAGACGATAGAATGCTGATAAACTAATTTTTAGACTTTTATGAGAGATTGACAAACAAATTCTGGCTGATTGTGCAATCACTGCAATTGTTCACCCTGGACAATGATTGGGAATATTTTTTTACATGATAATTATCCTGTGTAAGGAATACCAGCTCTAAGAGATATCACCTGTCTGTAGTTATTGGGGGAAGTGGACAAACTTTGGTAAAGTGTATCTGTCTGTGATAGCCATGAGTGACACATAAAAGTCACGCCCCTATTTTCTTACTAAGCTGAGTAAACATAGTGGAGATTGGGTTATCAGGACTGTGAGTAGTTTAATTAACAGCCAAGGGTATAAAGGTCCAGGGAAGAAATGCCATGTCAGTACAAGAGAAAACATCTGATTTGTGCCATTGTGCTGCCTACATTTTTGCATAGTGTGCCAAAAACCCAGCTGTGTGTCTGACCTACCATTGTATCCTGGTGCCTGACATTTAAACGCTTGATATCAGGTAAGGAAAATTAGCTTTGTGGGCATTAAGGTATTTTGTGGAGAAGAAGAGTTCACTGCAGTGAAAATAACATGTATGATTGTTAAAATGAAGTTGTCACCTTATCTGCCATCATAGGCACATGTCATTAATTCCATCACTCCACATCCGCTTCAGTAAGGGCAGCCAAGTCACCATCACCCTCGTCAGATGGAGATGGAAAAAGGGGAAAAATTAGAAGGATTGATCTCAAACGAGCCAGTGAAAGACATGGAGGGCTGTCAGAACAATCAGGAGGATGGAGGGGGTGCTAATTTGCTTATGATTCTCTTGTCCTGTTGGGGAAAAAGACGCATTGTGACTATCCGGTGGGTGGAAGTCTGAGAAGAATGAATGGTAACATGTTACCAAAAGTGAGAAAGGAGGCATTGTGTGGAGTCTCAGCAGAAAGGCAGTGTGACAGGGGGAGCGAAATAATGGAGAAGAAGAGAAAATGTTACATGCAGTGAGAGACTCTTACACAGGGGCGAAAGAATAGAGGTGACTGCCAAAATTAGGCTAGATTAATAGGTTATAGACAGAAAGGTAGGGATTAAAGAGAGAGAACAGGGAGTGGGATAAAAGGATGACTCAACTGTCAAGTAAAAGAAGGTAACAAGAATTAAGAAGGAAAAGGGACAATTTGACAAAGAAACCAAAGGACAAAATTAGGGAAAGGGTCAAAAGTAACCAAGAGAGAAAGAGATTGAAACACGCAGTCTACAAGGAGAAGGTAAATCCAATGAGAACTTGTAACCAAGTAGCTTCCTGATAAGTACATTGGTAAGTGCTACTAATGGGATCAATTGTCAGATATAACAGTATTATATAATCGTTCAAAATATTATGTTGAAGAAATCTGGTTGTATATTAATATATTTTAAGAGGTTTTGTGCACTCTTAGATTGCATACAATTCTCAGCCTATAATGTGAGCACTTCTGCCTTCCTTGGTAATCACAGACTCTTGAGATCAGTGATAGTGAAAGTTTAGATCCTAATAGCACAAAGTTTAGAATCCTGCTAATTACACTTCATTATAATAGGTATACATGAGAATACATGGACGCTTTCTTTTCTTTATATTTTACATTGCTTCCTATAGGTGATACTTTACACCAAAGCCACTAAAACCTGCCCTTCTTCATTCTTTACTGACTACATGGAGAGCTAGGGAGTGGAGGGAAACAGCCGTTGTGGGGAGTGGAAGGTCATTGAAAAATGAACTTATTTCAAGTCAAATGTCTTGAACTGGTCAACAATGCATTCACGTGAGAGGGCACTGAATGCTTATATAGTCAGATATAGTCAGAGTGCTGTATAGAATACTTCCTCGCTTGTCATAGATGATTCATCCCAATGCTTGTGAGTGGAGTGCAGAGTTTTGGAGGTTTGCTCAGCTTTCTCTAGCATGGTCGGAGTGTTTTTGTGGATATTCTGGGGCAATATAGAAGCTGGGATCAGTACAAGGTATGTTGTACAATATGTTCCACTATATATTTTGCTATAAGGAGATAGTGCTATTTAATGTGTTGGTGTTGTAACAAATATTATTATTTGAATTTCTTTTTCAAATTTCTAGATATAAGTAAATAGTTTCATAATTTACACCAACAATTCTATTGTATTTTAACTGTGGGTTTTATGGTTGTTCTTAGTGTATATCATGTACAGTTCAGGTGGAGGGCTGATAGTGGCAGTGGTGTGATAATCCCATGATACAAAGTAAGATGGCCGTTTTATTTAATGATTAATATTTCTGGTTGATCAGGTCAGCATACGTACAGACCTGCTGAGCAGTACACAGTTTCCCTGATTAGTGACAACGTACAAGACCATTTTAATACCAGCTCACATGGTGTGATTGTGAGGATTGTGCAATTAATCTTTTTTCATAACCAAATCCCAGATGGAATTTAAAAGAAATAAGTAGAAAACATGAATGTATTCTTCTAAGTAATCACAGTTTTGGATTCTGTTGAGGGTAGGACTAAGCTCATGTGTACTCCGTCCTATTCACCACATAACACGGCATGACTAGTGCCAGTCTCTTCTACGTCACGGACTCACACATGAAATTTACAGTATAGGTGCCGTCAGAACCCGACGTTTGCGGTGTGACTTCAGTAACCACATTATGACTCTTCCTCCTTTTATGGGGAGTTGATTGAGGGGCCCCTCACAATTTAAAGGTCCTATAGTTGTCAATGTGAAGAAAAAACACCAGCTCAGCCTTTCTGTTCCAAATAGTGAGGACGCACGAGACCCCGCCACCGCCAGCGTTTGTAGATGGAAATTCAAGGAAAAAAGGGTTCCAGCTTCCAAATCCAATTGCAGATAAAGTCATGCAATGTTAATCCATTAAAAAGATATACACATTGCGAAAATAAAATAAAGAGGGAGACCTCCATGATTGAACGCCAAACATTCTTAATCCTGGTATATGTTAGGATCAAGGACATTTGGTGTTCGAAACGCGTAGGTTTCACGGAAGTCTCCCCCTTCTTTTTAATGTATTAACAATAAAATCATGATTTTATCTGCATCTGGATCTGGAAGCTGGACCTCTTTTTTTTTCCCTTGAACTTTTGTCCTGCAGTTGTCACTGTGCCCGCCTGTGACTTTGAAGCAACAATGTAGTAACCAGTGATTTGCTTTCCCTGGCTAACAAATAGCAAGATTTCTTTCTTTGTCACAGCCAGGCATAGGGACAGCGAGATATATAGGACATATGGGTAAAGGAGGAATATTAGGGTTAACTGCTTGCATTATTAGGGTTTTTAGTGAAATGTTCAAACGTATGTTTTAATTCTACAGAAAATCAATACCGTCATCATTTCTTGCTATAAACGTAATTAAATGTTCTGTAATAGCGATGAGCTAATAGATTTTTTGAGAATCAAATTTGTGTAGAATTTTAGGAAATTCACTGGACCAGACAAGTTAGAATGACTTGTAATTCGATTTGCATGAGTCGCCAAAAATGCCCCCCACTATTTTACACAATGAAGATGATTGCACCAGCCAGAGAAAGCCATCACAAAATATAGTGCAGTACAACCGTCACACAGTAGAGTATAGAAAACTAGACAGGTGGGTCCAGCACCACTTGGGTGGGAAAGATTTACAAAAACATCAAAAACACTAATCCGTTTCGAACAATTAGTCCTTAATCTAGTGTTGGATTAAGAACTAATTGTTCGAAACGTGTTAGTGAGCGTGCTTCTGACCTAGCGCTTTTTTATTACTGTTTTTTTAAAATGAGTTCACAATCCATTTTTGATGTTTTTATAACTGTTTCCCACGCAAGTAGTGCTGGACCTACCTTTCTAGTTTTGTATACTCTACTTCGTGACAACACAAGACAATGGTCCATGCATGCTACATGATTTTCCAAGACAAGAATTGGTGAGCTGGATTCAACATTTCATTCTATTTGTTTACAGCCTTACACAGTATAAGTATAGGACACCATCATATAGCACAGTATAGCACAGCCATAACATAGTATAGTATATAGCATAGCCATAACAAAGTATAGTATATAGCACAGCACATGGTATAGTATATAGGACAGCACATAGTATAGTATATAGCACAGCCATAACAAAGTATAGTATATAGCACAGCACATAGTATAGCACAGCCATAACAAAGTATAGTATATAGCACAGCACATAGTATAGCACAGCCATAACATAGTATAGTATATAGCACAGCCATAACATAGTATAGTATATAGCACAGCACATAGTATAGCACAGCCATAACATAGTATAGTATATAGCACAGCCATAACAAAGTATAGTATATAGCACAGCACATAGTATAGTATATAGCACAGCCATAACAAAGTATAGTATATAGCACAGCCATAACAAAGTATAGTATATAGCACAGCACATAGTATAGCACAGCCATAACATAGTATAGTATATAGCACAGCACATAGTATAGCACAGCCATAACAAAGTATAGTATATAGCACAGCCATAACATAGTATAGTATATAGCACAGCCATAACAAAGTATAGTATATAGCACAGCACATAGTATAGCACAGCCATAACATAGTATAGTATATAGCACAGCCATAACATAGTATAGTATATAGCACATCACATAGTATAGTATATAGCACAGCACATAGTATAGTATATAGCACAGCCATAACAAAGTATAGTATATAGCACAGCACATAGTATAGCACAGCCATAACATAGTATAGTATATAGCACAGCCATAACATAGTATAGTATATAGCACAGCACATAGTATAGCACAGCCATAACATAGTATAGTATATAGCACAGCCATAACATAGTATAGTATATAGCACAGCCATAACAAAGTATAGTATATAGCACAGCCATAACAAAGTATAGTATATAGCACAGCACATAGTATAGCACAGCCATAACAAAGTATAGTATATAGCACAGCACATAGTATAGTATATAGCACAGCACATAGTATAGTATATAGCACATCACATAGTATAGTATATAGCACAGCACATAGTATAGTATATAGCACATCACATAGTATAGTATATAGCACAGCACATAGTATAGTATATAGCACATCACATAGTATAGTATATAGCACAGCACATAGTATAGTATATAGCACAGCACATAGTATAGTATATAGCACAGCCATAACAAAGTATAGTATATAGCACAGCACATAGTATAGTATATAGCACAGCACATAGTATAGTATATAGCACATCACATAGTATAGTATATAGCACAGCACATAGTATAGTATATAGCACAGCACATAGTATAGTATATAGCACAGCACATAGTATAGTATATAGCACATAACATAGTATAGTATATAGCACATCACATAGTATAGTATATAGCACAGCCATAACAAAGTATAGTATATAGCACAGCACATAGTATAGTATATAGCACATCACATAGTATAGTATATAGCACAGCCATAACAAAGTATAGTATATAGCACAGCACATAGTATAGTATATAGCACAGCACATAGTATAGTATATAGCACATCACATAGTATAGTATATAGCACATCACATAGTATAGTATATAGCACAGCACATAGTATAGTATATAGCACAGCACATAGTATAGTATATAGCACATCACATAGTATAGTATATAGCACAGCACATAGTATAGTATATAGCACAGCACATAGTATAGTATATAGCACAGCCATAACAAAGTATAGTATATAGCACAGCCATAACATAGTATAGTATATAGCACAGCCATAACAAAGTATAGTATATAGCACATCACATAGTATAGTATATAGCACAGCCATAACAAAGTATAGTATATAGCACAGCCATAACATAGTATAGTATATAGCACAGCCATAACATAGTATAGTATATAGCACAGCCATAACAAAGTATAGTATAAAGCACAGCACATAGTATAGTATATAGCACAGCCATAACAAAGTATAGTATATAGCACAGCACATAGTATAGTATATAGCACAGCCATAACATAGTATAGTATATAGCACAGCCATAACATAGTATAGTATATAGCACAGCCATAACATAGTATAGTATATAGCACAGCCATAACAAAGTATAGTATATAGCACAGCCATAACATAGTATAGTATATAGCACAGCCATAAAAAAGTATAGTATATAGCACAGCCATAACATAGTATAGTATATAGCACAGCCATAACATAGTATAGTATATAGCACAGCCATAACAAAGTATAGTATATAGCACAGCACATAGTATAGCACAGCCATAACATAGTATAGTATATAGCACAGCCATAACATAGTATAGTATATAGCACAGCCATAACATAGTATAGTATATAGCACAGCCATAACAAAGTATAGTATATAGCACAGCACATAGTATAGCACAGCCATAACATAGTATAGTATATAGCACAGCCATAACATAGTATAGTATATAGCACAGCCATAACAAAGTATAGTATATAGCACAGCACATAGTATAGCACAGCCATAACATAGTATAGTATATAGCACAGCCATAACATAGTATAGTATAGCACAGCCATAACATAGTATAGTATATAGCACAGCCATAACATAGTATAGTATATAGCACAGCCATAACAAAGTACAGTATATAGCACAGCCATAACATAGTATAGTATATAGCACAGCCATAACATAGTATAGTATATAGCACAGCCATAACATAGTATAGTATATAGCACAGCACATAGTATAGCACAGCCATAACAAAGTATAGTATATAGCACAGCCATAACATAGTATAGTATATAGCACAGCCATAACAAAGTACAGTATATAGCACAGCCATAACATAGTATAGTATATAGCACAGCCATAACATAGTATAGTATATAGCACAGCCATAACATAGTATAGTATATAGCACAGCCATAACATAGTATAGTATATAGCACAGCCATAACATAGTATAGTATATAGCACAGCCATAACATAGTATAGTATATAGCACAGCCATAACAAAGTATAGTATATAGCACAGCACATAGTATAGCACAGCCATAACATAGTATAGTATAGCACAGCCATAACATAGTATAGTATATAGCACAGCCATAACATAGTATAGTATATAGCACAGCCATAACAAAGTACAGTATATAGCACAGCCATAACATAGTATAGTATATAGCACAGCCATAACATAGTATAGTATATAGCACAGCCATAACATAGTATAGTATATAGCACAGCCATAACATAGTATAGTATATAGCACAGCCATAACATAGTATAGTATATAGCACAGCCATAACAAAGTATAGTATATAGCACAGCCATAACATAGTATAGTATATAGCACAGCCATAACAAAGTACAGTATATAGCACAGCCATAACATAGTATAGTATATAGCACAGCCATAACATAGTATAGTATATAGCACAGCCATAACATAGTATAGTATATAGCACAGCCATAACATAGTATAGTATATAGCACAGCCATAACATAGTATAGTATATAGCACAGCACATAGTATAGCACAGCCATAACAAAGTATAGTATATAGCACAGCCATAACATAGTATAGTATATAGCACAGCACATAGTATAGCACAGCCATAACAAAGTATAGTATATAGCACAGCCATAACATAGTATAGTATATAGCACAGCACATAGTATAGCACAGCCATAACAAAGTATAGTATATAGCACAGCCATAACAAAGTATAGTATATAGCACAGCACATAGTATAGCACAGCCATAACAAAGTATAGTATATAGCACAGCCATAACATAGTATAGTATATAGCACAGCACATAGTATAGCACAGCCATAACAAAGTATAGTATATAGCACAGCCATAACAAAGTATAGTATATAGCACAGCCATAACAAAGTATAGTATATAGCACAGCCATAACATAGTATAGTATATAGCACAGCCATAACAAAGTATAGTATATAGCACAGCACATAGTATAGTATATAGCACAGCACATAGTATAGCACAGCCATAACATAGTATAGTATATAGCACAGCCATAACATAGTATAGTATATAGCACAGCACATAGTATAGCACAGCCATAACATAGTATAGTATATAGCACAGCCATAACAAAGTATAGTATATAGCACAGCCATAACAAAGTATAGTATATAGCACAGCACATAGTATAGTATATAGCACAGCCATAACAAAGTATAGTATATAGCACAGCCATAACATAGTATAGTATATAGCACAGCCATAACAAAGTATAGTATATAGCACATCACATAGTATAGTATATAGCACAGCACATAGTATAGTATATAGCAAATCACATAGTATAGTATATAGCACAGCACATAGTATAGTATATAGCACATCACATAGTATAGTATATAGCACATCACATAGTATAGTATATAGCACAGCACATAGTATAGTATATAGCACATCACATAGTATAGTATATAGCACAGCACATAGTAAAGCACAGCACATAGTATAGTATATAGCACAGCACATAGTATAGTATATAGCACATCGTATAGTATAGTATATAGCACAGCACATAGTATAGTATATAGCACATCACATAGTATAGTATATAGCACAGCACATAGTATAGTATATAGCACATCACATAGTATAGTATATAGCACAGCACATAGTATAGTATATAGCACAGCACATAGTATAGTATATAGCACATCGTATAGTATAGTATATAGCACAGCACATAGTATAGTATATAGCACAGCACATAGTATAGTATATAGCACAGCACATAGTATAGTATATAGCACAGCACATAGTATAGTATATAGCACATCACATAGTATAGTATATAGCACATCACATAGTATAGTATATAGCACAGCACATAGCATAGTATATAGCACATCACATAGTATAGTATATAGCACATCACATAGTATAGTATATAGCACAGCACATAGTATAGTATATAGCACATCACATAGTATAGTATATAGCACATCACATAGTATAGTATATAGCACAGCACATAGTATAGTATATAGCACATCACATAGTATAGTATATAGCACATCACATAGTATAGTATATAGCACAGCACATAGCATAGTATATAGCACATCACATAGTATAGTATATAGCACATCACATAGTATAGTATATAGCACAGCACATAGTATAGTATATAGCACATCACATAGTATAGTATATAGCACATCACATAGTATAGTATATAGCACAGCACATAGTATAGTATATAGCACATCACATAGTATAGTATATAGCACATCACATAGTATAGTATATAGCACAGCACATAGTATAGTATATAGCACATCACATAGTATAGTATATAGCACAGCACATAGTATAGTATATAGCACATCACATAGTATAGTATATAGCACATCACATAGTATAGTATATAGCACAGCACATAGTATAGTATATAGCACATCACATAGTATAGTATATAGCACATCACATAGTATAGTATATAGCACAGCACATAGTATAGTATATAGCACATCACATAGTATAGTATATAGCACATCACATAGTATAGTATATTAGCACAGCACATAGTATAGTATATAGCACATCACATAGTATAGTATATAGCACAGCACATAGTATAGTATATAGCACAGCACATAGTATATTATATAGCACATCACATAGTATAGTATATAGCACAGCACATAGCATAGTATATAGCACATCACATAGTATAGTATATAGCACATCACATAGTATAGTATATAGCACAGCACATAGTATAGTATATAGCACATCACATAGTATAGTATATAGCACAGCACATAGTATAGTATATAGCACAGCACATAGTATAGTATATAGCACAGCACATAGCATAGTATATAGCACATCACATAGTATAGTATATAGCACATCACATAGTATAGTATATAGCACAGCACATAGCATAGTATATAGCACATCACATAGTATAGTATATAGCACATCACATAGTATAGTATATAGCACAGCACATAGTATAGTATATAGCACATCACATAGTATAGTATATAGCACAGCACATAGTATAGTATATAGCACATCACATAGTATAGTATATAGCACATCACATAGTATAGTATATAGCACAGCACATAGTATAGTATATAGCACATCACATAGTATAGTATATAGCACAGCACATAGTATAGTATATAGCACAGCACATAGTATAGTATATAGCACATCACATAGTATAGTATATAGCACATCACATAGTATAGTATATAGCACAGCACATAGTATAGTATATAGCACAGCACATAGTATAGTATATAGCACATCACATAGTATAGTATATAGCACAGCACATAGTATAGTATATAGCACAGCACATAGTATAGTATATAGCACATCACATAGTATAGTATATAGCACATCACATAGTATAGTATATAGCACAGCACATAGTATAGTATATAGCACAGCACATAGTATAGTATATAGCACAGCACATAGTATAGTATATAGCACAGCACATAGTATAGTATATAGCACAGGCACATAGTATAGTATATAGCACATCACATAGTATAGTATATAGCACATCACATAGTATAGTATATAGCACAGCTCATAGTATAGTATATAGCACAGCACATAGTATAGTATATAGCACAGCACATAGTATAGTATATAGCACATCACATAGTATAGTATAGCACAGCACATAGTATAGTATATAGCACATCACATAGTATAGTATAAGCACAGCACATAGTATAGTATATAGCACAGCACATAGTATAGTATATAGCACAGCACATAGTATAGCACAGCACATAGTATAGTATATAGCACATCACATAGTATAGTATATAGCACAGCACATAGTATAGTATATAGCACAGCACAATAGTATAGTATATAGCACATCACATAGTATAGTATATAGCACATCACATAGTATAGTATATAGCACAGCACATAGTATAGTATATAGCACATCACATAGTATAGTATATAGCACATCACATAGTATAGTATATAGCACAGCACATAGTATAGTATATAGCACATCACATAGTATAGTATATAGCACATCACTTAGTATAGTATATAGCACAGCACATAGTATAGTATATAGCACAGCACATAGTATAGTATATAGCACATCGTATAGTATAGTATATAGCACAGCACATAGTATAGTATATAGCACATCACATAGTATAGTATATAGCACAGCACATAGTATAGTATATAGCACATCACATAGTATAGTATATAGCACAGCACATAGTATAGTATATAGCACAGCACATAGTATAGTATATAGCACATCGTATAGTATAGTATATAGCACAGCACATAGTATAGTATATAGCACAGCACATAGTATAGTATATAGCACAGCACATAGTATAGTATATAGCACAGCACATAGTATAGTATATAGCACATCACATAGTATAGTATATAGCACATCACATAGTATAGTATATAGCACAGCACATAGCATAGTATATAGCACATCACATAGTATAGTATATAGCACATCACATAGTATAGTATATAGCACAGCACATAGTATAGTATATAGCACATCACATAGTATAGTATATAGCACATCACATAGTATAGTATATAGCACAGCACATAGTATAGTATATAGCACATCACATAGTATAGTATATAGCACATCACATAGTATAGTATATAGCACAGCACATAGCATAGTATATAGCACATCACATAGTATAGTATATAGCACATCACATAGTATAGTATATAGCACAGCACATAGTATAGTATATAGCACAGCACATAGTATAGTATATAGCACATCACATAGTATAGTATATAGCACATCACATAGTATAGTATATAGCACAGCACATAGTATAGTATATAGCACATCACATAGTATAGTATATAGCACATCACATAGTATAGTATATAGCACAGCACATAGTATAGTATATAGCACATCACATAGTATAGTATATAGCACATCACATAGTATAGTATATAGCACAGCACATAGTATAGTATATAGCACATCACATAGTATAGTATATAGCACAGCACATAGTATAGTATATAGCACAGCACATAGTATATTATATAGCACATCACATAGTATAGTATATAGCACAGCACATAGCATAGTATATAGCACATCACATAGTATAGTATATAGCACATCACATAGTATAGTATATAGCACAGCACATAGTATAGTATATAGCACATCACATAGTATAGTATATAGCACAGCACATAGTATAGTATATAGCACAGCACATAGTATAGTATATAGCACAGCACATAGCATAGTATATAGCACATCACATAGTATAGTATATAGCACATCACATAGTATAGTATATAGCACAGCACATAGCATAGTATATAGCACATCACATAGTATAGTATATAGCACATCACATAGTATAGTATATAGCACAGCACATAGTATAGTATATAGCACATCACATAGTATAGTATATAGCACAGCACATAGTATAGTATATAGCACATCACATAGTATAGTATATAGCACATCACATAGTATAGTATATAGCACAGCACATAGTATAATATATAGCACAGCACATAGTATAGTATATAGCACATCACATAGTATAGTATATAGCACAGCACATAGTATAGTATATAGCACATCACATAGTATAGTATATAGCACAGCACATAGTATAGTATATAGCACAGCACATAGTATAGTATATAGCACATCACATAGTATAGTATATAGCACATCACATAGTATAGTATATAGCACAGCACATAGTATAGTATATAGCACAGCACATAGTATAGTATATAAGCACAGCACATAGTATAGTATATAGCACAGCACATAGTATAGTATATAGCACAGCACATAGTATAGTATATAGCACATCACATAGTATAGTATATAGCACATCACATAGTATAGTATATAGCACAGCTCATAGTATAGTATATAGCACAGCACATAGTATAGTATATAGCACAGCACATAGTATAGTATATAGCACATCACATAGTATAGTATATAGCACAGCACATAGTATAGTATATAGCACAGCACATAGTATAGTATATAGCACAGCACATAGTATAGTATATAGCACATCACATAGTATAGTATATAGCACAGCACATAGTATAGTATATAGCACAGCACATAGTATAGTATATAGCACATCACATAGTATAGTATATAGCACAGCACATAGTATAGTATATAGCACAGCACATAGTATAGCACAGCACATAGTATAGTATATAGCACATCACATAGTATAGTATATAGCACAGCACATAGTATAGTATATAGCACAGCACATAGTATAGTATATAGCACATCACATAGTATAGTATATAGCACATCACATAGTATAGTATATAGCACAGCACATAGTATAGTATATAGCACATCACATAGTATAGTATATAGCACATCACATAGTATAGTATATAGCACAGCACATAGTATAGTATATAGCACATCACATAGTATAGTATATAGCACATCACTTAGTATAGTATATAGCACAGCACATAGTATAGTATATAGCACAGCACATAGTATAGTATATAGCACAGCACATAGTATAGTATATAGCACAGCACATAGTATAGTATATAGCACATCACATAGTATAGTATATAGCAAAGCACATAGTATAGTATATAGCACATCACATAGTATAGTATATAGCACAGCACATAGTATAGTATATAGCACAGCACATAGTATAGTATATAGCACAGCACATAGTATAGTATATAGCACATCACATAGTATAGTATATAGCACAGCACATAGTATAGTATATAGCACAGCACATAGTATAGTATATAGCACAGCACATAGTATAGTATATAGCACATCACATAGTATAGTATATAGCAAAGCACATAGTATAGTATATAGCACATCACATAGTATAGTATATAGCACAGCACATAGTATAGTATATAGCACAGCACATAGTATAGTATATAGCACAGCACATAGTATAGTATATAGCACAGCACATAGTATAGTATATAGCACAGCACATAGTATAGTATATAGCACAGCACATAGTATAGTATATAGCACATCACATAGTATAGTATATAGCACATCACATAGTATAGTATATAGCACAGCACATAGTATAGTATATAGCACATCACATACTATAGTATATAGCACAGCACATAGTATAGTATATAGCACAGCACATAGTATAGTATATAGCACATCACATAGTATAGTATATAGCACATCACATAGTATAGTATATAGCATATCACATAGTATAGTATATAGCACAGCACATAGTATAGTATATAGCACAGCACATAGTATAGTATATAGGCACAGCACATAGTGTAGTATATAGCACATCACATAGTATAGTATATAGCACATCACATAGTATAGTATATAGCACAGCACATAGTATAGTATATAGCACAGCACATAGTATAGTATATAGCACAGCACATAGTATAGTATATAGCACAGCACATAGTATAGTATATAGCACAGCACATAGTATAGTATATAGCACAGCACATAGTATAGTATATAGCACAGCACATAGTATAGTATATAGCACAGCACATAGTATAGTATATAGCACATCACATAGTATAGTATATAGCACATCACATAGTATAGTATATAGCATATCACATAGTATAGTATATAGCACAGCACATAGTATAGTATATAGCACAGCACATAGTATAGTATATAGCACAGCACATAGTATAGTATATAGCACAGCACATAGTATAGTATATAGCACAGCACATAGTATAGTATATAGCACAGCACATAGTGTAGTATATAGCATATCACATAGTGTAGTATATAGCACAGCACATAGTATAGTATATAGTACAGCACATAGTATAGTATATAGCACATCACATAGTATAGTATATAGCACAGCACATAGTATAGTATATAGCACAGCACATAGTGTAGTATATAGCATATCACATAGTATAGTATATAGCACATCACATAGTATAGTATATAGTACAGCACATAGTATAGTATATAGCACATCACATAGTATAGTATATAGCACAGCACATAGTATAGTATATAGCACATCACATAGTATAGTATATAGCACATCACATAGTATAGTATATAGCATATCACATAGTATAGTATATAGCACAGCACATAGTATAGTATATAGCACATCACATAGTATAGTATATAGCACAGCACATAGTATAGTATATAGCACATCACATAGTATAGTATATAGCACAGCACATAGTATAGTATATAGCACAGCACATAGTATAGTATATAGCACAGCACATAGTATAGTATATAGCACATAACATAGTATAGTATATAGCATAATTACATAGTATAGTATATAGCACAGCACATAGTATAGTATATAGCACAGCACATAGTATAGTATATAGCACATCACATAGTGTAGTATATAGCATATCACATAGTATAGTATATAGCACAGCACATAGTATAGTATATAGCACAGCACATAGTATAGTATATAGCACATCACATAGTATAGTATATAGCACAGCACATAGTATAGTATATAGCACAGCACATAGTATAGTATATAGCACAGCACATAGTATAGTATATAGCACATCACATAGTATAGTATATAGCACAGCACATAGTATAGTATATAGCACAGCACATAGTATAGTATATAGCACATCACATAGTATAGTATATAGCACAGCACATAGTATAGTATATAGCACAGCACATAGTATAGTATATAGCACAGAACATAGTATAGTATATAGCATATTACATAGTATAGTATATAGCACAGCACATAGTATAGTATATAGCACAGCACATAGTATAGTATATAGCACATACTTAGTGTAGTATATAGCATATCACATAGTATATATATAGCACAGCACATAGTATAGTATATAGCACAGCACATAGTATAGTAAATAGCACATCACATAGTATAGTATATAGCACAGCACATAGTATAGTATATAGCACAGCACATAGTATAGTATATAGCACAGCACATATTATAGTATATAGCACAGCACATAGTATAGTATATAGCACAGCACATAGTATAGTATATACACAGCACATAGTATAGTATATAGCACATCACATAGTATAGTATATAGCACAGCACATAGTATAGTATATAGCACAGCACATAGTATAGTATATAGCACAGACATAGTATAGTATATAGCACAGCACATAGTATAGTATAT